>NC_044985.1:28909134-29251634 GCF_008728515.1 Papio anubis
CAGTTAGAACCTACTAGCGTTGTCTCCTTAAGAAGGATTAAAGAAGTTCAGAGCTCCAGCTATATAATTTTGTTTCTCATAAGGATCCCACGAACTAGGATTTCAGGCACATTGAGGACAGGAGCTATTCCTCACAGTACTGACCACAGTATTGAGCACAAAATGGTGCCCATGCTCAGGGAATACTGATTGATTAGTTTATTGATTTTTGAGAACATTGACTAAAGTGATATTTACCTACAAATTTTCACAAAAGATAATTTTTGTTTTCTTTTTGGAAGTTTCATTTGACATATTTGTTTCTCCCTTTATCAGTTCCCCTATGCAAAGTTGTTATGAAAAAGCATGAAAAATGTGCATTTTTGCATTTTAAGAAAGAATAAATTTTTAGATTGGCAACATTGAAAACAAACTGAAACCAATGAAAAGTGTATTTTACTGCCTTATATCTAAAAATGGCACTGCCCAATTTAAGCTATTTTTAAAACCTGTATATTCATACAGCTTGCATACCAAAATGAAAATTGGTGAGCTATAAACCCTTGAAAAACAGAGTTTATAATGGAAACAGTAATTGACCCTTAAGTACAACATCAAAAATACAATACTATATAATACAAAGCCCAGGGCTTGGGATCCCATCTCTGCTCTAACCTCAGACTGGCACACTAACCCAACACCACAAAGCCAACTAATAGTTATATTTTGAGATGTTTTCTTCTTACATGGCAGGGAAAATGGATAAGTGATCCAATAGCCACATGCAGCTAAGTTTCACAGAACCAGCACCCTAAATATCTTTAATAAACTCACAACTCTTTTTCAGGGCCAATACCCTGTGAAATAATTGGACTTGCTTAGAAAAACAATTTATTTATTGTTTTTAAATGGAAACTCCTATCCCTGAAGTCGTGCTATGTTGCATCGTGGTCTTTGGGTATGTGACATTATACCACAGGATGCGGTGAGGCTAGAATGACCAGTTGTCAGGAAAGCTCATGGAATCACGGAACACACTCAGAATATTTAGAGTTGTCTTCAACTTTGCTCTAGTTCATAGTTGGTCCAGTTTTCCCATTTTCTAAGCCACAACTACCCATTTTTATCATGAGAAAATGTGATCTAAACTAAAGAGAAAAATGCAAGTATTAAACTTGATTAATGAGATCTGAAGGGTAAATTCAGAGTGCGGGTTTCAATTTCAACTTGGCTCTAGGCAAAGAGGGGTGTGTGCATAAATACAAAGAATCTTAACCCATACTCTTTTGTTGTTGCTGTTATGGTGTGGAGGCGAAGGGGTTAAGGGAGTTTATTGCTAAAGAAGGAAAGTTCAGAGATTCCTTTCATTTTAAAGTTGAAATATGTGAGCATTGCCAGCTTATTTTTTTAAGAACCTTCCAAAGAATTTGTCAGCTGAAAATAGTCAAGATTTTGCCTTCTAAAATGTCATCTATTTACACAAATTGAGCAGGACTATTTGGTGTTTCCTTCTTGGGCATTCTGTTTCTGTTGCCTGAATACCTTAAGAACTTGGTAAATGAGCGAAATATTATTGATTTCATTTATCTATATAAAACCTTTTCCTGTATATTCTGTGACCAAGACACTAACTGAGCTTTGGAGTAAGGACCGTGGGAGAGGGTTGGAATTGGGACAGAGAAGGGTATTTTCTTTGTGGGAGTGTTCAGAGGATTTTAGAAGGGATGCTGTCTTTTCTAGGATTTAGCAATTTTGCTAATTGTAATTAAAATGTTGTCTTTGTATGGTGATATGAATAGCTAATATGCGTCTTAAAATTTCAGTGCTTAAGAATAAATACAAATCAATTCTGATGTCACAACAGAGCACTTTTATGGCATTTTTCATGTCTTTCTTTAAGTACTAAGATCTGTCTCAGATAACTTCAGGGTATTATGAATTCTGTTATTTACTTAATGTTAGATTTTTTAAAGCCCCCCCGACACACATATTTGAACACAAATATATACCTTCTTCCTTATTTTCTCTCTTATTCCCTCTTTCATTCCTTATAATTCATTCATATACTATATTTGCTTCATCCTAATTTCTACTCTTCATGAATTCTGTATTTTCTTTCAAGGCTTGTTACAACTACCCATAAATAATTATGTAGTGGGTTAAGATTTTGAAATGTTAGCTGATACATTCCTTTTTATATCCTTGTACCCTTAGTTCTTCCCCTAAAATTCAGGAAAGTAATAACATGGTGAAGTGCTAAGTAAAAATTGGTAAAGTCTTAGCTTTTGAGTTTTGAAAGCCTATTTTTCCGGGGAAGTAGAAATAACTCAGGGCATAGACAAAACATTTGAAAAACTACCCAATAAATTCAGAGCCAAGCTGCCTTATTACCATTAGATAAAACCTTCTCAGCCTGGGGAGGTGTACAGAAAGTTGGAAAATAAACATTGAATATCTCAAATTGGTGGGTCCCTGAGAAAAGAACAAGACCCTGCATCCTTCTCTTTGGTTAGTCCTAGGTGGGTGGGAAGGATGTGTAAGGGGGAGGGAAAGCGGGGCAACAGTTACTCAAAACAGGATATGTCAAAGCACCAAAGGGGCTCACGCAGAGCCAAGGCTTCAGGCAAGGACATCAGGTGTCAAGGTCACAGCCTGAATGGGAACCTCTGAGATGTCTGGTGTCCTGGTCTTCACCCAGTAGTCCACACGGGCTGCTTCTGGATCCTGCCTGCCAAACCAGTTCTCGGGACTGGTGGTTTTCTCTTTTTCTCTTATTTTCCAGGCCCCCTCTTGCATCTCTGAGCAAAATTCTGCCAGTCTCATGGTCTGCCGGGGTCACAGGAATCTCTGAGAGGCCTTTTGTCATATTTTTGGCTACGCCTAAGCACATGGGCATTATGCTACTGTCATGAGATGCAAACACTCTCTGAGCCAAGTCAGATCCACCAGGCCTGACAGCCTGCAGCCTGCTGCCCCCACCCCCAAGTCTCCATGTGGGAAAGGAGCACCGGTCTCCTCACATTCAGATTTCTAGCCAATCTAAGATTTTTGTTTTTCCCTTGCCTGAACCTGACTAGGTAGAAAAGGAAACAGATAGCCAGAAATCTTTCTTCAGGACTCACTTACCATGTAACCTATCATCCTCCAGGAAATTGTATCCTTTATCTTGAAATATGATAGCTTGGTTCTAACTCGTTAATTAATACATTTTGTACAACCTAAGGTTTATTTCTTTGCTTCCTTTTGAGGACTAAGCTAAGAATAGACTTGTTTGTTTGAATTTTTTTTTTTTAATTTAAGTTGTGGCATATTCCTTTCCTGAGGCAAAAGCATGGACGATATTAATTGGCTAAATAAAGAAAGTCCAAGAAAATATATAGAAAATATATGAATTCACATTTCAAATTATCACCCTACCACCATTATTTGTGCAGTTATTCATTTAATACACATTTCTCCTGCTAAAATATAAGCTCTTTTGAAGGCAGTGTCACTTTTGTGTTTATCACTCTATGCTCAGCAACTTGTACCATTGCCTGAAACATAGTGCTCAATAAATATTTATTTAATAAATGAATAATAACATAGTAAATGCCTAAAGCAATTCTTGTTACTACTAGGTGTTACTTCATCCATCCATAATGCAAAATTAGAATTAGGTAAGATACAGTGAGCCTTTTTGTTTTTTAACCATTGTTGATCTGAGTGAGATTTGAATAATCTGTTAAGAGAAAAATCATCATTTAGATTAGTGTAGAATTTCTAGCAAACTGACGAACTCAGAGTAGTTAAAAATTCTTTTTAAGTATAACTCTACAAGGTACACAAGGTTATGATGAACACAAGACTCATGAAAACTTTGTTCTTAGTTCTGAGTATTTGTAATAAAGTAATTTTCTTTTTTAGAAAGGATGCTGTAAGGTTTTTATTTTATTCTTGGCTCAAAGCAAAGATTTCAGGTGAATTCATCTTTGATTCTTTTTGAGGTGCTCTCTAAAACTCTCTATTTCAATAACAATTACCTGCTAAAAATTCCTGCTCCCTAGGCTGTTGTACCTGAATGTAGTTTTCATTGACCTAAATGGAGAGGAAAAGTGTGTTGCCGAAGGGAGATACTCCAGAGATTCTCTCTTCTGTGGTCATAGAAGTGTGTATGTGTATTTGTGTGCATACGTGCTCAAGAGTCACTAATCTACATGTTTTCACCCATGCAAGAAAAAAGAATTCAATTCTGGGAATTAAAACTTAGACTTAATGTATACCTTCAACTGTATAGGACATACAGATTAACAGAGGGGAATATTCCTATTCTACTCAATGATTCCATAGAGATAGACCTGGAAGTTTCTTAAACATTGGTGCATATGTGTTTGTGTGTGTGTGTGTATGTGTGTGTGTGTGCGCGTGCGCTCATGCTAATCTGTGGGCAACGTGCATGATTAGAATGAATCAAAATATTATAGACAGTTGCAACATGGAGAGGTCCATTTCCAATAGATAATCTATTGATGGATAACTGTTTGCTTTAGTCTGGATCTAACTGATACATTCTTCCCTAGTCATTCAAGCCAACCTTCATTCAATAATGTAAAATGCAACTTTGAAAACACACAATACATATAGAACACACAATAGATAAAACTATAGCTAGTCAACATGTATTAAGTACTTATGAATGCAGCATATTCTCACTTTTCTTTTTGATAGTTCCTTTATTTAGTTAAAAGTTTTTGTTCTAGAGAGAGATTCAGGTGGAATATGGGAAAGTTAGCTAATAAATTTAATTGGTTGAGGAAATCAATCAAGATGATTTGTCATTTCTAAAATAATTAATGTCTTCACCCTAAGTAGATCAACAGAATTACCTTTCTAGATCTTTCTATTGATGTTTATATGTTAAAGATAATTCTGGAGACTTCTTCTTGGTGTTGAGAAAAGTCCATATTGTTTGTTTTAAATTTGTATTTTTTTTCACATTGATCCCTGAAAAGGGAAAAAGATACTAAATATTCATTCATAATTGGAATTTTTTAAATTGTAGAAGAAATCAGCAGTAGTTTAGTAAAAGAAATAAAAATGGATCTACAAATGCCACTTCAGTCTTGTGCAATAGAGGAAAGTTTGAGTGATAAAGTTTGAGTCTGTTGTGGACTGACATTTCTAAAGCAGTCACCATGAAGCATGACTCAAAAAGCAGATTTTAGCATAGACCACAAAATACATATTTATATTGTAGTTTTTTAAAAAACTATTTCTTATTGTTATGGGAACTTGTCCTCTTTGAAATTTTGAAAGAGAAAAGCTAGGAAGAAAGCAATCTTTTTTGAGGCATATATTTTAGGTGTATGCAGATTTTTTTTTTTGAAAATAAGGCATGTTCCTTTCCTTCTTATATTTCTTTCTTTCATTTTAATGTCTATAAGAGTCTTATTATTTCAGGAGTACAAGAGCAAATTTTATTTTTTATATTTAATTAAATTTTCTTTTAATTTTTATTTTTGAGACAGAGCCTTGCTCTGTCACTCAGGCTGGAGTGCAGTGGTATGATCTTGGCTCACTACAACCTCCACCTCCTGGGTTCAAGAGACTCTTCTGCCTCAGCTTCCCGAGTAGCTAGGACTGCAGCTGCGCACCACCACACTGGGGTAAAATATATATATATATATGTATGTATTTATTTTAGTAGAAACAGGTTTTCACCATGTTGGCTAGGCTGGTCTTGAATTCCTGACCTCAAGTCATCTCTCCACCTCGGCCTCCCAAAGTGCTGGGGTTACAGGCATGAGCCACCGTGCCAAGCCCAACGACAACTTCTACCATGACCTGCAAATTGTCACTCTGTGGACGGGCTTTGTGAAAAATTAAGAAGATAGTGAATGAACTGGGCTCCTAGTCTTTCCCTTTTTCAGGACATGGGAAGGACCTTATCTCTGGAGGGGAAACTTGTCCAATGTTGCCATCAAGATCTGGTATATCCAATGCTGCTAGTGGATTGAAATCTTGACCAGATTTTTCATTACCTTGTTTTTTTCTTTCTAAAACTTTTCCTTCTTCTTTCCTTTCTTCATCTCCCCCCACCACACTTTCTCTCTGGTTCTACAGGTCTGCAACAACCAGAACCTTAGTCTTCAATAATTATGGCTCTAGGATTGTTGTGATTATTTTACTTTACATTTAAATAGAATTTAATTAATACCATTGAATATTCTGAGCATGTGGCTACTAATGGGTTTCTTCTTGCCTTCTGGTTTCAGAGAAACAAATACTGAAACCAGAAGTTGTTGGAGAGATTTGATCTTTTGAAAAAGATAAAAAATTTGCTTACTCATATTTATAATTGTGACAAGACCTCTAGGAATCCATGCATTATGTCTTTTATGTGAGAATGTTTGTTTTGACTGGATTATAACCAAACACTGTTAAACAAAGTTGAGTATATTCTTAGCTTCCCTATGCCAGACTAGGTAATGTCTTGTGGCCACTTGAAGGAATTTGGCCTTCAACTGAATGCAGTGGAAGTCACTGACGTTTTACTCAGGAGAAGGGAGAAAAGGCACAAGTGGTGAATACAGCTAGAATTTTCACTTTGGAAAGAGCAATCTGGCTATGGTATGGAAAACCACATTGAATGTGAATAGCTACCTTTGATAGGAGGTTGCTGCAGTAGTCCAAGACAGAGAGGATAAGATCTTGAACTGGGATGTTGGTAGAGGAAAGAAAAGAAACGAACGGTGTCAATAAATGTTTACTTATTATGGAATGGATATGGAGGAGTTTAAGAGAAGGCATGTGCAGAATGCCCCTGGCAACTGACTTGTACGTTGGTGTCCTGAGATGCCCTTCAATGGCGAAAGAGAGGGTTGCTGAGGAAGAAGGCCAGGATAGAAGGAGAACTGTGTGTTTCATTTTGACCTATTGCTTTTGAAATATCCAAGTGAAAGTATCCAGTGTATATCCATAGATATACAACGGTGAAACTTTGTGTATGGTTGGTCATGGGGAATGAATAAGGCTGCCTAAGAAAAAGAGAGAAGGAGAAGTAAAAAGCGACACAACCTGTCCAGGAAAATGCAAAGCTGAAATGATGAAGAAGAAACAAATGTTGAAAAAGAAAACCAATGGTCAAGGAGGTGGGAGGAAAAGAAGAAAGTATAATAGTATAAAAGTGGAGGAAAGAGATGTTACAAGATGGAGGAAAATTAAAATAAAATGTATTACAGGCTTTGCTATCCTGAGGCAAAACCGATTTACCTTTTTTGTTTCTTTGAAGGCATTGTTAGAAGGACTTGCATATGCTAAAAAACAGAAAAACAAAACAAAACAAAAGACTAAAATAAAAAAACTAATGACATTATTCTAACGAGACAGATAAACAGAAATTGGTAGTGGAATCAAATGAGTAAGACTTGTTCAGTGATTATTAGGTAATTGTGTCACAAATTAGCACCATGGATTTTTCCTTCAAAGCACTTAACATCAGTTGTAACTATAAATTTGCCTTCCTTTCTTCTTTCTCTCTTTCCCCCTTCCCCTCCCCATGTTTTCTTTCATGGCAGGAACTTTGGTTTCTACCACTGTGGCCCCAGCATATAGCATAGTGCCTGCAAAAGTATCTAGATGCCTTTCAATAATTGTGGAGAACCACACAAATGAATCTCAAATATGCAATAAAAAGAGAGAAACTCTGGATTAAGAAAACACACACACACACACACACACACACAAACAAAAAAACCCTTAGGTTTTATGTTGCTCCAGATCATTCGGTTTTAAAATATCTAGGGCCTCTCTTTCCTAATACATAAAAGCCTATGTCTTGACCGGAAGTATTCCAAGATAACTTCTGGATCCAAAGTTCCATGAATCTATTTGCCTAACTATGCTAAAATGTTGGGGCAGATCTCTCTGAAAAAAGCTTCTTCTAAAAACATGTTGCCATCCAGATTGGCTTTATGCTGTGCCAGCGATATTTGAAGAAGGCCAACCCCTTAGGGACACTGTGTGATCTCATCCTCTAGCAGCTCACCTATTGGCCATTGCCCTGCCTTGCAGCCAGGAGCAGGTGAGCCTGACAATGTCCGACATCAGCTGTCTTGTTTCTTTTGCTTTTTGCCCCAGGCTTCTGTGCAGCTGCAGAATAAAAGGCTGGGTATATGCCCCGTTGGAAGTGTCAGGAACCCATGTCTTCAAAGGACCTCTGACGAGTGGGAGGTTGGAACCATGATGAAATACTGCCCTCTAGACTGATCTCAGGAGGACAATTCTGGGGTGAATTCTGTATGGTTTCTCAGAGGGTCTCCAATAGCACTGAGCCCCCATTTCCACAGTCATATTCAGTTCAATAATACTTTTCCTCCTTTCCTGTTTTGCTTTCTCCAGCACCCATCGCTAGTTGCTTCCTGGAGGAATTTCCCTAAATAAAAGTGCCTATCCACAAATCCTTCTCCTGAGGCTGCTTTTTGGGAGAATTCAAATTAAGGAAGATTTCTATTGGATCAATATATGTACATGGAGTTCACTTTACTCTTCATTCCCAGTGAAAATACTTCAGAAATTTTGAGTACAATTGAAATTTTTCTAAAGCAATGTTTTCCTCATTATTTTACATTTCAATTTTAGAAATGCTTTATCTTTATTCTGTTATAAAACTTTAATGAAGACTTCCAACTCTTAGATACCACTTCAGATATCTTCTAGCTTTTATACCAAATAGATGATAATCTATAAATAATATTTAAATGTACTAGACATTCAGTTATTAAAGGACTATTATGAAGACATAATCCTTTTGCTGGTAAAAGCAAAATTACTTACTGGCTAGTATATGTATTTTCATATATTTTACCTTGGATTTTATTTGTGTTATTTCAGGTTTGTATGGATTTTAATCCCTATTGCTGGTGCACTTCGCTTGGGCTTGGAAACTTTTTTCCCATTTTCATAGTAATGATCCATAAGTACATTAAAGTGAATAGTATGTACACAGAGATATTTCTCTTTTTATTGGGAAAAAAAGAAAGTATTTTTCTTGCTGTTCCTGCAACTCATTAATCACAATGCTATATATGCTATTAATTATGCTTAAATGTAGTTTGCTTGTATAATTTGTGAACCTGCAATAATTCAAGGCTTTCAAATTATTTGTCTTCCATGTTGACATTTTGATTACTAAAACATTCCTAAAGCTGGAAGAAGTACTAATAACATAGGATTAAAACGATGAATCACCTTTTGATTAAACACTCAGCAATCTTTGTTGCTAAATCTTCACTCAGAGACTAACTCTAAGTCTCATTTGAACTTATAGATGTTAATTCCATATTGATTACCATAGCCTGGTAGGTGCAATGCATATTCGCTCAGCTCATAGTTTTAACTTAAAGTGGATATTGGTGCTTTGTGATGAGAACAGTGATCTCTAATCATGCAGCTTCAATAAATAAAGCTGAGGGAACAGTGGGCAGCATTGGTGACTGTAGAAAAGGTCATTTGCTGAAAATCTGTTCCAAATGTTGAATGTAACATATCTCTTGAGGTCACATGTTCACTCAACTCCATCTCTATTGAAGTAACCTAGACTTCTGCTTATATAGTCTTGATAGTGATAATAATATATGTGTAAATATAAAGATGTTTATTTTGTAAAATCACACATCTCATCTAATTTGACTTGAGAAATTATCTTTTGATGTGTTTGGAACAGTTATAGATACTTCCATTTAGGGTCAGATAAATTGTGTTACTGGTGACCAAATTATAGTAACTAACAAATGGGGAATGCAGGAAACCAGGTGCTCTGGTTCCTGACCCAGTGATATTCTAGATTTCCACTGTTCTCTGCTTTATGTTCTTACTACGCATTGTCTCCTCAACTAGTGCCTTCTGTACACAAACTCACCCTCTCTCTCACATTCTTCCCTCCTCCACCTTTTTCAATAAATAGTAAGATACGCACTGGGAACTAGAACAGCTGAATCTTTTGTATTTTTACTCAACCTGAATTTTGGATATAATCTTGCTGTGATAGTTAATTTTATTTGTCAGCTTGGTGAGGCTATAGGACCCAGTTATTTAAGCAAACATGGAGTGAGGCGTTGCCAGGTCATGGGTAACATCTATCATCAGTTGACTTTAAGTAAAGGAGACTACCGTCCATAACATGGTTGGGTCTTATCCAATCATCTGAAAGCCCTTAAGAGCAAAAACTGAAGTTTTCCAAAGAAGAAGACATTCTGCCTCAAGATGGTAACAGCAACTTGTGCCTGACTTTCCAGCCTGTCAGCCTGCCCTATGGCTTTCAGACTTGCCGGCCTGCCAGCCTCTACAATCCTGTGAGCCAATTCCTTAAAATAAAGCTCCTGATATAACATAGGGTATATATATCCTATTGGTTCTGTTTCCCTGGAGAACTCTGATGCGCTTGCCTTATGTTTTCTGAGAATGTCAATATGATACAATTTGTACACCACTGACATTATTATGTTCCTTAAAGGATCTCTGTACATCTGCTCTTGCCCCTTTCTACTGTCCTTACTGCTTGCCAAAATTTCAATTTTCAATTGTAGTTTTTATTCTATAAATTCTGTTCATTTCCTGCATCCTGTCTTAGCAATATTTTCTCTCTTGAAAGTCTTTCCATTTTCTCTATTTTATCTCTAAATTAGTGAACATGATCTTAATGGATAGGACAAAAAAAAACAACAACAACAACAAAAAAAAAAACTGCCATCAACTGGCTCCCTTCAATCTTCGTATTAATTAAACTAAGTAGCAGTTTACTTTATACTCAAAATATCTTACATTAGCCACACACACACACACACACACACACACATAAATGTACATACACACTGAGTTCTAAGGAATAGATCATATTTTTTCAATTGTATAGTGCAACCTATTTATAGTTTCACAGCAGAAGGCTGAGGCGCAAGGAATTATCTACCACAAACTCAATCACAAATACTGATGTTCATAATTAGGGTTTGAATAATTTGATACTTATGGCCTTTGCCTGCTAGGAATGAGGTAATGAGGCATTTTTGTTGCCTACTGGAATTCTCCTGGATATTCTGCATGGAACTGAAATTAAACCTGGTCAAAATTAACTGCCAAATTTTTTTCCCAATCTCTTTTTCTCTTTTATTGTATTCCCCATTTGGTTATTGGTAATATCATCCACTATTTTCAGTGACTCTTGATTCTACATTTTTCTTCACTATATGTCTCCAGTGGGACCCCAAATGCTGCCAATTCCTTTCTATTACTAAATGCACCGTGATCTGTTCAGCTTCTACAACTTTTCACACTGATTCGTTCATTTAATAAATGTTTATTGAATGTGTAATTTATGTCAGGCATGGTTGTAGGTGTCCACGATACATTAGGGAATAAGGCAAGGAAGTGTACCTTTGTGGAGTTTACATGTCAAAAGGGTAAGACAGAAAATTAGCAGTTAATATAATTAATAAATTAATTATGTATGATAGAAGATTTTTTTTCGTTAATGAAAACAGAACAGGGCAAACACCCTGTGAACTGGCTGACTCAATATGTATTTAATAAACATTTTAAAAGCGATGGATTGACTGAAAGCATAGTGTGTTAAACTCTAGGTGTCTTGCGTTCAGTGTCTAGAAGAAGCGAGTTATACTTAAATAAGGACTTAAGTTCATTTGTTTGCTTTGGGTGGGTGAGAGTTTTGTTTTGGTTTGTTTGTTTTCTCTTTGTTTGTCTTTGGTAGAATAAATGATCAGTCTCAGAAGATGCTGAAAGCGTAAAATGCCAACTGAGTTGTCTAAATAAGCACAATGTGTTGCTTTAAACGCCCCTCCCTCCCTCTCTCCCTCCCTCCTTCCTTCCTTCTGTCCTTCTATCCTTCCAAATTAGCAAGACTATGTAATTCCTACTGTGATACAGGAACTATGCCTGGCACTGGAGTCCTACTGTGATACAGGAACTATGCCTGGCACTGGAGATACAAGGCTTATGAATAAAGAGCCACTGAACTTTAGACTTTCACAGTCAGGTAGGGAAGCATACATGTTAAGTCAATGGAAGTCATTAGAGCTCAGTGAGTGAGAGTCAGGGCCCTAGAACTATACTCTCAGGCTGAATTCTAAGTTACTCTGTTTCTGTGGGCCTCTTGCTACTTTTCTGCAAAAAAGAAATAACAATAACACCTACATTCAATGGCTGTGTTAGGAATAAATTAGTTACAATTTATCAACTGCATAGAAAATACCTGCATACAATAATTATTTAATACATTTTTACAATCTTTTTATTATAAATATAATAAAATGAGGAATGTTCAGAGAGAGAAAAACATGCTTGGAGAATATGGAAGTCTATATATGGTTGAACTAAAAGTTAAGGGGTGCTTTTATATTATCTTTAAAGGAAGAAGTGAAATCAGATTTCCAGAGTTGAGATGGAGATCAGGTTATTTATGGACTCAAAGATGCAGTGAGTTTGGGAAGAGCCCTTGGTGATGAATAGAAGCAAGACATGTTGAAGTGCAAGAACTATGTTTAAAATTTTAAGATAAAACATATTAGAGAATAGAGATAAGGTCGAACTACTTGGGAAATGTACATGGCAGGAAAACCAACTCTCTGTAAAGCCATAAAAACATAGTTGAGTTTGGGCCAGGTGTGGTGGCTCATGCTTTGGGAGGCTGAGGGAGGTGGATCATTTGAGGCCAGGAGTTCAGGATCAGCCTGGCCAACATGGCAAAACCCCATCTCTACTAAAAGTACAAAACATTAGCCAAGCATGGTGGTGCACACCTGTAGTATCAACTACTCAGGAGACTGAGGCAGGAGAATTGCTTGAACCTAGGAGGTGGAGGTTGCAGTGAGCCGAGATTGAGCCACTTAACTCTAGTCTAGGTGACAGAGCAAGACTCTGTCCCCCAACCCCCACCCCCCAAAAAAAATCGAGTTTTCACTTTAGTGGTTAGGCTAGAACTTTATTATTAGTGGGTTATTTATGGCAAATAGTTGTTGTTTGCATCTTAAATTGTAACTGTTAAGTTCAAAGTGCTAGTCATTGTTTGAGACTTGAGAAACTTGAAACTTTGTAATTTAAAAATCACACCATCCTTAGCAGATTTTTATGTTTATTCTATGTCCTATGTTTCCCTAAATATAAAATGAACTTGAGTACTATGAAATCATTTATATTCTCATCATTTTAATCTTATTTCTAGTTAATGTTTTAAACTGCAGAATTTCATATGTTATGATTTTTGCTTGGCAGATTTTTTTTCAGGTTATACCTAAAGATGAGTTCATGAACACTTTTATCTGACGTATACATGTTAACACTAATTTCAATTAGATATTACATTGCTTATCATTGTTTTTTTTGTTTTTTTTTTTTTTTTTTTTTTTTTTGAGACGGAGTCTCGCTTCTGTCACCTGCTGGAGGCAGTGGCGCCGATCCTGGCTCACTGAAAGCTCCGCCTCCTGGGTTCACGCCATTCTCCTGCCTTAGCCTCCCGAGTAGCTGGGACTACAGTATACCACCAACTACCGCCCATTTTTGTATTTTAGTAGAGACGGGGTTTCACCATTGTCTTGATCTCCTGACCTTGTGATCCGCCAGCCTCGGCCTCCCAAAGTGCTGGGATTACAGGCATGAGCCACCGCGCCCGGCCGCTTATCATTGTTAATGTGTAATGGAAAGATAATATTTTTCCTAAAAGTAAAAAGAATAGCAATTTATTTCCTGACATAAAGTAATCTTAATATATACTCATACACAAAGTCTATGAAGGTGTGTATTTATCTTCAAGAAAAAAAATGACTTAGAAAAAAGAGCAAACTTGCCGGGCACAGTGACTCACGCCTGTAATCCCAGCACTTTGGGAGGCCGAGGCAGGTGGATCACGAGGTCAGGAGATCGAGACCATCCTGGCTAACACGGTGAAACCCCGTCTCTACTAAATATACAAAAAATTAGCCTGGCGCGGTGGCGGGCGCCTGTAGTCCCAGCTACTCGGGAGGCTGAGCCAGGAGAATGGCATGAACCCGGGAGGTGGAGTCTGCAGTGAGCTGAGATTGCGCCACTGCACTCCAGCCTGGGCAACAGAGCGAGACTCTGTCTCAAAAAAAGGAAAAAGGGCAAACTTGCTAGGATTTTAAATCAATATTGCAAGACATCTTTTTATCTACTGCCTGGAAGAAATAAAAACACATTAAACTTTTTATTAAAAGTAAGTTAGAGTAACTGAGAACATTTTTAATTGCATAATAAAGATTTGTGTCAGACATAAACAATGACTTTCCACGAGCTCTGCTCTGACATTGAACAAATTCAGAATGGCATTCGCTATCCAACAAGGTTTTTCCTTCTGAAAACACAGCCCGCTAAGAATCTCCAAATTACTCCGCCTCCTTGGTTTCTGTATAAAGCACCAGGTAAACTTGAGAAAAAGAAACTGAACGGCTAGGGCTTGGTAAGGAAGCCCAAACAATGAGGAGGCTTAAGCAGAATTTTCCGAGAAGCACATAGCTGCCAAACCAGGCCTTCAGAACCTGCTCTTTTTTGGCCAGGATGGAGCAGCAGAGGAAGAGGATGTTCCTAGAGCAAGCAGACCACATCCCCAGGCTCTACCTAGTAGTGTATCAACATTCATTCACTCATTCATTCTACTCATGCAACAAATCTTTGCATGCTAGGCGTTGTTCTGGGTGCTAGAATACAATGGTGTCCCTGCCCTCAGTCTAGCTCAGAAGACAAATAAAAGAGCTAATAAATATGTGAGAAGTCAGGTGGCATTGTATCCTGTGGAAAAATCTAAAATAGAGGGAGAAAAGGGAACGCTGGGGTGGGTTTAGACTTGCCAGATAAAATACAGAACACCCAGTTAAATTTGAATTCCAAATAAATCCAAGTAACTTTTTAGTGTAAGTATGTCCAAAGCATTATTTGGAGCATTCTTATATATAAAAAAATGGCATATTTGTTGTTCACTGGAAATTCAAATATAACTGGGCACCCTTCCTGCCACCCAGGCCCCTACATCTGTCAATCTTATTTGGGTTAGAAGAGGGAGAAGGATTTTTATCTTTATATTGAGTAGTCAGTGAGGTCTTCTGATGATATGATCAAAGAGCCATGCAAATGTTTGGAGGAAGAATATTCAGTAGAGGGAAAAGCACGCAAGTGAAAAGACCCTGAAGCCTTGCAAGTTACAATTACAATTTGAGTTGTATTCACAGTTGTGTTCCCAAACAAAGCATGCATAACGTCCGATTGTCAAACAGCTTGTGTGGAGTTTAGATGTGGCTAGAGAATTGATTATTAGACCCATCAAGTTACCCAGAAATCCCCTTCTGATTCTGCAGAGTGTCTGTTCTTTAGTGAGAGGAACCACTGATGCTTGCAATTCACTTCTGAGTGACTACTCAGAGAAACTACTCAATGGAGTAGTTCTCAATGGAGTCCAGGCAACAGGACTGTGCACACTGTAAAAATACCACCTGTGTTGAGCCTGAAGACCTTTAGTATCTGGGTTTTATTTTTTTAAAAAGTCTGATGCTGAGTTGCTTATCTGTTTCTTTCCAAATGCCCAGAACCTCACAAGTTAGTCGGCAAAATTGGATGGAAAATTTGGCCAGAATTCTAGAACATCCACTCCTGGTGCTTGCCAAAAATATCAAAAGAGTAGTCTTTCTTGTGGTACTTAGGATCTTTTGACTTCAGGTCCAGTTAAATACCAGGCACTTTCTTTTTCCTTTTTGGGTGGGAGAGTATGAAAGGGTATGAGAAAATGAAATACCTAAGGTAGGGTCTGAGAAGAAAATATATCTCAGCATTTAAAATTTTTCATATTTTTAGATCCTTGATTGAAAGTAATATAAACTAATGAGTCTGAATGTTTTTCTTTTGAAGTAAAAAGAGCTGCATAGAAAAGAAAGTAGTGCCTATCTCTGTGCCAAGACCAAAGAGTAATTTTGTGTCCTGGCCATTCAAGTTGTGGGTTGCTTTTCCACAACTATGCCTCCACTGCTATTACTTAGTCTGCGCAGAGCTCTATGCTGACTGGTGCCCACATAATCTAATAATGAGCCAGATGCTCCTGCCATGTATGTACTCTTAGATGGTGACTTTGGAGGAGATTTAACTATTTCATGATCCTAGGAGGCAATGGCATGGAAAAGACTGGACAGTTACCTAGCATCCTGAAATTAATTCAGCTTGCAAACTACTCTATGTGCAAAAAGGAACTGAGTTAACAATAACAGAAAACCAAGAAAGAGTAGTGGCTTAGAAAGATTTCCTTTTTTTAATGTTTTGGGGTACTGAAAATTATATTAAAATTATCAGGGATTTATTGGAGACCTTTAATTAAATAAAGACAACACAGTTTGTCAGAGATAAGATATCTCCATGTTGTGTGGGGTTATAATGTATTCAGAGTTCAATATCTAGTAGGAAATGTCACTTGGCTAGATGATGGCCCTAGGAACAACGTTCTGCCTTTTGATTTTGAAGAATCTAAAAGGCATCTAAAATAATACATAACTAGACAATTCCTCTTTAACCAGACATCTGTGGACACCTCAGGAATAATAAGTATTCCGGAAATATAGAGAATGAATTATGCTTAAGAATTTTGCTCCAGATATGTCTTCTTAGGGTATCAATGTTGGTTGAGCTGATTTAACCATCACTTTTTGTGGAATCCAACTCATAATTATAGAAGAGAGAGTAGAAAGCTTCATTGTGAAAGATGGCAGATCCTTAGTTTGACAATTTACTTATTTGCTTATTTAAAATAGATTTTTATAATTTTAACAAATATATGGAAATATTAGTGAGTATCCTAAAATATATAGAATAAAATAAAAATGTATTCCTATTAAGTATAGGTGACAGCATTACTGATGTTTAAGTTTTTTCTATATTTTTTAAAAAACTGTACCTATATATTAATTGGCACTTCATTTTCCTATAAAATTGCATAATCCTCTACATATAGTTTTCCTTTCTGCTCTTTTGCACTTAACATTATACTTTGCATGGATTTCATGCTATTAAACATTCTTAAAAACATGTTTTTCAGAGGTTACACATTATTCTGTTATATGATAATCCATAATTTATTAAATCATTTTATATGTTGGGTAGTAGTGATGACTCCAAATTTCTACTATTATAAATGATTATTCAGCAAACAACATTATACATAAAATTTTACATACATTTCTTATAATTTATTTTAGAAGTTTTTTTTTTTTCCGATGTAATTCTCAGATCAAAATATATAGTCAATTTTAAGATTTATGCTACATATTGACAAATTGCTGTCCAGGAACATTTGGTCATTGCAAGATTTTATAGCAAGTATTAGTGTGTGTGCATTTTAAGCCTTTTTTCTAGTCTGTTTTCTTTGCTTTTTTCTTCTTGGGACTTTGATGTTTTATAAGATTTGTATTTGTGTTCCAGTGATTAGCTTTAAAATTATACCTCATTGTAAGACCCTTCGTCCCCTGTTCTTTTAGATGACATAGCATGTACATATTTATTATATGCATTACTATGGATGCTCTGTTGTCCATTGATTCCTAAAAAGCGATCCTAAAACTTAGTGGCATAAAACAATAATATTTTGTTATATCTCACAAAATTTAGGAGTACAAATTCAGGTAGGGCTCAGCTGGGCAATTCTTCTGCTCCACATTTCATTAACTGGTATCACTTGTTGGTATTCAGCTGCTAGCTTGGCTGGTCCGAAGGTTTCAAAATAGTTTAATTTGTATGTTGGTGGCTTGGTGGAGATGGGCCAAGAAGTTAAGCTCAGCTGGGACCCTCTTCCTTCCCTTGTGGTCTCAGAGCCTTTCCAGGTGGTGTCTTCAGTAGGGTATTCAGCCTTACCATATGGCAGCTCATGGCTCAAATAGGGGTATTACAAGGAGACTGGGTGAGCTCTGAGGGGCTTCTTATGACCTAGCCTCAGCCTCAGAAGTAGTTGAATTTACTTGCATTTGATTCAGTAAGGAAGCCACTAGGGTCAGCCTCGACTTAAGTGGAGGGGAATTATACTTGAAAGAGAAGGCTAGAAAATAATTTGTGGCTATCTTTAATCTACACCTTCCATCTTCTGGCCATGAATTGTTTACTTTCTCTAACATATAAAATACTTTCATTTCCTCCCAAGGTCTGCAAAAGTTTCATTCTCTTATGGCATCAGCTGGCAGTCCAGAATTTTGTCAACTAAATGAGGTCCATGTACTCTGTGCACTCTTACTTTTCCCTGCCACAATGTGCAGGGGTGGGATAGAGATAGAGTCATTACAACAAATAATTCAGTTGACTAAGGTTCACAGCAATTTCTGAAATCCAGCATGGTTTAGGGGCTTGTTTGGCTCCCTAAAAATGATTCTCCATGAGTCTTGGCTATACCCTCTGGGTTCCTGATTCTTCCGTTTGAGTTATCCTTTCTTTTCCAATAGAAATTACCAATATTTGCCTCTACATATTAATAGCTTTCTCAACCAGCTGTGTATCCATAGAAGTTTTAAGGTTCAAAGCCCTCTTATTTTGTACAATTTCTGTCCATTTTAGTCCAACCCAATGTAATTACAAAGTTTTTTATTTCTTTTCTTTTTTTATTTATTTATTTTTTAATGTTTTTGAAAAAGGGTCTTGCCATATTGCCCAGACTGGTCTTGAACTTGTGGCCTCAAGCAATTCTCCCACCTCAGCTTCCTGAGTAGCCAGGATTACAGGCATGAGCCCCTGTTCCTGACTCAGTTTTTGGTTTCTTATTTATCAATTAGTACTATACTTCATTAGAGAAAAGCCATGTCTACAAATCTCTTTGAGATTAACTCTATTATCTTAGGCTCCCTATGAGATTGCTGAGTGAAAACGCCCTAAAAACTCTTAGAGACTTCACTGTCTGCTGATGAACGTTTTCTTAGTATGAACCCCTCCTGTAGCCCATGCTTCCCTCAACCTAATCCACTCCGTCAGTGCTTTTACATTCATTCTCATGCTCTGTAGCGTCTTCATGGCCACTATCACCAAAGAATACATAGTTCCTATATAGAAGGTGTACAGTTGTTTCTGGCACTTGCTAAGATTTCCTACCACCAGTTATACCCCCCAATACGTCACCCCATTTTTCATAGTCTACTGCTGCTTCTGTTGCCTCTTTCCGCAGGGATTTCTGAAAGGCTTTGTTAGCCTCAGCTGCTTTAATCAACACTTACACAATTTGAAATTTGTCTTGCAATTTCACTGGAAATGGAGTTCATGAATTTTGCTGTTGCTGTTTTCCTTACTGCTTAGAGTCCAAGAGAGGAGAGAAAAATCAGATCTAACCTGCTACCATCTTACTACCAGAATTAAAATGAAATTATTTTAATATTCTTATGTTTTTTAAAAATGATACCTCTTAGGGGTGTGTGTCAGAATGATAAGGGGTAAAAAAGAACATTTTGAAACAGCCAATTTGATATTACCTTAATTTGTATGAACACAATTTATTGAGGCCACTTGGGTATCACAATTTTTATTAACAAGTAATATGTCAAATGAGACACCCCATCGTTCATTTCAGTAATGAGTTCAGATGGGGGTGAGAGTTAGAGATAAGATGAGAAAGTATATTGCATATATTAATGAGTAAAGTGGAAAGGAGGAAAAGGAGATTGGCTAAGAGGAGGAGAACAATGTCTAACAGCTAGTTTATAAGAAGTGTCCAAATGAACTGAAGTCAAAGCGACTAAATGGAGAAGGCTATCTGAATGGACTTCTCAATGAATATGACATTAATCTCGGAGGAAAAGTCCACAGTGTATTTACATTGAAAGAAGCATGCATGTATTATAAAATCCAACATAAAAGTTAAACAAAGTTTTAAGTCAAAATAAAAGATTCTATGTGGAATTCTCTTCAACCTGATCACCTATCTGGCTCTCATTCAATTCTCAGGTTAAATGTCACCTGTTGAGGAAGGACTCTGAATTCCCAACCTGAAGTACCCCCTGAGTCTCCATCTCATTAGTCCATTTTATTCATAATAACAACTTTCACTCCGTTTTCTGTTTATTTACTTTTCATTTTTATGATTCTTTGTTCCACTCATCCCAATCAATTATCAGCTCCATTACAATGATACCTTCCAGATCTTTTCAACGCTATGTTCTCTACATCTGGGCCGATCCTGGTGCCTAGTAAGACCACAATAACATTTTGTTTGTGAATAATAGAGATGTCATGGAAATTTCAGCCTGTCAGCAGCGTGCCACAGGGGTTTCCACTTGCAGCGATCTAGTCCTTCTTTTCTGCTCTTAGGCACACTTAGATGCAGGTGGGACTTTGTTCCAACAAATTGGTTATTTCTAGTATATAAGAAGCTAACGACTGTATAATGTTTCTGTTGCATTGGATCATCTCATCAGCACTCATGAATTTTGAGTTTGTAAGTTATGTATGTTGTTTCCGGTGTGGTCTAGTCATAGAGATAGTTTTATCTCCTACTTTCCAAATGTTGTTTGTTTCTTACAAATGGTTTCACTGGCTGTTTAGTTAGTCAGGGCCTTCCTAACATTATTATGCAATGATGATGATGATGAGAATTCTTCTCTTGTTCCTAAATTTAATGAGACTATCTCTAGTAATTTCAAAATAAGGTGAGGCTGATGAATGATTTAAGAACTCTTTTATATCATGGTTAATGAGTAATGGGATTTCATTTTATCCAGTCAGATGTCTTCATAATAGTGCTGGTATTTGGTGATTTCACAACTATGTAACTGAGATAAATGCATAATTTCCTTATTTTCTTGTTATCCTTATCAAATTTTGATACCACATATTTAATTTTTAAAATTAAAAAACTAGCCAGGTGGGTTGTTGAAGCCTGTAATCCCAGCACTTTGAGGCTAAGTTGGGCAGATGGGTTGAGTCCAGGAGTCTGAGGCCAACCTGGGAAACATGGCGAAACTCCATCTTTACCAAAAACACAAAAATTAGCTGGGCTTGGGGGCACATGCGCGCAGCCCCAGCTACTTGGGAGGCTAAGGTGAGATCATTGATTGAGCTCAGGAGGTTGAGGCTGCAGTGTGCCATGATTGCGCCACTGCACTCCAGCCTGGGCAACAAAGAACCACCCTGTCTCAAAGAATAAATAAGTAAAATTTTAATTTAATTTAATTTAAAAACTACTGTTTATTATTTTTAGATCCTAGAATAAGTAATATAAGGCTGGAAATTTTGTTCTTTGAAAACTTAAAAACAAAACTCATTAGTTAAAATACCATTTTGGCTTTAGAGCCATGTTTGGAGATAATTTTTTTGTAACATATCCAATTAATTCAATATTTACTTGTATATATAGATTGCCTAAACTTGGTACAATTGATAAATGTATATTTTATCAAGAAATTGCCCAATTCATCCAACTTAGCAAACTAATTAGAATTAGGCATTTTAATCTTCTGTGACCATCTTTATCAAATGATTTTGTTAAAAATAGTGTAGTTGTTAGGAGCACAGGTTTTGGAGTAAAGGTGAGAGGATTATTCTTTGATATTCCATCATTGATACATAAGAAGCTTTGCTATAATAGCAAGTGAAACCCCCAACTTCAGTGACCACATTTATAAAAAGAACAGAAATAAACACTTTAGAGTTTTGTTTTAAGGATTAACTGAAGTAATAGGCAAAGGTTAAGTATAGTGTCTCCTACAGAAAATGTACACAATACATCACAGGTATTTATCATTATAATTTCAATCATTGTTTCTCTCTGGATTTTATTTGCAGGAAATTATTCTCTTCTTTTATAATTCTTGAATTTATTTAATATTTCTATTATCTTTTTCTTTTATAATAAATCATTTTCTGCTTTTATCTTCACTATTATCTTTCTTCTATTTCTCTTAAGTGTGTTTTCTTTTTCTAACTTCTTGAGTTGAACTCTTGGTTTATTTTCAATTTTTTTCTTATTTAATTGTAAAAATACTACAAGGCTGTGATTTTGTCTCTTCATACCACCTTGGCTGCATCTCATGAAAGTTAAAATGTAATATACTAATTTTCATTATTTTCTAAATTATCTTTAACTGTTAACTTTTATTTCTTTTTGGTCTGAACAAAGTTATTTAGAAAAATTATAGCAACTTTTCTAATGGTTAGAGTTTTTGCTTGTTTTGTTTCTTTAGCCTTTTATTATTATTTCTTATATTATTTTATGTTAGTCAGACAATGTACCCTACATAATTTCTGCTTTGCGATATACTAAAATATTTTCTGAAACTGTACATGCCTATTTTTTTCTGCATGTTTTATAAATATGATATATTCTATATTCTTTGTAGAGTTTATAGTGAAAGTATATTTTTTAATTTAAATTTATTTTTTCTATTTATTTTTATTTTTTTTTCTTGAGACAGGGTCTTCCTCTGCCACCCAGGCTGGAGTGTGCAGTGGCATGACCGTGGCTCACAGCAGCTTCAACCTCTCAGGATTAGGTAATCCTCTTATGTTGGCCTCCCAAGTTGCTGGGACTACAGATGTGCATTACCACGCTCAACTAATTTTTTGCATTTTTTGTAGATATAGGATTTTGCCATGTTGTTTGGCTGCTCTCAAACTCCTGGGTGCAAGCAATCCATTTACCTTGGTCTCCGAAAGTGCTGAGATTACGGGCATGAGCCACTGCACCCAGTTGAAAGTGTATTTGTTAATTTAACTATATTAGTTAATTTTCAAACGGTCTCCATTTTTGTCTTGATCTACTAGAGGCATCAATGACAGAGAACAGTGTTAGTCCTCTATAGAAACTGTTTCTGTACATTTTTAATGTTATGTATTTGATTCCATTTTGTTAGCCTATAAAGATTTGTGGTGACCTTTTACTTTATTTGAAAGTATACTTTTTCTGTATAAATGGCTTTTTGTAATTAGATTGCTTTCCCTGCAATATGCTTTTGGTTTAAATTAATATTTTCATCTCCACAATTGAACATATGGACAACTTTTTCTGGGTAAAAATAAAAGATATCTGAAGAGACTGGAAATATCAAAGTCCATCATGATATATTTAGTGCAGGGTAACTGCCCTTGTTCTCTTCTGAAGGGAACATCTTTGCCTAAAGAATTTTCTCCTGACATGCAGGTGATAACATGCAACATTAGCATGAAAAGTTGTGAGAAGGAAGGATTTGCTCTTGACTAGTTAAGAAAGAGGCTTAACAATTCACAAATTTCTTATGAGATTAGACTTTAATACCTAATAATCACCTTTGTCAATGAACATATATTTGGCACTGTGGGAAATAATTGCAATTTATGGAAATGTTTCGAACCAAGGAAAGAAAAATAAAAAAGATTGCTAATCAGAGAATGGTAATATGAAGTCGACTCACTGTGCTGGAGGGAAGAGTGATCTTGACCTGCTCATCCTCTGGTCTTTCTCTCAGACAAGACTTTGTTTGACTTCCTAAAGTCATACTTCATCATCACCATTCAAATTCTTTTTACATAACACTTTAAAAGAGAGATTGCAGTTCATCCCACTAAACTGTGAAGAAAAGATACCTTTTCACAACTATCATTTTCAGATATCTAACTACATTTACGAATCCTTGCATAATGCTGTTTTGTTTGTTCCTGTCTTCTTTTTCCAGTCACAGATGGTAGAGGACAGGACTCTTTTGAGTTTAGTTTGCTGTGTAGTAGGCTTAGCACAGAAACATGCTGTAAAGTCTATCATGATGTGTTGCTATCTCCTTTTACAAATATTATCCTTCCATAACTCCTCTCACTTTTCCCCCCAAAATGAGCAGAATAATTGATGGTAGTCCAAGTGTTAGGTAAAAAGGTAATGTATAAAGGACAGAGAAGTTTTCACTTTTCTTTTAAATCTTCAATCTTGGGCCAAAATTACTTAAAAACTGTATTTGACAGGGCCATAATATAAATACAGTTTGAAATATTTTCATAAAATTTGCAATTGCATAGTTAGTTGGATGAGAAGGAGTAGCATACAGTTAGGTTAGATGTAAGTTGCTGTATCATCTCATCAAAGGAATCTAAGTAGCCTCTTTGTCTCAGTCTATCCATTAATTTTCAAATACATTTCAACCACTTCATAATCTACTGATTACTGAATGAGCTATTATCTATGTAGTCTGATTTTGGTGTGTGTGGGGTGCACTTAAAAGAAAATTGTCTTGAACATGCAGTACCTGGTAGAGGTTTGAATAAAACAATGCCAAAATATACTGGCTCTATCTCAGGACATCCAGGATCCCTGAATAGTCTGTAATTAAGGAGGAGGTGGAGGAGTAGTGCTTGCATTATGTAAAGGAGGGATACATAATTGAATTAAGCAGTGGAGGAAGGGGAAGAAAACAAAGATCAAAGCCAAGTAACATCAGTTCCTGTTCTTGGCAATGACATTTATGATGAAAAATATTCTTTGTTATTTTGCATATTATACCACTCTTCTTCAAATGGATACACCATTGCAAAATTTGTAATTTACACAAAGTTCCTTTGAGTATTTGAATGTTAAAGGAAAGCTTTACCAGGTTTAGCTTTAGGAGGTCTAGAAATCTCTCCTAATACTTCCTGTGTGGGCCTTTATGTTGGAACATGAAAGCAGCTGACAATGTAAAGAGAAAGAAAACCCTTAAGAGTGAACATAGTTACTGGTGTCCCACACATAAACTGTGCAGTTGGGAGTAGCCTCAGGGGGCCATTTCCAGGGAAAGCCTCACCTGGAGAGGTCAGAACCTCAGAATTTTAAAAGCAAGGGGCATGCTTCATTACAATGTGGTCTGGAGGTGAGCAAACATCCCATCACTCTGTAGAGAGGCTGTTTCAAGGCTCACCCAAGTGCTCAGCATAAATACACGAGCAGGAGGCCCTTTAGAAGGAGTTCAGACAAGTTATATACTACCTGAATGTGAGCCAGGCCAAACTGCTCAGGCCTGAATTAAAAGGAAACAGTTTATAGGCTGTAGGGCCACTTACCAATCCATCTTTTTCACTGGGGAGAAAAAAAAATCCCTTTTGCAGAGGTGATGAAAACCTGTATTAAAAGGTGACACAGAAAAAAAAAAAAAAAAAGAAAGAAAGGGCTAAGCCAATTGGTTGAGTATTTCAAGAAATAAGAAAAAAAGCCAATATGATTTTTAAACTATTTAAGTGGAAAGGGAAAAGAGGGAAGAATAATTATGATATATTCTATGATTAGTAATTCCAGGCCAAATAATAATGACAGCAAAGAACACTTAGAAAAATTTAAGAATTATGTTATTTTTAAGTAAACATCTGTTTTTATGATAGCTACATATATGAATGTGTTGATGAACCCTCTAAAATGGTGTGAGATCTGAGGTTTGTAAAATTCAAACACAGCCAATTAAGTAGGCCCATAGCTAAAGCCAATGCTCTTGAAAGGTCTAGGAAGAAGTCTAGCCAAAGCACAATTTATGAATTGGTAATTGCCCTGTTCTATTATGGATATTAGTCTGTAAATGACCTTTGACATACTTCAAGCTCCCTTATACACAAAAGCCCATGGACTCTTGCAGATACATGCACACTTCAATGTAGATCATAAATGTTTATTATCATTGCCCATTATAGATTGAAAATAGAATGCACAGTAATACACATACAGTATCATATTAGTGGTCTTTGAAAAGCACCCATATAGGACGTATCTTATTCTTTTGCATTAATATAAAACATATAAGAGGAATTGCTCCATGGTTCTGTGACCAGAAGGGATGGAAATGTGTTACCCCCATCACCCTATAAGATAGGACTTATTGACTCAATTGCTGGAAGACAGTCTCCATTAGTCAGCTCCTCCAGGGTTTCCAAAATTTATGTGAGCTGCATGTTCCAAGACATGTTCTTGCCCCACCCCACTCCTTGCCCTGATACAATGATTGATTGAGGTGGATGTAAATATCCCTCGTATTCTGCCTAAGGCAGGAGAACTCTGAAGGGCTCTATAGGCACCTGAGCTTTTGGCCAAGGTTTTATTAGACCTCCATGGTTGTTCAGTTTCTCCTTCTGACCAATTCTACCTCTTATTCTGACAATACTTGACTTGTCAAAATCATTCTTAGTACCTTCTTCCAAGAAACCTGGAATATGGTCCTGGAAATAGGACACTTCAGTAAGTGTTTTGTGCATCGACCTTATTTTAGAAGTTGGGCAATCAAATTACAAAAGGAAGACAACCTGCTTAGGTTGAATAGTGAATGACACATTAGATATCAGGGCTATTTTCTAGTCTTTCTATTACCACTCTATTCTTTTGATTATGAGACTTATCAGGGATATTCGATGAGAATACATAACATTGTAAGTTGTATTCTACTACCAAGTGAAAATCTAGGCTAACAAGTAACTATAGTTGCATATTAAAATTATAGATAGGGTAACTAATAAACTAGAACATAGGTGCATATTAAATAACTGAAGTCACCATTGGCTTTACCTTTCTCTACATTTTTAGTAGAATTATGTAGCTAGAAGGGATCTTGGAGAACATGTAATTCAAGTCTTTCAATGGTACACAAGCAGAACCCGAAACTTCATGATCTCAGAGTTAAACATGAAAAGTAAACAAGATACTTTGAGAAGAAGTAGATAAACCCAAAGACAGTCAATGCATTACCTGGTATTTGGGGGGTAGGTATGGAGTTAAGGACAATACAAGGTATTACCTTCAGGTGGGTTCATCAGTTTTTTAGATAACCATTGAATAATAATACACATTTACTTCCCTTAACATGGAAAAAGGGCAGATGAAACTATATGACTTGTCCTGTTGTTATCTTAGTTTCATGTATTTCAAACCTTTAAATTGAGTCAAATACAATCGTTTATGTCATGGATGTTTATTTAGTATCCAGTATGTGCTAAGAAATGTTCTAGGTGCTGGGGATATAGTGGTAAGTAAACTCCCAAAGTCTCTGACTTTATGGAGCTTATATTCTGATAGAAGATGTATGATAATTAAGTAAGCAAGTAAGTAAATAAATGTAGCTCATATATATTAAACTGTCAAGTATGATTTAACAATAAAAATGAAGTAAGGTAAAAGGATAGTATATTAGTAAAGGTTCTCTAGAGAAGCAGAACCAATAGGAGATGTAAATAGATGGATGGAAGGATGGGTGGATGGATGGATAGATAGATAGATAGATGATAGATAGATAGATAGGTGGATGAATGTACAAACACAGATATATAGAAAGACATGTATTATGAATGAAGGATTAGCTCAGAAGCCTATAGAGGCAGAGAAGTCCTATGATCTACTGTCTGCAAGCTGGAGGCCCAGGAAAGCCAGTAGTGCAGTTCCAGTTCAAGCCTAGAGGCCTGAGAACCAAGAGAGCCAAGAGATATAGGTTCCACTCTAAATTCAAAGGCCTGAAAACTGGGGGCCAATGATGTAAGTTCCAGTTAGGTTCTGAAGGCCCAAGAACCAAGGTTGCTAATATCCAAGTGCAGAAGGAAATGGATGTCTCAGTTTGAGCAAAGAGTACAAATTTGTCTTCTCTCCACTTTTTTGTTCTACTGGGGCCCTCCACAGATTGGATGATGCCCATAACCATTGGTGAGGGCGATCTTCCTTACTCAGTTTACCAAATCAAAGGCCACTCTCTTTAGGAAACACCCTCAAAGACACACCCAGAATTAATGTTTTTTGAGCTTCTTGGCATCCCTTAGATCACTCATGTTGACACATGCAATTTACCATTACAGCCAGGTGTGGTGGCTCACACCTGTAATCCCAGCACTTCGGGAGGCCAAGGCAGGAGGATTGCTGAAACCCAGGAAGTTGAGGCTGCAATGAACCAGGATCATGCCAAGGCATTCCAGCCTGAGTGACAGAGCAAGACTCTGTCTCCACCTCCAAAAAAATACTTAACCATTACAGACATTGACATGGCAGAATATTCTAGGTGGGATTGTAAAAGTTATATTCTAGAAGGTTAAATTTGGGTAGGAAGGTGGTTGAGGAAAGAAAGTGAGCCATGCAAATATCTGGAATACAAGTATTCCAAACAGAGAGTAAAAGCCCAGATATAGGAAGGGCCTTGGGGTATAAAGGAATATGAAGGCAAAGGTTGTTGGAGTGCAGTGAATTAGTTGAAGTATGATAGGAAATTAAGTTAGAGTGGTTGTCAGAGCCTAAATCTCATAAGGACTTAGAAGCCATGATAAGGATTTTGAATTTTATTCTAAGTATAATGGGAAGGCATTGGAAGGTTGAGGGTAGGAACATGATATATCTTTCAGAAAGGTCACAGACAACTGTTTGGAGGCCAAATTATAGAGAGGAAAAATATCACAGAAGCAAGTAGTATGAGGAGTACTGAGAGACCATTGCAGTAGTACAGAAAAATGATGGTACTGGCTTTGCTTATGGTAACAGCCTTGGAAATGATACATTGTTAATTTTAAATATGTTTTGATTAGGAACTGACAGTTTTGCTGTTGATTCAGATTTGGGGTGTGAGAGAAGGAGAGCAGTCAAAGATGACCCTCAGGTTTTTTTTCTGAGCAACTGAGTAGATGCTGGTTCATTTACTTAGATAGCGGTCACTATGGGAAGAAATAAATTGGTGCCACAAGTAAGCATTGGACTATTGCCAATGGTTCATCTGTGGCATGATTAGGTTTTCAGATCTCTTCTGACCCAGTTATGGCTCTGCTTTTGGTTCTTAGTGCTCCACCATTTAGTTGGGGTCAAAACAGGTACAAAACAAGAATCTGACATGCTAGAGTGCCAAAAGACAGAGGAAAAAAAAGGAGAACTGGAAAGCATAAGATTGTAGGATAGAGAAGCAATGATTATGGCGTTTTTTTTTTTTTTTTTTTTTTTTTTCTGGAATAGTTGCAACAAAGCATACGAGATGTTCTGCCCTTCTATAAGGAATGTAGAAAATATAATACAAGGTTTCTTTTAAATTCTATAATGTTCCCCATTTTTATTGATATTTTCCTAAAATGAAATAGAAATGAATAATGCAAATAACCTTTCTGATTGCAATTTTCATTTCTATTCCCCAATTTTCATTTCTATTCCCCACAGCTGTATAATATTCATTGGCAAAATAAACAAATGTAAGAAAATTTTCTGATTACCCTCTTCGCCTCACAGCATTTCCCTGCTGTCTTTGGTAAAGGACTGCTTTACAGCTTCATGTATGTTTGTGAAAAGGAATGTTGGTTGCAAGTATTTGAAAGATTGTGTGTTTACATTTAAGTTTCCTTCGAAATTTCAATCACACTACTTAAATTAGTTTGTCTCAAAAAATACTCATAAGGTCACAGATATTACCTCAGCTAAGATCCTCTGAGAATTTGAAGCCTCACCGGGACTCAATGCCAAAAGAGTAATATTTGAATAGTTGATATTGACTAATTCTACTACCTACCATACCATCTCTCATGCAACCGGCAACAAATTCCTAAAAAATACATTCTTTGTCAGTTCTGCCAATATGAATATGCATTTGCCTTAGGAAAGTTTTGCCAAAAGCAGGACATGTTGGTGAGAAGCCCTTATCAAAATCAACATCCCATTATTATAAAGATTATCATCATCACATTATCATTGTCATCGTCATTATCTTGGGGTGGGAGGCAAGAAAAGCTTGTGATAAGATGATACATTTCTTAGACACACAGAGTGTTTCTAATCTCTTTTCCACACGTCTCATAGACTCTGTGCCTTGAGATCTTTTAATATGCATGTTCAGAGACTAGTGGTTATAATAAAGTGAAGCTTAATTGATGTGCTGCAGTAATATGTAGCTCCAACTAACTCTTACAAAGTGACAACCCGTCTACAGAGAAAAATTCCAAACCTTAATTATTATTAATATAGCTATCTACGTGATGTAGCTCTGAAGCCATTTCAATGGGCATCACATTTTCAATATAGGTCAATTAATTTCATATTAATTGCTGTTATTATGTTGCCCCAATTGACCTATTTCATATTTGCAAGGCTCCAATGTAGAGGAGAAAAAGACAACAAAGCAAACCTTCCTTTTAAGCTGCTGTAATGTCCCATCTTTCTGGAACAGCATTCAGAGTAAGGATTTTGCATGAAAGGGCTTCAGGAAGTTACAAAACTCCTTTACATGGTCTGCTGGATCTGTGTACAATTTCTAGCATTACCCAGAATAAATACCAGGAGACTGGTGTGGTTTATACAAGAGTTTATAGAGAAAAAAAAAATCCACCCACCAGCTCCCATGCTGAGGATTACAACCAGGTCCCTGCTGCCAAGTTCTGTGTTTAGGTAAAGCATGAGAAAATCTGCCATTTTTTTAAAGTCACAAAAGGGTTTCTATAGTATGGAGCGGTAAGAAGCTGACAGCTTTTTATGCATAAAAGGCAGCTGTTCCTTCTCAGGTAATATTATTAATAAACCCTAAGGTAATGTTTGCTCTGAAATATGTCTAATTGAAATAATTTACTCTGACCCTTGGAGGATTATGAAACTGTTTTCATCATGTTCACACACAGCAAAATAATTATGAGATGCCATATGGAAAAGCCATCATGTGGTAGATGTCTTTCTGAATCTATATTTTTGAAATGTTTCCCACAGATAAATCATATAGCTAATTTACAAAGTAGAGGTGAGCAGTCCCTTTTCCATGTGGAGATCTGATGTGAAATGTTTGCAGATCCAGAATATTAACAGGGGCGTTGACATCAGTAATTACTATAGTTATGAGACATTTTTCACAAAGTATTATGAGAGCAATACTTAGTTATACAGGGAGAAAAAAAGTATGAGACTTTTTACATCGTGTATGAAATATGTAGGTACCGACAGTCTCAGAAAACAGTGTGGGCACATTGGTGACTGAGGTGCTTTTTGCCTGTAGCATAAAATCTGTCTGGAAAGTTCCAACAGTTTCCACTGAGATAGCACATTTGGCAAGATGAGGCTGAGTGTGGTATGTAAGGACTTTCGGGAAAACTTGTCAGCTTTCACAGGGAAAGGTCCAAGTGTTTATGGGAACTATGAAGTGGTGTTGGGTGGCTCTCAAAGGGATCTGTGGGGTCACTGGGGACAGGCATTTGAAAGCTTTTTGATGGAAGCTCTTCTGAACTTATCAAAATGGTTAAAAGTCTGGCTGTGAGTCTCATGAGAGCAGACTTTCTTGTGAAATTTCTGGTATGGTACTTTCCTGCCGGGGTGAGAACATCTTAGGAGGACAGACGTTCTCATCATATTTTAATTCTTGGGATCTGTGTCCCTGCTAAACCCAGGAAATGGAGAATCACAGGAAACAACATTACTTTTCAACCTCTGGGAAGTTAAGATCACATTTCTCTAGAGTTTCAACTGTTTAACTAAATCAACTTGCCTAACTTCCTGACCATCCCCCCTCCTACCACCATAAAGAAAGGTGGGGCACAAGAAAAAAAAAGGGAAAGACAAAAAAGAGGATATTTGAAAAGTATAATTCACTTTTCCATAAGTTCCCAGTTTCTACAGACTTCCAGCAAGCAAGAAAATCAACAAGGTAGTAAATTACAGCTTGTTAACCGTGTTGTACTTAAAATACCTAGTCTACTTTTTCTTACCTCTCCCTCAGGGGTATCAGAAGCCTCTTTGACCCTTAGTGTTGTCAGTTATGTGAGGGATCTCCAGCTGTCTATTATTGGATTTCAGAGAACTTGGTCACAGTTGCAGCAAATGAGCACTTTCTTCTTCTAACAGCTCTTTTGAGGCAGACACTGGGATGTGGATCATGAGTCCGGTCAGTCAGTGTCATCTCACAATTAGCTAATAGCTGGCACATGGAAATCCTAGTTCCAATCCCCTTGGGTCCTTGCGGGAGCCTCCCATTTGTTTACAGCCTCATTTTACTTCCATTCTCAGCATTCAATTATCCTTAAACTTTCAAAGAAAAACAAATTTACATAAAAGCTCATGTAAGTGTATATGATCTACAAATATTTACAAGGTTATTTTAGAAATGCATGACAGAATTTTTTTTTTTTTTCAGTTTTCCAAAGTTGCAGTCTACCTTCCAAAACAGAACATGGGATTTAAAAAAGAAATAGTGAAATGAAAAACTGGAAACCTGACAAAACTATGAAACTGCTGCTATTTTCTAATATATTTCAGGTCAAATCCTTGTACTTCCCATTTTTAAACAACTGCCAAACCTTCGTTTTTGTATCTCCTAGACATCTGTGCTATTGGTTAGCACTATTTCTAGCTATTGACTGTCCTAAAATAAAGGTAACATATTTTCTGTGATTTATAGTGTATCATTATTATAGTGCAGCCTCTGAATGCATGAACTAGAGATTTATTGCACACTCGTGTCTTTTACCAGACTCATGTAATAGAGGAAAGGTAAAATGTCTTGGCTTGTTGAGGGCTCCCTTCTTCAAGTAGTTGTCTTTTTGGTGTGGGGTGTGCAGCTTGATTAAACTACATCAAGAAGGTCATTGACCAAACGTTGTCTTTAATAGTTTCCCATAACATGTATTCCTCACAGGGAGCTTTTCTCAGCTCAGGTTATTTCCATCAATGTTCTCAAACCAAAAGAATGGTCATTGCAGTAAACCGACAAATTCCCACATTTCATCCTTTATCTCACACGTAAGTGATGACAGCATTTATATTTCTTCTGCGGTCTGGGCCAAGAACAACCAGATTAATGAGGGTATCTCTTTTTCATAAGTGCATTATACTCTCTCTTTGACCTTTTAAGCATGGGAAATTTTGGTTTTATAAGACTAATTAAGGAGGAGAGTTTCCCATCCCTATGCCACTCTACTTCTCTTCACATTTCCCCCCCAAATGGCCAGCCATCAATGAGGATGCATTCAGTAAACATACACACAGACATATACACTCTACACATACTTTCACATCAACTGGAATGTTGTGTCTATAGCAAAGGTATAAAGCAAAATTTGCTGTAGGATTGCTTTCTCATGTTATGTCACACTCCACAACACTTTTTGAAAGACACTATCACAAAAAGATAAACTACACAAGTATTCCAAGAAATATATTAGCTAACACTGAATGTATAAAATTTAGGAAAGATAATCTGACACCCAATTTCCTTTTCAGAAATATATTGGTGATGTTTTCATGTGTTCTTACCCATTATTGATTATTAATATTGTAGTTCCTGATTCCAGATTATATTTTTATATGTGAATGGCTGATAACTATGTGGTAATAGAAACATGAGAATAAGGCTAAATTCACAAAGCCAGAAACAAACTAGTGCTTCTTTCATAGCCTTCATTCAGACACCAAAGTGCTTACAAATTTTTACTTTGGACTCAAGAATCTCATTATGAGGTCAGTATTTTCCTCCTATTTTTATTCCAATGAAATTTAGCCGATACTAAGGCAATGAATTGATCATGTCCTAAAACAGAATGGTGACAGAGGGCAGTTTCTCAAAACATTGCGAAGTGCACTTGGCTATTGAGTAATTAGGCTTCCCGTTGTTCTCAGAGCATCAGAACAAGCAAATGAGAGTTGCCTTAAGGTTTCCCTGTTTAGAACATCACTTATTTTTGCCATTTCAGAATCAGGTAAAATCCTTTCTGGTAAAACTTAAAACAGTCAGCCAAATTCTTTTATTTTATTAGAGTATCATTTAAATAAAAATATCCCTAGAAATTTCATTTTTCCTCATTTTTTTCTCCATTTGACAGGAACAGAAAAAGGAGCTGGTGTCTAACCACTTATAAGTTAATTGCAAATGAAAAAGAGGACTTAGAACTGAGGTATCAAGAAGGAGGCTGGGTCTTTTCCCAAATCTCTAGTTTCTACTAAGCATCTGTCAAATAGGGAAATCTCATTTTGCTACCTACAGGGATCTCATAATGAGCACATATAAAAAGAAATTTTAAAATTCTTATTTCCAAACTCTTTCTTCCTTTATCTAGTGCATTTCAATAAATTATGCCATTATCTATGCAGTTGCTTAAAATAAAAAAAAAATTACAAGCATTCTCCTTGATTCCTCCTTTTCTTCAACACCTCAATATATATAGCATGTTCTCTACTCTGTTTAAATCTCTTGGTACCTACTGCTAACACCCTAGCACCTCATTTTAAATCATCATTATCTTTCACCTAAACTACTGTAATAACTGTGTCAGTCAGAGTCTAATGAGAAAACAGAGTCAATGCTTGGGAGTATGTAAGAAGCCTAAAATGTATGACAAAGGAATTAGAAGAGCTGAAAAGTCAACCAAAGATGGTGTGCCAACTCACGTAAGTGTTGCCATTCCTACACCTGGAGGGCAGAGGGAGAATGTGGTATTACCAGAGCCTAGGAACCAGGGCCAGTCAACTGGAGGTGAAACCAGAGTGAGAGGGGCTATCTAGATCCCTGATTAGAATTCGAACCATGAGAAGATTAGGCCATTACTAGATATCCTACCAGAAGCAGCGGGAGGGTTGGAATGGGGGCTTGATTTATCCCTTCCTTCAGCCTAAACTCATACATAGGGCTTCCCATTTACCCTACCTAGCTAGAAAGCAGTTGACAAAAAACCTTGGACATGTTTGTAAAAGCCATTTTCTGGCAAGCAGAATAAGAGTGAGAAATGAATCTGTGAGCAGTAAGGAAGTAGGAAGTAAGGAAGTAACACAGTCCACCCCTTTTTCTGTGCAGCATGCATTTTTGCTAACCATATATTATTTATTCCCATGAAACAATGACTTCATTATTCTACCTGATAAAATGCAACCCAAAGCACAAATGAAGATGCTGTCACACCTCTCCACAAAAGGGACACAGAAAATCTCATCTTCACTATTCATTCTCGAAGTTGAAGGTGGTCAAGTGATACAATGTCCTCTTCATCAGTTCTAGATGCAGTTTCTCAGAGTGCAGTGATTTGTGAATTAAAATGAAAATCTATGCATCATGAACACTCCCTCATAGATAATATGAATAGAGAAAGAGGAAAGAGCAAAATAGAAATAATTTGTTAATATATACATAATAAAAGCAGGCAGAGCTAACATCACCCTCATCTCTGTTTCTAATCATGAGTGTGCTGCCTTCCTTCATTCTTTTATGTTCCTCTTGCCCTCAACCAGAACCTCAATTGGTCAGGTTTTTTTATCTGGCTGGTGAACCAAGACTTCTTTCCTAAAGGGTTGGAACCCTTAGTGATTTTGGCTTTACTGGATAGTTGCTTTTTGATTTTTACTACTGAGCTTGAAAGTATTAAGAGAAGATGACAGTAAATCCCATCATGTTTCAGCAAAGCAATTTTCTGTTGTTAGACAGGATCAATTCCCACAACCCCTTTCTTTGACTGATGGTTCAATGGCAGGAGAAGCCCAAAGTATATCGACCTGGAGGTTTCAATTATATTTCGAAGGAACAATTATTGTGTTATTAATGTAAGTATTTCTTTTTTTGGAACGAAGACCTCTAAATCTGCTGAGTATGAAGTTATAAAGACAGCAAAAATGATACAAATATCGTTATTTTGTGTATTAACAAAAACAGTAATTCATTTTTCCCATTTGTTCCAAATATTTATATTCAGGCTATGAGAGAAGCAGCACCTTATAATGGTTCCTTGTTCAAAGCACCCAATATTCCTAGGATGTGGTCTCCCAGCTGATTTCATAACTGAATTATCAGTAATTAATTTCATTGTTCAATTAGGTAAGTTTTCTTCAGACAATAGGGTACACTGCAAGACAAGTAAATTTAATAGGTATAAATTCCTTGCTGCACATTTTGCTGTGAAATGAGCTCCAACGTGTCATGGGATTCTATGAAGGTTAACAGTATGTTTCCATAAGTTCATGAGATGATAGTGCTGGCAGAAGCATAGCAAATCCATGTATAGAATAGATGTCCATCTAATGAAGCCAAATTTCTGCCCCTTCCAAAATGGTTCACTGTTGATTACAGAGGACCACCATAATCAACCTGCCACCCGAAAGCTGCTAATCCCTTTGGTAATGATGATCTGTCAGGTATTAAATATTGGTCACTGAGGTTGTACTTTAGAAACCGTGTTATGGTGATAAAGTGGAGGTGAAGACTGTGCAGTTGAGGCCTTGCATTGCCTCTGTCTGTCATGATGGCATCTTTGTACAGGGGCCCATTGGATAAGCACTGAGGAGGGATGGTGCCTGATAGCCTTTGTATGAATGATTGTAACAATATGATTGATGAGAACTTCCTTAAGAGTGGATGTCTTTCACAGAGCATTTTGCACAGGATACAAACATCTTCATGCTTTGTGCCCAGTTTTGGTACATTCACATGACTTTTTTCCCAGACAGTGCTCACCAATCTTCTCACACTCTTCTTCCATTTCCTGGCCAACTAGCCACCCAACAGTGAATGCCTATAAATCAATCTAAACCTCAGGCCATTTCTCTTCCCAGTCATACTAAATAACAAGACTTCCTCCTCCAAGTTTTGCCCATGAGAGAGGATATCTCTTCATCACTTTTCTTTATGGACATCTTTGGGTGAGACTGCAGTAGAATAAGCAATCCATGGCTGGCCAGTACCAGCATATGATGTGACACCTTTGTAACCAGGTCAGTTTTTTTTTTCTCAGCCAAAGGGTCATAGGAACTTCCTTGTGGGTCACATGGGTGAATTGAGAGAGGCAGTGATAGTGCCAGGTATTTCACTTGAAAATGAAATCAATTATATTGTACCCTTTCAAAAGGCTGCCTCTCTCTTCTAGTCTCTGGAATTATCTACTTGTCACTCTTCTCAGTCATCACATCTTAGGGGGTGTTAGGAAATCCTCCATTTGGAATATCTTTAGCCCTTCACATGAGTGCTATTTTCAGGGACTGGGAATTGCTTTATTAAGTTTCCTCTTTGAACTCCTCAGTAGCTCTGCATATTTATTTATTTATTTATTTATTTATTTATTTATTTATTTTTGACTGTACAGACTTGTAACTTGTGGAGTCCTAATTTTTGAATCTGGATCTTCACCTTGAAATAGAATTTCTCTGAAGAGTTCTTTTCCATGGGGATAATTGTTACCCACATTGGTCAAAGCACACATAGGCAGCTGTCTGGACGTAGGACCTGGGAAATCCAGTCTCCAGCAGTTTCCCTATTTCTTCCTTAGTTCCACTTCTATCGCAGTAAATTTCCAGTGTCTCTGCTATTGCTTAAAAATTGATCTTGGGGAAGAGAATTTGTATTTGATAATTCCAGAAATCATGAGAATAACTGATGCTGGACATTTTCCAACAGAGGACCTGAAGCTCTTGGCCATTTGCTTTGTGTTTCACGCAGTGCTTTACTCTAAGGAGGACCTGTATCTGTTGGGATCCTTAGGGCAAGCCACATAAACAAACTCTGGATACTTGTAGCAGAAAATGAAGTTATTGAAGACTATTGTGGAGTTTACTATGAGCCAGAGAACCAGGCTGGGGGGGCTGTACCACTTAGAATGAGATACAAAGTCACACCATAGTTCCACCCTTGAGGTCGCCATGTTGCTGCCACCCCTCCTGCCAGCCCACCACTGAAACTTTGGATGCTGGATTCTGGACACAGCTGGGAGAAGTGGTGCTTATTACCATTTTAATATGTTTTCTTTCAAGACCTTTTCAAAATATGCATACATATTTTTATTTCTATTCAAAATGGAATACATTTTTTAAGGTTAGCAATATATTGTGAACATTTTCTTTCCTCTCAGAAACATTTTTCTATAATATAATTTATGGTGATACATAGTAAACTATCTCATAGACCTACCATAGTTTACCTAACAAATCCAAAATCATTTGTGCCATTTCTGAATTTTTATTATCTTATGTAATGCTTTAATGAACATCCTTGCATTTATATTTTATACAATTTTAGAAGCTGAATTACTGATTCAAAATACACAGTGATTTTTAATTCTTCTGTTGAATATTGACAGATTGCAATCCTGAGAGTTATCTTGAAGGATAGAGTACGTGCCCAGGGTTCTTTTTTAAGAAATAATTTGTAATGTGAAACAGAATAGGCTAAATGTTTTTTATTCTCTTAGTCCTACTCTTGTCATTCTGCAGAGTTTCACTTATTTGGATTCAAATTCTAATTCCAGCCTACCTCTCTTTTTATATAATTGTTATGAGGATTAAATTAGATGCATAAAATTGCTGCTTACTACACATATTGCACAAACTAAAAACTTTTCAAAGGTTAACTGTTTTTCTGGTTTGTTTTTAAGAGACAGGCTCTCGATCTGTTGCTCAGACTGGAGTGCAGTGGTGTAATCACGACTCACTACAGCCTCATCCTGCTGGGCTAAAGTGATCCTCTTGCCTCAACCTCCTGAGTAGCTAGGACTACAGGCACATGCCACCATACCCAGCTATTCTTTTAAAAAAGACGTTTTTGTTGTAGCAGGGTCCCCTGTGTTGTCCAGACTGGTCTTAAGCTCCCGGCCTCAAGCAATCCTTCCACTTCTACCTCCCAAAGGGTTGGGATTAGAGGTGTAAGCCACTCCACCTGACCCAAAAGTTAACTATTATTATTGTTATTATTCTGTTTTTTTTTCCATTCACTTCCTCATTAACCAACTTTTATTGTTTCAATGTTATTTTATTGTTTTTCAAAGACTCACAATATTTACATAAGAAAATTTACCCTTTAAGGACACTGAGGTTCCAAATGAAAATGATATTTTTAAGGCAAAACAATTATAGATATAAAACAACTTTTTTTCTGTGAATACTAGATTCCATATTATCCTTAATGTCTTTCTAAGAAGTAACCAAGTGATTTCTCATAAACTGGAAAACATTATTTCCACTGATATTCTGAAAAAATATTTAGGATTAAAAAATGTATTTTAAATTCTTCTTGACAGAAATCATTTGTTGCAATTACATTGCCAATTCATATATATATTACATATATGTCACCTTGACTTATAGTAACCTGAAGGGGAAATTCGTACGTTTAGCAAATCCCTTCGAGTAACACCCACAGAACTGAAATCTTATTCCGTTTCTTGGTGGTCTTCTACCCATCCAGTCCTCCTGAGGACCATAAAAACTATTGGTTCCTCTCCTAAACTGCTGTAAAATATATCCTGTGAGACCCAGGGGAAAATCTTTCTGAGGCTGAGCATTCCATGGAGACTCAATATTCCAGATTTTGAAATGCAGCTAGAAGTGGAAATGGATTTATTTCTCAAGATCTCTTTGTTCATAATTAAGGATGTAAAAAATAGAGTTCAGAATGTGAGTGAAATGTAATTGAAAAGAAAAGCCTTGATTTTACATATAAAATATATTTACCAGATGGGTGAGGGAAGGTAACTTAAGACAATACTTAAAATTCAATAATAATGATGAAACTATGAAATACAAAGCTTCTGGCACCCATAAGCTAGTTTCCAGAAAGAAGGTTATCACATATTGTTAATGTGTTCACACACTTAACAAATATTAATGGGTTCATTACATTTAAGGCATGAGAACTTCCACATCATTCAGTGGTGATATTAATAATAATTCAGTAATCATTAATGATGTATATGCTGTTAATAACCACAGGGAAAAGTTTATTTTTCTGTTTTCTCTGAGTTCACTTGACTTTCCCTAATTTCTGAAGAATTCATTCTTTTTTGTGTGTGCTAAGAAAGGACGGTGTTAATATTTATTTAATTTTAGTCATCCATTTAAATATAATCTATCTTGTTTTAAAATGCATTTATGGCCAATGTGTTTCTGTTGGTTGTCAAGAATTCTTTAATAATTTGTGTATTTTTCTAGCAGTATTGTCTTCCATTTATCCCTCCGCTCATTGGGAAAAACTGGTGATTTCTTTCTTTCTCTTCCTCAAAGCCATCAAGGATAGAACACAATCCCTTGTGTGCTCAATAAAATATCCCTGTGGTATTCAAAGTCTTTGATAACATTTAATTTTGGTCTTGGGTCACAGTGACATAGACTTAGTTATCACATTGACACTCACTTAATTAAACCTTTCTACGTGATTGAAAAACCTGGTTCCAATGTCTTGAGTTCTGAGATCTGTTTCAGCAGAAAAAGCCCTTTTTGTTGTTGTTGTTTTTGTTGTTGTGAATTCAAGGCTTGTGTTCTTTAACTGTATTCTGGAGAGAAGAGAAGACATTCGCAGTTTTTGAGTATCTACCATATGAATTTTTTTTTTCTCTCAGTAATCCTTACAGTCTCCTTTTGTTTTATTACCTTGTCCATTTTAAGAATGTGTAAAAAGGTGTAATGCTAATTAGTAAAGCTGAGATTCAAATCCAGCTTTGCCTTCATTTATTCAAACAACAAACATGTATCATATGCCTCATAGTATAAGAAAAATTGTCCTAAGTTATAGAAGTGCTGTAATGGTAGAAGTGATTGCAAAGTTGCTTCATACTCTGCAATACTGTTGCTGAAACTATTTTAGGTATGTCCTTGGTATTTCTCAAAGATTAGAATTCTAATGTAGTAAAATCAAATTTCATTTGCAACTGAATCATACACAAACTAAACAGCAGTAAACAAAAATACACTGATCGTGTCTACACTGCCATGGCCACTAAGAGTGACAAGGTCTTCAGGTAGTCTAGTTTAGTCTGAGAATCTGCAGCCTGGAATATTTAGCTGGACTCAAAGAAAATACTCAGCTGTATGTTCCAGTATACCCATAGCCAGAGGTAGATTTTCATGAAACTGATCATATGAAACTTAAACTTAGGATCCTGGAAGAGGCCCTAGTAATAATCTTTATTTTCCTGTTTTTTTTTTTTTTTCTTTATTTGTGAAAGTAAGACAATTTATATTTATTTTGTTCATGGACATATTCCAAATTGTACAAATTTTAGTCTGAACAAATCATTTATCCATGTCTAGTTGTACTAATTTTAAAAATATTGACCTACTTATATAACTGGTTAGTTAGTCCTTAGGCATTATCCCTACACTCTAGCTCCAAGGGCCTCTCCTTAGAAATCATCTGGGTATCTTTATGATCCAGCAATGGAAAGGTTATATCAGCACAGCAGGGAGACTGCAGGACCATGCCCCAGGTCCAAGGGTGGTATCTGTTTGGATTGGTTGTTACATGTGCTATATCAGTGGTTAAATATTTTGAATATCACCCCAAGTAAACCTGAAGATCTAACTAAATTTCAAAACTCTCATAGCTATTGAAGGACATTCTTAAAGCAACTCCAACTATTTTGTCAGGATATATTATTCATATGTAGAATAGTTCTATATGTGTGCATATATACAGCATGATTGTGTGTGTGCACACGCATGTGTGTGTTTATGAGTAGAAAAGCCATAAAGGAATGTTCAACATTAAACATATAATGCCAAGGGATCTTCTGAGGTATTGGCATTGTCTGTTTCTTGATCTGTGTGCTAATTATAGAGGTATGTTAAGTTTGTGAAAATTCAGGAAGCTGTACAATTATGTGCAATTTTGGCATTACATTATCATTAAATACAAAGTTTTAAAAAGTAGAGTAATAGTTTTCCAAAGAGGTTGTATCAATTTATACTCCCACCAGCAATACATTTAACATAGGCCTTTAAAGGAAATTCTAAAAGAAAATACAAACATATCCGTAATTTTACCAATAAAATACATAACTTTTTAATTTGTATATATCCCTTACAATTTTGGCAATTTTTAAAAATAATCCTTTTTTGAGCTAAGAAGAGAGAATGAAGACTAGTTAGATACAATCGCAGCTCATTGTCATGTGTCTACAAATAATATTTACTAATAGAATACTGGATTAAATTTTCCTGTTTGTTAACCATATCATATCAAAATGGCTGGGTACATTTTTACAAAACTTGGAGTCTACGTTTAAGATGACTTGACCTAAAAGCCTAGTTTACCTAGCATATGAAAAATTCATCTTGTAAGTCACAGAGTTTTGCAAAGACATATGTAATTATTATCCAGAGCAGCTCATGTAATGCTAACTGGGAGAAAAAAAGACATGTAAAAGCAGGTGCTACTGACAGAAAGAACAAGCTGTGTTTTCAGCGCAACCTCCAATTGGAATGACCCAAGGCGGACACTTAGAATGGAAGGCTGCTCCTCACAAAGGCATCGACAATCAGGGCCTCCTTCCTGACTCTTCCCTTGAGTTTCTTCCCACTCCACTGCTGCCCTCCTACCTGTTTTATTTATTTTTATTTTTTATTTTTTTAGTTTCTTTTTCTGTCTCCTTGTCCTATTTGGAATTCTCCCCTGCGCTGTCCTGAGCTGCTTCTCTTCTTCCTACCTCCTTCTTCTCTAAGCGAACTCTTTCAGTCCTGTTTTTCAAACACTCTTTTTGGGGGATGACTCCCGAATCACCTTCTCTCAACAAATCTCTCCTGAGCTCCACACCTTCCCAGACCTTCTACCAGCTGCTGATCTGACACCTCCACTTTCACACCTCAGGAGCATTTGAAACTTAAGATCTATTGATTGCTACTCTTCCTCAATCAAGTCCTGCTTTCTCTTTTATTTTTATGTTTTGGAAAGTGATACCATCATCCACCTAGTTGTTTATTCTATTTATTTATTTATTTAGAGACAGAGTCTCACTCTATTGTCCAGGCTGGAGTGCAGTGGCATGATCTCAGCTCACTGCAACCTCTGCCTCCTGGGTTCAAGCTATTCTCCTGCCTCAGCCTCCTGAGTAGCTGGGACTACAGGTGTGCACCACCAGGTCCGATGTATTTTTAGTAGAGATGAGCTTTTGCCGTGTTGGCCAGGCTGGTCTCGAGCTCCTGACCTCAAGTGATCTGCCCACCTCAGTCTCCCAAAGTGCTGGGATTACAGAAATGAGCCACTGTGCCCAGCCTACCTAGTTCAAGCCAGAAGCTGCCATATTACTTTTGATTTTTTTTCTGTCTCAAGCTCCATATCAAATCCACCATAAAGTCCTAAACATTTAATTTTGCAAATGTACCTCAGGCTTGGCCACCTCTTTCCATGTCCTCTGTTGTCATCTTCCCTAGTTCATGGCCTGGATTAATAAAATATGTTTCTCCCTGGTCTCCCTACTTCTTCATTTGTTCTTTCTAATCCATTATTCACCCTGAAGCTAGAATGGTTCTTTTAAAGGGTAAATCTGATCATGCCACTTCCTGGTTCAAAACCCTGAATGGCCTGCCAGTTCATGCAGCATAGAAATTCAAAATCCTCATTGTGAACCATAGGGATCTACATGATCAGCCCGCTGCTACACTTTCCAGTGTCTCCTTCCATCTCTCGCATAGTTATTACTCTCCTATCACACTGGTCTTATTTCAGTTCTTCAAACTAGCCTGCACTTTCATCTTCCCAAGATGTTTGTATTCCCTCTTCTTTAGATAGTTCTAACTCACTCTTTGGGCCTAAAACGAAGTGTCAGTTTCCCAGAAAACTTTGCCTCACCTCATTCCCTCATCTACGTCAAATCCCCTGACTTACAGTGTCTGGTGCTTTTCCTTCACAACACTCAACACTGGTTGTAGTTATACTCATATTTCTGGGATCATTGTCTTAATGTCCCTTTCTCTTGGGACATTAAGAAAACATTTTTGAAATATACAGGCTACTTGAGGGCAAGGGACAGTGACATTTTTTCAACCTGGCCTGGACTAGATGTTTATGAAAACTTACTGAATAAATGAATGCGTCAATTAAGTATGTATTGGGTATCTTCTGTTCAGCATAGTAATTGTCTTGAAGGAAGAAAAATACAGATTCACTCAAAATAAGTTGAAACTGCTAAACTACCAGACCTCTAAACAATTAGAGGATAAAGGATGACAGTAGGCAATTAAGTACTAAAATGTGTGGCACAGAGTGAAACTGCTAGAGGAATACTAGGAAGGAAGAAATCATCTGGGATTCCAACCACTAGGCGAGTCTTCCCTGAATAGGTGGGGCTTCCATGCACATAGAATTTGGTCACTTCAAATAACAAATATAAGTTTTTACTCTCCCATAGCCAAGCCTTAATTATAACAATTATTGATTTTTTTACAGCAGTTCTTTTGTGGTTGTAAAGGGCTTCATAAATATGTTATTATTTAAAATTCCTTTTTCATCTTGACATAGTCAAATGTTTCTTTGCTTTTTGTACCGCTGGTTTGAGTGACATTAAGAAATACTGCTTTTGCTCTAGAGAGACTGTCCTAAATTGGAGCCTTCAGAAGGAATGGCGTTCATGGCACCAAAGTGACACCCCCTTCCCACCCCCAGCAGCAGATGAAATATTTCAAAGGGGACATCTGCCACCACCACTGAGATTTTATGGAGTACCCACACATGTAGACTCACTAAAGTGGGCATGACAGCTGAAAAATATTAAAAGTGTGTGTGTTTTTAAAAACAACTTATGGTTAAGAATTAAGAAATGACTTTTAAATAAGAACAGAATTTTTTTTTGCAAGTGTGTACTTTTTTTCTTTTTTCTTTTTTTTTTTTTTTTTTTTTTTGTTGAAGACCCCACACTTGCAAAATCTTTTAGGTCATGTGTTTGCTTTACGAAACATTTGGCAAATAATAGGTGCCGTGGGAATATATCCACTCCATCTGGAATCAGCAGATCCTCCTGGTTTCGCTGTACCTGAATTACCACCAGTCCCCATGGCTTACAAATGTTTTTGTTTTCTGTCTTTAATAAATTTTGGATGCAATAATTAAATGAAGGAGTCTTCAGTAAAGTCAGTTCTTTCTTAACATTTTGTAAGGCAAATCTCAGGGAAGAAAGCAAATGCATATTTGCCAATTTGATGTTTACAAAAATGAAACCTGCATGGAATGGAATTACTTACTTTCTCAAAAGAGCCTTTCCTTTCATAAAATGAAGCCCAGTGAATACACGTTATTTTGGACCTAGTTCCCCCCACCCCATCATAGTAGAAAACTTTTTAAAGGCATTTAATTTTATTTAGATAGTCACAAGTTATGGGTCATGTTGTCCTAACTTTTGTGTTCCTTTTAAAAATTGAACAGATATTGAAACTGGAAAAAGGATTTGGTTATGTGATCCATTTACTGTCAGAGCAAGATTGTTTCTTGCTATATATTTTTGGATTTTTAATTTTTGTCATCAACTGAGGATGGTTATATCACTTCACAAAGCTTTCTAGATTTCCACAGCTTTAATTATATTGTTTTGCTTTACCTTGCTTTATTTTATTTTATTTTATTTTAAGGGGGAGGTCATGTAAAAATCAGGCTTATAATCTCACAAATACAGCGTCCCTTGTTTGATATTTGGATCTTTCTTCTTTCATTTTGGCAAGAAATACTGTGGGAATAAGTGTTTCTGCCAAGTATCAGTTATTTAAATATTTCATTACCTCACAAAATAGAAAAGAAGATGGAAAAAAAATAGCTTCTTTAAGACAATTGGACAAAGACAAATTCCTGATCTATCTGAAGCCTGAGTTCTTGCCCTTTCTTTAGAACACTAGACTTTTAAAAAAAGTCCCTTTTAAAAGTTTTGCAAGTATTCATACTATTAAATCCAGTTATGACAATTGAAGATAGTTTTCCAAGAAAAAGTCTTGGTGTCAAAGAAAGAACTTTCTTCCTATGGAAGCAAAAACAAAACAAAATGGAATAGCAACAACCAAGAAAAATATAATAATAAAGTACTAACCTTTATATATTATTATTAGGAGGAAGAAAGCACACCACACACACACACACACAATTTTTCATTGATCTTCAATAGCTCCTCTTTCTTATTACACATATCTTATATGTCTAATTGAAAAGACTCAAAAGGTCAATAGTGATAAGAGGAACTAGGAGTGTGTGTGTGTGTGTGTGTGTGTGTGTGTGACAGAGAGAGAGAAAGAGCCAGCAAGAGAGAGAGAAAGCAGACTGCACAAAACCAAAGATCCTATACAGAAATTAATTATTTTTATGTGCTAAAATGTTTTGCTTAATTGCTACAAAATACAACTTTGTATTTGGTGATGAGCTTATAAACCTGAAGATTTTGACTGCTAAACATAGTGAAAATCTAAGTATATCTAAATAGGTCTAGTTTTACTATTAACAGTATATTATCTGATGTATCTGGCAAAAAACATTTCGGCCAGTTGCTGTGGCTTAGGCCAGTAATCCTAGCACTTTGGGAGGCCGAGTCGGGCAGATTGCCTGAGGTCAGGAGTTTGAGACCATCCTGACCAACGTGGTGAAACTCTGTCTATACCAACAATGCAAAAATTAGCTGAGCATGGTGGTGGGCACCTATAATCCCTAGTACTCAGGAGGCTGAGGTAGGAGAATTGCTTGAACCCAGGAGACAGAGGTTCAGCAAGCCAAGAACGTGCCACTGCACTCCAACCTGGGCAAGACTCCATCTCAAAAAAAAAAAAAAAAAAAATTCAAATCATTTTTAATAAAATACATTTATAGTTTTGTATTTATTTCATGTACCATTTTACAATTGTGGCGTGTATAGCTTTAGCTACAGGCTTGCCAAAACATAACTTTAAAAAAAAGAAAAAGAAAGAATACATTTTGCAAAAGGAATCTTATTAGAATATTGCCTATAATGGTGAGGCATTTAAGATTGCTTCTTTTGGATCGAAATCCAGGGACTAATTACTGATAGTTTCAGAATGTCCTTGCTTTTAATCCATGTCAGCCATCTGACAAATCCTTAACATGTATGTAAAGGAAGTATATTGTCAATTTCCGGTATATTATTATTTAATTATATTTTAATTTCCTAATGACAGATGGAATCCCTTTATATGCCAGCCTGTTGCTCTCTGCCTGAGCTTAAATTCCTATGTTAAAATAAAATGATTCTTCCATTTCAATCTAGAACAATAGTTTCCTGAATGAAAGGGATTGAGCCTGAGAAGCTGGAAATATTCAAAACACTTCTGCACAAAATTCTGTATATGCCATTGGATATAATTTGAATATCAGTAACTTACACATCAGAGCTATGTCAAATATAAAGCTCTAATTTTAGGCTGGGAATAGTGGCTCACCCTTGTAATCCCAGCACTTTGGGAGGCCGAGGCAGGCAGATTACTTGAGGTCAGAAGTTCAAGACCAGGCTGGTCAAGATGGTAAAACTCTGTCTCTACTAAAAATAGAAAAATCAGCTGGGCATGGTGGTGGGTGCCTGTGATCCCAGCTACTCGGGAGGCTGAGGCAGAGAATTGCTTGAACCCAGGAGGCAGTGGTTGCAGTGAGCCAAGATCACACCACTGCACTCCAGCCTGTGTGACAGAGCTAGACTCCGTCTCAAAAAAAAAAAAAAAGTCTAATTTTAGTGGATGGAAAAATCATATTTTAGACATTGTTTTTTAGACATTGTTATTTAAAAGAAAGACCTTTCAATAGCTTACACTTATACTTTTTATATAACATGTCTCTATTTTTAAAATATAAAACTCTTTTTTCATTGTCTTTGAAAACAAATTAAGGAATAAAAGATTCCTTTCGGCATAAATACACATTATTAGACTTAGGAGAAAAATGTAAGGTTAAGTACAGTACCAAATTTTTAGTTCAAGATGTTTTGTTTGTTTGCAACAGGATCTCGCTCTGTTGCCGAGGCTGGAGTACAGTGGTGTGATCACAGCTCACTGCAGCCTCGACCTCCTGGACTCAAGTGATCCTCCGGCCTTAGCCCAGCAAGTGGCTGAAACAAGAGGTGTGTACCACCATGGCTGGTTAATTTTTGTAGAGACAGTTTCATCGTGTTGTCCAGCCTGGTCTTGAACTCCTGGTCTCAAGCAATCTACCCTCCTCGACCTCCTAAAGTACTGGGACTACAAGTGTGAGCCACCACAACCACTTTTCGTATCTGAAAAAATTTTGCTTATTAGACCTCCTGTTATGCCTACAACTTTATTCAGTAGCAAATGTTTTGCTTTTATTATTATTTTTAGTGGACATATAATGATTCTATGTATTTATGTGGTACAGTGTGATAGTTCAATACATGTATACAATATGTAAGATCAAATCAGAGTAATTAGCATAGCCATCACCTCAAACATTATTATTTCTTTGTGTTGGGAACACTCGAAACCTACTCTTCTAGGTATTTGAAAATATACAATAAAATGTTGATTATAGTGACCCGATAGTGCCATAAAACATTAGCACTTATTCCTCCTATCCAGCTGGAGTTTCTCATCTGTTAACCAGTCTCTGGCTATCCCTCTCTTTCCTCTACATTTGCTTGCCTCTGATAACCACTATTCTACTGTCTACTTCTATGGAATCTATGTTTTTAACTTCTGCATATGAGTGAGGACATGTGTTGCTTCTAAAGATGAAAAGAATGTGAGTATATTAGAGATTATAGAACAGACTCAACACTTATAATACCTGTGACTTTAGCTGATACTTATAGGATTTTCTTCTCAACAATTATTTATGGGGACAATCCTATGAAACCCAGTTATGGTAAAACTCCAGTTTGTACATTTTCATATACTAAGGATCAGGGGAAACCTTAGCCAAGATTACATTCCACGAATCTTAGATGACACAGAATATTCAGTTATAAAAATTATATACATATAGTATATGTTATATATATAAGTACTTCTGACTTTATTCATAAAAACAGGTTTTAATGCAATTTTAGTTATTTTTAAATCTTTAAAAATAGCTTATTCTCTGGTATTATGACCCAGAAGATCTTCCATGGAATAAGCAAATTTTGAGACATTCTCCTTCTATAAGTTATGGTTTTAGTAACTGATGAATTATTTCCTTATCTGAGATGTCTTAGTTTAGTCACACACGCACACACACACACACACACACACACACACACACAAATGCACACAAATAAACTTGGTATCTTTTTTAAAAAATATATGTTGGTTAAGGCATTTAAAATGTGGGATATGGGAAAAGAAGGATATAACATTTTGAGGCCTGAAAATTATAAAATTTTGGGACCTCTCCCTCCCCTGAGAAGAAGAATGCAAAATTATAAATATAAAAATAGGTACAGGATCTTGGATGCTGTCTTTGCTAGTGAGGTGCCCAGACACTGAAGCTTCCTTAGCTTCTCAGAAACATTCCAGTATATATGGAAATATAGATTAAGGCCTTTCCGTGAAGCTTCAAATTCTTTTCTCATCTCCTTTTTTCCTTCCTGCACTTTATTTCCAAGGGGAAGAATTAACGTTGATAGTCAAAGACATTTATAATGCTAATGTGTTAATGTGCTAGTCTATCTGTCTCTTACTCCCTCTCTCTCATCATTTCTCACTCACTCTCTTGCTCTCCCTCAAACTCAGTTGTCTTTTTGCAGATTTTTAAAAATCATACCTTCCTTTTCCCACAGTTTTAGGTTGGGATATATCTTGAGAAGACCTGGGGTTGGACAACTATGGTTTTTATTGAATAAGAAACTTTTACTTTCCTTTCTCTCCCTTGAGGTACTTTCTTTGAACTCATTTTTCCTTGCCATTAGGGTTTTTAGATATAGAAGACTAAGACTCAGGCGTAGAGTTTAGGTCAAATGTCTCAAATCCAAAGCCAGGAGTGTGATGAGAATGCAGAAAGTAGACCTGAAGTAAGAGAAAAAATGAGCGACAGAGGCTGGAATGTTTGCCTTGTGGTCAGAGCAGCCATGATTTAGCTCTGCCCAAATGTTCCCAGATAGGCAGATCATTCCAGCGGTGCAAGTCTTCTTTGTTTTCTGTCCCCAGAAAAAGAAGCAGCCAGGCTTTTAAAATAAGAGACTTGCTAATTTTTAATGTTTGCAAGCAATTTAGTATGTTTAACAATACACTGACAGCCAAAACCTATATGAGCCTGTTGCAGTGAATGGTCATCAATTTGTAATCTAAGATCTATAGGCAAAGGAGCAAGTGAGGTTGTCAGTGGATTTGGGCTGCTTAAGTCTGTCTACAGCTTAAGGAAAAGGAATCTCCTGAGCACCCTAGGTGTTCAGGGCTTTTGTCTACTACTTCTGAGGAATGAAGAACATGTATTTGCTTAGCCACACCACTGCACATATATATCTCCTTGAGAGATCTCAGGTGAAGTGAAGATGGAGATAGAACTGACAGGAAGTGGCTGGTGGTAGGACAATATCCAGGTATTCATTGTCTTAGATTTCTAATAAAATACTATTTCAATTCTACCTTATAGGTTATTAACTGTCTGTACTTTCTTTTTAGGAGATTTCTGCAGCTTATTCTTGGGCTTTAATTTATAGAAACTGTTTCTTAACCCTGTAGCTGAGGGATTTTATGGTTTCCAGTACTTCCAGGACTGCCATGCTATTGAGGATTTTCATATTCCCACATTAAATGTAGAGAGGAGCCCGATTATACAGAATGCTTTTCCTGTCATTTGACCTCTTGACATTTCCCGTATGTTCTATAACTGAGCCTGGCAGGGATTTTGTACGTAGTTTAAATCACTTACAAAAAAAGCAGGTCTGGAATCTCATTTCCTTTTTTCTCTAGGGAACATCCATGTTCTAAATTGACATCAACACATGATAGAAATTGGTCACTCCCTGATATAGTCTTTCAGGAATTTTTGCTATTTTAAGGTCTATTATTATTTCCAGCAGTTGCTACTTCATAATTCAGCAAAATACAGTCATCCAGAACTGCCTGACATATCAGTAGTTCTGTTCCTGGCCTTAACTCCCCGGTAGCTAGCCCTGCCACTTAACACAGACATGATAGGGGGCAAGAGCTTATGGGCTTTGAGTCTAAGAAAAAATGTAGTCCAATCTGTTTCCATTCCTCTCTCTTTACTTTTCCTAGGAATCTAGGTTTGTTTGGTAACTCTGAGCAGCCTTGTCTGAATGGAGTCAATCAAGTTTTTAGACTGCGCCCTGCCTCTGCCAGTCTAACTGCATCTGCAACAATTTTTTTGTTGTTGTTCAAAATGAGGGGTGAGAAGAGTGAAGATAGTGAAGAAGAGAACAGACAAAGAAAACATACAGGGTTTGTTGCAAGATACAAAATAACAAAGAACAGAGAATATAGGCAAGAGAAGCATATGAGACTATAAGAAGAAATCAATAGGGAGTTAGAAAAAAAAAAATTATGCTCAATTACAATATTTGTGCTGTTTCCTAACTTCTAAAGAGCATTAGAGTGTTTTGCAGAATTTCTTCAATTCTACGTAGTGGAATGAGTTTTTTGTTTTTGTTTTGGTTTTTGTTTTGTTTTGTTTTGTTTTGTTTTGAGATGGAGTGTGGCTCTTGTTGCCCAGACTGGAGTGCAATGGCACCATCTCAGCTCACTGCAACCTCCGTCTCCTGGGTTCAAGCAATTCTCCTGCCTCAGTCTCCTGAGGCTGCCCACCACCACCTTTCTTTAAAAATAATTTAAAATTTTAAATTCTTAAAATTTTTGTATTTTTAGTGGAGACTGAGTTTTGCCATGTTGGCCAGGCTGGTTTTGAACCCCTAATTTCACATGATCTGTCTGCCTCGGCCTCCCTAAGTGCTGGGATTACAGACATGAGCCACTGCGCCCCGCCTGAGTATTTTTTTTTTATTACTTATTTATGTTCATTATGCTAGTTCACTATAAGATTTTACATCCACCTGGTTGCTAAATTAATGCTTCATAGGACAAAATACTCACTCACAACCCAATCTTACATTCTTCCTATAAATGCTTTTGTTTTGTTTTTGAGGTTTTTGAATCTCTGAGGTTTCAAAACATGGATAACTAAAGATTCATTAACTTAGGCACTAATGAGTTTCTAAATAAAGGTTTGCATGGATGCAGCCTTATGTACTTAAAAATTTAGCCAACTTCAGAGAATAAATCAACCGAGCATGGCAGGAAAGAGCATGCAAGGACTCTGCAGCTGCAAGGATTTTTTTAAAAAAGTAATTGAAAAGAGGTCATTTTCAACCATAGTTTATAGCATATCAGTTTGTAGTAGGTGGTGAGGACTGATTCTGAGCTGTTGTTTGCTTAGATGACTAAGTTGTCATTTTTAATTAGCTTTATGCTTTTCTTAAAGGCTAATTGCTTTTTTAAAAAAATCAAGATTGCTTGATTGCTAATGACAAGAGTGCTATGGTTACATATTTTTTACAGAAAATTCTCCAACCTACCAAGTTGTACAGAACTATATGTCTTTTGGGTTTCTTTTACAATAATGTACATGTTTTTAAAACCAGAAAAATACATATTTACTAATAATATTATTAAAATAAAACATCTTGTTTTTGGCAAGAGGATCACTGCTAACGTATTTAACAAAACATAAACAAACATTCATGGTCCTATTTGGAGTTAAAATATACTTTATATCTCCATTTCCTTACAACTAGCATAATTTTCTGGACAAATGCACTGCAACAGCCAAATAAATATGCTGAATATAAAAGTCATTTTACTGATACCACCTGTTGGGAGGTATATGCTATAGGGGATTTTCTTCTCCAGCTCCTATTCTGAATCATACTGTGTCACCCACATTTTCTTATTGCTGTGACTTACTGTGTACAAGGTTTAGGTGAAGGAAGATTTTATTTCTACAGAGCTAATTGGTTCCTCAATTAACAGGTAATGTTGTTTGTTACCTCTCTAGGAAGCAGCCAGGTGAGTTAAACATCTCAGACTAATAATGTTAGTCCAAATTTTCATGGACTACTCTCAGGTTGCACATTTTCTGATCACCTGCTACATGGCAGGCACTGTTCATGACACTGAACAAAACAAATGAAAACCCCTGTCCACAAGGAGCTTAGAATCTAGTGGGAGAAAACAGATGATAAATAAAATGAATAGGTAAATGAAGTGGAACATGATAAGGCAATAAGTGTTATGAGGAAAAAATGACATAGGGAAGGGAAAGGTGCCGGTGAGAGTAGGAGAACTGCAATGTCAACAGGGAGGCCAGAGATGGATTCATTTAGAAGCCGATATTTAAACACAGATTGGAAGGAGGTGAGCTCAGGGATACGTGGGAGAACAGTGCAGATAAAGACAGCTGCACATGCAGAAGCCCAGGGGTGGGAGTGGCCTGGTATGTTCATGGAAGAGCAAGGTTGCTGTAGCATGAGAGAGCAACTAGAAAGATACACAGGAGATTAGGTGAAAGTGATAAGGTGGGATGAATCTTACCCAGCCTCAGAGACCCTCAGAAGGATTTTGGGTTTCATGGTGCAGGAGAGGGGAAGGAGAGTGCTGAGTGAGGAAATGCCAGGATCTTATTTAGGATCTAACAAGAGTACTCTACTGAAGAGAGAACAGATGGAGGAGGACAAAGCTATAGGCTGAGGGATCATTTCTGAAGCTAGTGCAATAGTCCAGGCACAGAAAGTGAATTTCATTCTATCTTTAATGTTTCTCCAGTTATCACAGTGGAGAACATTAGTTCATTACCTTCACAGAGAAAATTATGGTTAAGCATTGAGAAGTCACTAGAAGCTCTGAATGTGACTCCATTCTTCACACTTTCTCCGATCATAGAATTGACCACAGGGAAAGCCTTCCATCGAACCTGTGATATTTTGGTAGATATGTAATTATACATGCAGCATCTTCGTATGTTCTTTTCAGCAAACAATTAATATAAACCAGATGTGTGGTGAGTCAGAATCCTCTCTGGAGGTTGTCCTGAGAAAGTAAAGACACATTGATTTAGAGGCCACACCTGCAGTTCTTGCTGCTGTTTGCTGCTTCTGCTGCAGCTTTGACATCAGCTGCTTAAGGAAAGCCTCTGCTTCCAAAATCCTCTCTTCTTGATTAAGTGGAGGAACTCTGGGTCAAGAAGATTCTTTAATCACTTCATTGCAAAGCACAGAGCATCAAGAAATGACATCGTCTTATAGGAGATCACTAAACCGCCTTCCCCCTCCCCCCCACCGATATTTAACATGATCTGCTTGCTTTATAGTGAGCTCGAAGCAATCACTTCTAGAATTATCTGTGAAAATAAAGATTCAGTAAATGTAAGAACAAGTACATGTATTTGAAAGGTTTCAAGTAAATATGCAGCCTTGCACTGTTTTCCTAATAAACCAAGAAATACAGACTTTCATTGTAAGCAAGACTGTACTCTTAAGATATTTAAAAGAGGGGGGAAAATGGCTTTATTAAGTGGACAAGTAGTCAAGGAAAAGGATGGGAATATTGGGATTTAAATTATTTGTTATAGTAATCCAAAATCATAGCCAAACAAAGCTCTAAACATGACTCAGATGTAAACATTTCCTTTCTTTTTCTTTTAATTTCTCTTTTTGGTCATTTAAGTGATGAGTGAAACTTTAAGGTTGATGAAAATACACTGTTATAATAGTTTTCATAAAGAGTAAAAGTCTGATAATTTTTCAGGGTAATGGCAATAACCATCCCACTTTGGGCATTGATTTTTTCTTCCAGATTTTAGTTACGTTGACCCAAATCATCATATCCAGATTATAATATGTAGTCTCTACTTGTAATAATATTTTACTAATAAAGGTTATTAACCCATCACTAAATTTTTATCATGATTGGATCTTCACTTTTACAAAGAAATCCTGATTTCTTATTAACCATACAATGTTCAAGGTGGAGTAATTTGTGTACCTAATAAGGTAGGCAATTTGGATTGTTTTTCTCTTGGTCCAGATGAACTTATACTTCCTCTTTTAATCAATAGTCCAAGAGTATTTTGTCAATGGAAGTGATAGGTCCAAGAAGGAGCTTGGTATTTCAGGCTAGGGGAGCAAACATACTAATATGGGAAAAAGTTATAAATGGGGATTATAAAATAAGCACTCTCCTAGGGCTATCATCTGAATATTGGTATCCACCCCCAAATTCATATGTTGAACTTGTACCTACCAAAGTAATGGTATGAGGAGGTGGGGTGTTTGGGGTATGATTGGATCATGAGTACTGAAACCTCATGATTTGGATTAGTGCTCTTATACAAGAGACTCCAGAGAGCTAATTGGCCCCTTTAACCATGTGAGGACACAGTAAAATGATTTCATCTAGAAGCCAGAGATCAGGCTCTTTCCAGACACTGTATCTGCCAATGCCTTGATATTGGACTTCTCAGCCTCCAGAACGATAATAAATAAATTTCTGTTGTTTATAAACTACCCAATTTATGGCATTTTGTAATAGGAGCCCAAACAGACCAAGACTAAGAAAACAAAAACCAAACTGGTATCTAGAAATGGATGTGCTGTGGTAACAAATACATAAATTGTGGAGGCGACCTTGAAACCGGGTAATGGGTAGAGCCTGGGAGAACTTGGAGGAGCACGCCACTACAAACCTTTATTGCTATGAGTGGACTTCTTAGGGTGGTTCTAGTGAGTACTCGATCCTAGTGGTTCTAGTGCAGAGCTGTAGGGGAAGCCTTAATCCTCTTAGAGAATACCTAAGTGGTTGTTGTTCAGAATGTTGATGGAAATATGGGAAGTAATTGGCCATTCTGATAAGGTCTCAGATAGAAATGGGGAACATGTTTTTGGAAACTGGAGGAAAAGAGATCCTCGTTATAAGAGGCAAAGGGCTTGACTGAATTGTGTTTTTGTCCTAGTATTTTGCAGAAGGTAGAACTTGTGAACAATGTGGCTGTTTAGCTGAAGCTATTTGTAAGCAAAGTGTTGAAGGTGAGGCTTTGCTTCTCTTGACTGCCTATTTGCAAAATGCAAGAGAGAGAAATGACATAAAGACAGACATGTTAATCAAAGAGGAAGCAGAACTTAAACACTTGAAAAATTCTCAGCCTGTCTGCATCGGCAAAATGGAAACAAACAAACAAACAAACAAGGAGAAAAACTCTTCAAGAGAGAAAACGGGTGTGACCAAAGCAGATTAGGACGAATTAGACATCTCAATGGAAGCTAGGACCTATTGTTTTAAAGACTGCAAAGTTGGACATCTCTTCAGTGTTGTCCTCTACTATTTGTGGTATAGCACTAGGGTCTGAGAATACTCAGCATTGCCAAATTTCTCTAGTTCCCTTACAAATTACATGAACTTTTGTTCTTCCATTTTCTCTCCCAATAAAAATTAATAATAGCTTCTTATTCCACAAATATGAAGGGTGATAGAAATGATAATGCTTTCTTTTTTTAATCTCTGGACAAGATAAATGACTCAAGGGTAAGGAAATGCCTATTTGTTCTTCTTCTTCTTTTATTTTTTTTTAGGAAAGAAGAATAAATTAATTTCATTTGAAGAAACCCAGATGTCCTTAAAATAGGCTGTGACTGCCAAAAGAGTTCTTTAGAAATTCTCTGATGAGTCAAAATTCCAAGGTTCTTTCCCATATTGGCTTGTGTGGTTCCCTAATATTGCTTTGGGTTAGGTCAGACTGATAAGGGATCTCTCACTAAAATGTTCCTACAATCCTCTCAGTTGTCAGCCAGTTTTTTGAATTCAGGATTTCTCCAAAATCTTATCCCATCAGGTCATTTTTCATTTCTCACTGATCCCTGAGCTGAGCCACACGTTAGACAATAAAGAGAACAGTATTTATACAAATGTTGATTGATTCAAATACTAATTGGCAATATATGTGTGCAGTAGTTTCTTTCAATGTATGTTATAATATACATAACTAGTCTCATGTCCAGGATATCAGACATTATGTATTTGGACACTATTTGTTATACTGCATTTAATTATCTTTCATAGATTATCAATAGAGTATTTTTTAAAAAATGAATAAGTGCATGCAGAGTGCTTCTCCATCACCAAATGGATGTGTAATTTTTTCTTTGGTAAAATTTCCCAGAGACCCTTCTCTGAAGTAGTCATTTAAATGATAGTGATCTTTGGATGATTTTGTTAGGATTAGATAATAAGGGTATGACTCATAAACATGTCATTTCAATCTGGGAACAAGTAACTATAACCCACTCTCTCTAGCCAAAAACCTCTCATTTTCATGGCTTTCCCACCCCCACATAAATGGCATACACCTCCAGTCTTTACACTGGCAGGTTTTCTTAGAAAAATGACCCATTCCATGATGAAGAATACCTAAATCCCACAAGTAAAAGAAGCAGCCTGTTATTACTCTTCCTGTTCAGTACATGAAAAGCAAAGTATGTGAGAACCAGGCACAACCTGTAATTTGGTAGCCAAACAACAGATCTGTGCTGTAACAGGAAAAATAAAAATATAGTTCTACTTTGGTATTCTTGGATGGCCTGCCCTGGAGGAGTGAAACTGCTTGATTTTCTCACTTTCAGAACAATGTCCTTGTCTGCCACTAGATCCAACTAAAGAAGATCCCGCACATGGGGAGTTCTGTATTTGTTACCATTCCAAGGACTAAGATTCAGGAATATATGCTTTTTATTTCCTCTGCCACACATAAGGCCTTCTTCTACTGACACACATACTTTTCTCCTAAATGCATTTTAGGGTTGAGCTGTTTTAGGCTGCATTTTCTTCTCTTTAAGCAAGGAACACTGTTGTCTCACTATTGGAGTGATCAGAATTCCTTCTGCCTATGATTGACTGTAACTTGCCCTTGGCAGAATGGTTCTTCCTGCTTCAGTCTATAAGGCAATACAAAAAGATTGATAATGGGCCTTGTTTTATCAATACCAATGACATATGTTGACCTTTTTGACATATGTTGATGAATATATTTAGATCTATAATTTTTAAACACATGCATGTACATACATACCTATACCTATACACACACCACACACACACACAAATATATACTTGTATATATACACACATGAATATGAATATATACATATACTGTATTAGTCAGGGTTCTCTAGAGAGACAGAACTAATAGGACATACATATATATAAAGGTGAGTTTATTAAGGAGTATCAACTCACATGATCACAAGGTCCCGCAATAGACCAACTGTAAGCTGAGGAGCAATGTCCCAAAGCTGTAGAACTTGGAGTCCAATATTCAAGGGCATGAAGCATCCAGCACAAAAGAAAGATGTAGACTGGGAGGCTAAGCCAGTCTAATCTTTTCACGTTTTTCTGCCAGCTTTATATTCTGGCCATGCTGGCAGCTGATTAGGTGGTGCCCATCCAGATTAAGGGTGGGTCATATGTTGACCTACATATTTAGATCTATAATTTTTAAATACATACATGTGCATACATACCTATACCTATGCCTCTATTGGGGATGAGGAAGCTATTTCACCTGCAAAAAAAGGTTCATTAGAGTTCACAAACTCAGTGTCCTCAGCTTATCAGGGTCCTCCCTCACATCCCCATTCCAAGTTGCAGGGTCCCATTATTTTCCAATCAATGCCCTCACTTTAACAGTGGACACCTGGCAAGGCTGTGCATGCAGCTTTCATTGGAGGTCAGCTACTGGTATTATAAGAACTCATGTCTGATTTTCTACAATATCAACTCTTTCTCTACAGGTGATAAGACTCTCACTCAGGGCAATCTTAGCAGATTTGAGGCTCAATATCTGCTTCTGAAGCTGGGAGTTAGAATCCCTGAGTTCATCATTTTCTTTTGTCACTTTGTCCAGTGATTTTAGGAGCAACCAACCAACTTCATTACGTTCCTTGGTTCTCCACATATAGTCAAAGGTATTATGCCCCTCACAAGCGGTGAATCAGGAGTGTCAAATGGATTTATTGTGCATAACTCTCTAAACAGTTCATGCCAAGGACTATCAGTGTTCTCCATACTATTAGAAGTAGAGTCCTTAGCATTTTGGGGTTTAATAATACTAAGCAGCCAAATCCAGAAACCCCAAAACCAATGAAAGAACTCCATCCTTAATATTCTGTTCCTCTAGAACCACTCCTGGTACCAAAATCTGTATTAGTTAGAGTTCTCTAGAAGAACAGAACTAATATAACACATATATGTGTGTGTGTGTGTGTGTGTGTGTGTGTATGTGTATGTATATATATGTGTGTGTGTATATATCTATGTATGAGTTTATTAGGGAGTATTAACTCCCATGATCCCAGCCCACTGACTCAAAATGTTAATCTCTTTTGGCAACATCATCACAGACACACCCAGGAACAATACTTTGCATCCTTCAATCCAATCAAGTTGACACTCAGTATTAAACATCATATGTGTCTATACAGCTTAACTGGGAAAATTCATATTTGCCTTTGTTCTTATAATAATAGCAACAGAAATGATGAAAACATTGTTATTATTGTATAACTCTCACTGAAGGCAACATTTTTAAAAATAGATAATGGGAATTTGACACAGTTGCAAGAGAAATAGCTTCTAATCCAAGGAATCCCCAAAGCACAAATCATTCTATGAAAATGCTAGGAATCTGAGACTCAAAGAAGAGACTTGCACAGCCTTGCCAATAGTCCACTATCTAGAAAGCAACCTGGATCCTAACCAGGGATTTGACTTTCAGGCCAGTGAGTTTTCTTTGTCCAGGTTGCTTTGTAACCTGAAGTGTTTAGATCACAAGCGTTACTGGTTCTTTACTTCCTTAGCATTCAGTCCCACTGAACTTTTTATTGAGTAGTGTGTATATCATAAAATCTCAGCATTCTAAAAAATTGCAAAATTCTTTCTATTGTTAAACAGAACTGTATCAGCATCATGATACAATTTGATGGGGGAATATGCATTCATAAGACAGTATCACAAGACAGATAATAAAGTATTTTCCTGGTAGATGGAAAATCTAAAGAATCTTTTGGTGGGTTGATATGTCATGGGAAGAAATAAAATGTAACTAATTCCAGCAAACCTTTGTATGAACACATGTAACAAGAGGAGATAAAAACTAGGTTTGTCCATCCTTTCCCTTGGCTTCATTCTAAATTGGTGCAGTTAACCTCTGTGTTTCTGAAGGACTAAATTGCTGTTACTTCTCCTCTTCCCTCTGGGCCTAGGAAAGGAAGATCGGTGAGGACAAGAAATGCTTTTGTGTTTCATGAACATGAGGGGGATCAATTAAGGTGCCAAAGCTGAGTTAATGCTTTGAGTTGAGAAGAATGTATTATAAGGGCATTTAGAGAAAAGAAGTGTTCTGAAAGTGTTGTAGGTCTTTCTGAGGCTAGAAGGGACCCTCAGTCTCTCCAGTGGGAGATATTCTTGACCCTAAGAGATGCCAATATCACTTATGACGTGGTCTAGGGATTCTAGAGGTGGGGACTTAACATTAATAACTACGGCCATAAGGGTCACAGTGAACAATATCCATCGCGGCAAAGAAGACTCCTGAGGGCCCCATGTGAGGAAGAGTGACAGCAATGTCCTGTGTGCACTGATGACCAGAGTGCCCTGCTCCAAATGTTCTGTAGTGACCCAAGAAGAACTCAAGCCTAAACAAAACTTCCTTCCAGAAATACAGCAGGGAACTCTGAGCAGATTCATAATTCAGATACATTTTAAAAGAACTTAAGAACTCAATTTCATTCAACTAACCAAAAGCCTTGCTCACTCAGATCAATTCCATTTTCCTTTTTTTGTCTTTGTGTATATCCTCCATCTAAACTTCGTTTGAGGTGAGAAAGATAGGTTGAGGAAAAAAAAAAAACATGAAAGTTATTTCCTGGCATCTCACCCAGGAATGAGTGATGAACAGAGCCTGAAAACAACTTTAAAAGCCATTTTCTTTGCTCATGTGATGTCATGAGGTTGTTCTTTGCAACTCTCTGGGCACCAGAATGAATGAAAGTGGCACAAAACACACCCAAAGTTTATCATTGATTTAAAGTGATTGATGGCTGGTCTTGTCTGATTGTGCTATATTGTCAAACCATCCATCATCCCAAACAAACTCAGTACTCCATAGTCCAGTATACAGTTACATGTGGCCAAAGGATTTAGGATTTTTCTCTTTCCTTCTTTCCTTCCTTCCTTCCTTCCTTCCTTCTTTCTTTTCTTTTCTTTTCTTTTCTTTTCTTTTCTTTTCTTTTCTTTTCTTTTCTTTTCTTTCTTTCTTTCTTTCTTTCTTTCTTTCTTTCTTTCTTTCTTTCTTTCTTTCTTTCTTTCTTTCTCTCTTTCTCTCTCTCTCTCTTTCTTTCTCTCTTTCTCTCTTTCTTTTTCCCCCCAGAGAGCAGTTGATGGTGGGGTGGGAGGAGAAAGAGAACAAGTTGCTTCCTTTTTCAAAACTGCAAAATAGTTGTCTGTTAAGAAGAAAGTACTTTGATGACACATGCTGAATTCCTGTTAAGTTTATGTAGGAGTTTATTCATTTCATTGAGCAAACCACATTTTCGACATTTCCCACACTTTCCTCAGGCTGGGTCTTCCTCAAGATTTTTTTTTAATAAGGTCTAATATTTGTCCTACTCAGAGAATCAGTCATTCCTAATTCCCAGACCAATCGTGGATGGAGACAGGAAGTTCATTTTTATAAGATACCTAGAGATGATTATTGAAGTACTCATTACTCAAAACATAGAAGATAACATATAAGGAAAGAGATGTAACACATAATCCTTTCTTAACTTTAAGATCTCTACATCTTAAAGAGTAACTTCACTCTGTCTTTCCCCTATGTTTCCTAGGAGTTGATATTCATAAGTAGTTAGCTGTAATTACATATTTTACCCATTTAATATAAAAGTAAGATCATGCTGTGTATGAGGTGGGTTGCCCTTTTTTTTCCCCACCTAAGATTATATTTTGAGTGTTTCAACCAGATCATTGCAAAATCCTCAAATGCATGATTATTCAGGATGACCAGGAATGTGTTAGTACCTTCTGACTGTCAGCTGGGTTAAGTGGACTGCTTGGGGTGTGCCACTGCAGCACTAAGGGTGAACCTACCCATTCTGAATCACCAGTGCTGCTTATCTCACCCATGACATGACTTCTCCTGCTCACCTCTGAGTTCCAGGGGTCAACTCAGGATCTAGCTCACTCCTCACACCCTGCAGTGTCTCTAGTCACAGAATCTCAGGTCCAACTTTGCTCTAGGTGCCACAGTTCCTAGAACTTGGCTTTTTCCTCAGTCATCATTCAGGCCCCTGTTTTTAGACAGTCATGAGGACCAGGCTTTGCTCTGTCCATGTGTGGTACCTCTCCACATCTCTTTTCTATACATCTATCCTTTTAGAATGCCAAGAGAGATACTGTTATGGCTTGACATATGAGTATCACTTTCTTAGATCTCCCCTTATTCTTCCTCGCCTCTTCCTTGTCAGAATGCTACATTCTGACAATCTCTTAGCAAGTTCCACTGTGTCCTGGACCCTGGTATTATGCCAATGTCACGATTGTGTGTAGCTGTATTACATGGATACACTCCTTTTTCCTAGCTATTAACCTCAGTCATGCCTTCTACTATCATCAATTCCTAATTCCTACATAAACAAACTTACTGTGGCTTCAGTAGCTGTAAGTTAGTTGGTTGAAGGAATTGCACCAGGTTCGCTGATGCCCAGATTCTCCCTCTTTGGGTAGTTCTTTCAAAGTGACATATCAGCTGGATGCCTTTTATGACTTCTAGTGTTAACATCTCCCCAGAGGCTTCCTCTTAGCTCACTGACTTAAACTATGGGAATTTTTCCCCACTGGGGACATTTGGCAATGTCTGGAGACATTTTTGTTTGTCACAACTAGAGTAATGCTACTGGAATCCGGTGAGTAGAGGCCAATGATGCTGCTAAACATCATACAAGGCACAGAACTAGCCCACACAATGAAGAATTAAGTTGTCCAAAATGTTGGTGGATATGATTAGCTAGATTATGTTGAGTTTTTTCATTTATATTTATAAGAGATGTTGTTCTGTATCTTTCTTCACTTGTGATGTCTTTGTCTGGTTTTGGTATCAGGGTAATAATGGCCTCTTAGAATGAGTTGGGAAGTAGTTGGTAAGTGTTCTCTCCTATTTTGATTTGTGGAAGAGTGCGTAAAAGTTGGTACTGATTCTTCTTTATATGTTAGGTAGAATTCATTAACGATGCCATCTGGGGTGGGGATTATATTTGTGAAAAGTCTTTAAATTCCTAACTCAATCTCTTTCCTTGTTATATGTTGTCCCAAACTGTATTTTTTGTAGTTCTAAAAGCGGATACATTTCCCTCTTATTTGGAAAAGCCAAAATTTATTGAAATATTATCTTTGGTATCTTGGTGAGGGAGGGGAAATAGAAGAATTTCTCCAAATGCAGAAATCCTGCCTTAAGCCCTACACACCATAGCCCATGAGCATATGATGCCACACTTACCTCTGGCTCAGGGCACATTGTGCCTCCCCTTTCTCTATGATTCTAGGAGGAAACAGTCAACATTCCTCCCTCCACCTGCCTAACTCAATACTAGGGGATAAGATATACTACCACACCTTGAATCCTCTTTATTAAAAATGAATGGCAAGGCCTCACCAAATAATCTTGAACTTTGCATCACTATATAAATGGCACAAAGCAAGGCACTGTGAATAAGATACCAGATTCTTCATGCTCTGGCACTTTTACACTAACATGGAAAATAAAATGTGTTCACATATGATTTCTTAATATTCACATCAGTGCACTCTGACATGAATCTGTCCAAGTAATTAATTTCATGGAATATGGCTACTTCTGGCCTCTTCCCATCCTCCTAAATCCCAGGAATATCTTCAATTCTGGATAGGCACTCTAACAAAAAAGTCTGAATAAAACTGAATTAACATCCAAAAATGATGTATAAAATACACCAAGCCAGTAATTTCATAGGGAAGCCAAATTCCTTGTGCTGCCACAATTCTTATCTGGTGATATCCTTCACTTCACCTAGTAATTTGTATGTTCTAATGAATGAGAAAATGAAACAATTTGGTTCCTTTTTAGTGAAATATATTTTTACTCTCCGTTACCATGAGCTTCCTCTCTGCTCTTGGTTTTTCCTTTGCTTGTCTACGTAGCTGAAATCAGAAAAGCTTGCCTTCCCAGTTAGTTCCCAGCTTGTCTTTCTAACTATTTTCCCTGATATCCTTTTAATCTCACCTCTCTCTGGTATTTTTTCTATAGTAAGTAGAATGATGGAAGTTGTTAGCTGGTTATATACAAGCTACAATGGGAGTAGGGAGGAGGGGATTGCACGTCCATCTGGGATTTAGCGCACCTATGGAGGAGGTGGCACTGGGCACAAGGACTCTGTAGTACAAGGGAAAAGCATGGGGAAAGACATCCTTGCAAGGAATTCCACGACATGCTCTCAAACAGAAAGGCATAAGTTTTGTTGGGAATGCAGTGGGTGTGAGAAAGATCAGTGAGTAGAAAGACTAGAAATGTAGATCTGAGACAGATGATTGCAGGCTCTGAATTCTAAGGCTGATAGTTTAGACATTATAAACAACAAGGACTCACTGAAGAGAGTGTGTTATAATCTAAGCTGCACTACAGCAGGGTTATTTTGGCAGCAGCTTGAAAGATAAGGGGCAGCATGGACTTCAGATTCAGAAGACTAAATCTGAGTGCTAGAACTGCCATGTATTAGCTGAGTGAACCAGGAGAGGTCACCAAAATAGGACTGACAATACATTTCCAGCAGCGCTTTGCCATGGAGTGGAAAGAATCGGTTTCAAAAACCAGAGCTGAGCCTGGCAGGTATAAACACTCAGTAAGTGTTCACTGGGCAAAGGCAATATTGGAGGCAGAAAGATTTAAGAGTGTTTCTCAATACTATGAGTAAAAGCTGTGAGGGACTGAGGAAAAAGGAAGGATTGTGAAAGATAATGTAAAGGAAGAATCTCTAGATCTTGACAAAAGTGAAAGGGAAAAAATAGATGATGACTGATGTGTTAATAATTGGTGACAGGAAGATGTGATTATCAGAGATAGAAATAGCAAATAAGGAAAATATTTGCTAATATTACTAAGAATCATACATGACAGAATTTTGTTTCTTGGCTAGTTATTTCTGGAAATAATATCAATTATAATAGTAGTTAAAGAGTAAATAGCACTTAATTCTCATATAAATCTTCATGGTAGGCACTACATTAGGTGTTATATATTGACCCTGCTTTAAAAAATTAAGCAACTGAGGCACAGATAGGCTAAATAAATTGCTCATGCTCAAATAACTATCTGAATCAGGACTTAATCCCAGGCACTCTGATTTCAGAATCAGCAAGCTTAATCTCTACTCAATCTCTATGTTACACTGAAAAGGATTGAAAGCCTAGAATAAGTTCTAGAATACTCAGCTTTTCTGAAGGAGTGGTCAGGCCTCCCTGGCCTACTATGGAGAACTATATAAGTTGTACCATGTTGTTGACTTTTCAACGAAACAGATATAAATTATAATTAACAAATGAAGATTTTAAGAATTACTCTGTCTCTTTATTTTATTGAAATGAATTCAATCCAACCAAGGCTCCATTCTATTAAGATGGAAAGAGACTTTCTGATGTTAGTGCTACTCTTGACAGAGCTATGGTAAAATCATTGATCTTAGAGCAAGACCTAAGACTCTGTTGGGGAACTTCTACAGTAATTAGCCATAAATCCACATTACATACTGCTAAGGCTCCATTTGTATCAGCCTACATAGACATGTTCAGGCCTGGTTTCTCTGCAGTTCCCAGGGTCTCTCCTGGCAGGGAAAAGTTGGAGATCATGGAAATCCAAACATTATGTCCATTGACCTTTTTTGCATCACATCCCTTATATAACATCTTGTCCCTTCCACAGAACTATGCCAGTGACTAATACACCTTATATCTCTCCAGTGCAGAAAAGTCTCTCCTTCTCCTTTCTTGCTGATGCTTTTGGAGATATTCTCCTTTTTATTCCCCACATCACCAAGACATCAAAGATAATATCTCAATGAGTTTTGGCTTTTTCAAATAAGAGGGAAATGCATCCCCTTTTACAACTACAAAAATAAAGTTTGGGACAACATGTAACAAGTAAAGGGATTGAGTTAGGAATTTAAAGACTTCCCACAAATATAATCCCCACCCCAGATGGCATCTCTGATGAATTCTACCTAACATATAAAGAAGAATCAGAACCAAGTCTTTATGTATTCTTCCAAAAATCAGAATAGGAGAGAACATTTTCCAACTAGTTTTAAGAGGCATAGTATTACTCTGATACCAAAACCAGACAAAGACACCACAAGTCAAGAAAGCGAACAATATCTCATAAATATAGACCAAAAAATCCTCAGTATAATACTAGCTAAACATATCCACCAACATATACAAAGGGTCATACACCACAACCAAGCTGGATTTATCCCAGGAATACCAGGTTGGTTTAGAATCTGAAAATTAATTAATTGAATATACCTTGTTTATAAAGGGCAAAAACTACATGATCATCTCAATAGATGCAGAAAAAGCATTCGTCACAATCCAACACCCTTTCATGGAAAAAGCACTCAATAAATTGAGGATTGAAGGGAACTTTATCAACCTACTAAAGGTCATCTGCAAAAAACCCACAACTAACCTCATATTTAATGGTGAATGACTGAAAACTTTACCCCCTAGATCAGGAAAAAGACAAGGACATCACTCTTGCCACTTATATTCAACATTTTACTGGTGGTTCTAGCAAGAGTAATTAGACAAGAAAAACAAATAAAAGATATCCTGATTGGAAAAAAAAATTAAACTGTTTGTATTTGTAGAAGTTATGGTTTTGTACACAGAAAATCCTAAAGAATCTATGAAAACCTTAGAGAAAATAAATGAGTTCAGCAAGGGTGCAGGACACAATAACATCATACAAAGGTCAATTATATTTCCATATACTAGCAATGAAGAACCTGAAAATGAAATTTTTTTAAAATGTCATGAAAAAGAACAAAATGCTTAGGAATAAAGTGAGCAAAAGAAGTATAAAATATATACTTTAAAATTACAAAATATTGTTGAAAAAAGCTAAAGACAATTTAAATAATTGGGAAGACATCTGATATTCATGGATCAGAAGATTTGATACTGTTAAGGTGGCAGTGCTCTCCAGAGTATCTACAGAGTCAATACAATCCTTATCAATATCTCACTTGGGTTTTGTGCAGAATTTCACAAGCTGGTCCTAAAATTCATAAGAAAATCCAAGGAACCAAGAGCAGTCATAATAATCTTGAAAAGGAACAAAGTTGATGGATTCATACTTCTCAATTTAAAAACTTACCACAGAGCTATAGAATCAAGACATTTTGGTACTCACATAAAAACAGATTCATAACGTATTAGTCCATTTGCATTCTTATGAAGAAATATGAAGAAAAGATGTTTAATTGGCTCACAGTTCTGCAGGGTGTACAAGCATGGCACTGGTAACTGCTTGGTTTCTGGTGGGGCCTCAGGGAGATTTTAATTATGATGGAAATTGAAGCAGGAACAGGAGAATCACATGGTGAGAGAAGGAACAAGAGAGAGAGAGAGGGAGGAGATGCCACACTCTTTTAAACAGCCAGCTCTCTTGCATCAGTTCAGAATGAGAACTCACTCATTACAACGAGGATGGTACCAAATCATTGATGAGGGATCCACTCCCATGACCCAAATACGTCTCACCAAGCATCGCTTTCAATACTGAGGATAACATTTCAATATGAGATTTGGAAGGGACAAACATCCAAACTCTATGATCTAGTGATCTAGATAAATGGGGTACAATGGAAATTCTAGAAATAAATCTTTATGTTTATAATTAATCGATTTTCAATAAGGATGCCAATACAATTCAATAAGGAAACATAGTCTTTCAACTGTGACCACTGAAGATCCACATGCAGAAGAAAGAAGTTGCACTCTGCCTCCCATCACATACAAAAATTAACTCAAAAGGAATCAGAGTTGTAAATGTAAGAACTAAAATTATAGAAATGTTTGAAAAAATATAGAAACACATCTTAATTGTCTTGAATTAGGCAAAGGCTTCTGAGAGATGAGACTAACAACACAAGTGACTAAAGAAAAATAGATGGTTTGGGCTGCATCAAAATGGAAAACTTTTGAACTTCAATGGATGCAACCAAGAAAGTGAAAAGCAGCCTAGAATATAGAAGAAAATATTTACAAATCACATATCTGAAAAGGAACTTGTATCTAGACTATGTAAATATTTCTTACAACTTAATGATATCAATGCAAATATTCAACTGAAATTTGGCAAAGGGTGTGAATAGAAGCTCCTTCAAAGAAGACATGCAAAGGACCAATAAGCTTGTGAAAAGTTGCTCCACGTCATTAACCATGAAGGAAGCGATTATCAAAACATGAGATACCACTTCACATCCACAGGACAATGGTAACAAGAAAGATAATAACAAGTGTGGGCCAGAAAGTAGGAAAATTGAAACCCTCCTTCACTACTGGTGGGAATGTAAAATGGTGCAGATACTTTGGAAAACAGGTGGCAATTCCTCAGAGGCTAAACATAGACTTTCCATATGACCAGCAATTCCACTCCTAGGTATATAACCAAGAAAAATGAAAACATCTGTTTTCACACACAAAAAATCCTTGCATGTGATGTTTCTAGCAGCATTAATAATAATAGCTAGAAAGTGTGAAGTCAAATGTACATTAACTAATGAATTGATAAATCAAATGTGGCATAGCAATATAATGGAATATTATTCAACCATAAAAAAGAACTACGTATTTGACACATGCTACAACACGTATACAGCTTGAAAATCTTACGCTAAGCAAAAGAAGCTATTCACACAAGGCCACATATCATAGAATACCCATATGGTTATGTCTATAAAGACAGAAAGTAAATTAATGGTTGCCTAGGGCAGGGGTGTTTGGGGGTGATGACAATATTCTAAAATTGATTATTGGGTTGGAAGCACACTCTGTGATTCTACTAAAAATCATTGAATGGTACACTTAAAATGAGTGAATGATAAATGGTACATGAGTTACAGCTCAACAAAGCTGTTACATAAAATAATACCTGATGCAACAAAAATGCTAGCAGCTTTGGGAAGAAGGATGAGGGAAAGACAGAGTAAAACCCAAATTTATATCTTCAGAGAAATAACTCAATATATTATCTGTCTCTCCTGCCATAATATTTTTTTCATGATCCCTTATGAAATTATTTTTGAATGAATGGTATCAAATGGAATAAATATATTCCATCTGAACTTTGGCAATAGAATGCTTTTGTCACTGAGAGAAAACAATCAGGATTTCTCTTCTCCACTCCACTGGATCATTCCTCATCCAGCTCCCCCACCCCTAGGCCCATGGTCGGCCACCTCGTCAGCTCTCTGGAAAGGACAAACATTAGCTGATTTAAATACACATTGAAGTATAAACTAGTCATATTTCAAACTTTGCTGAAGCTCATAGGTCCTTGGAAGTTTAGGGAGCCGGAGTATCCCAAAGGAGTATCTGCAACCTCTGAAGACAGGTCCAGCCAACTTACCATGTTACCCAGGATTAGAATTTAGGAATGGGGGGGGCAATTTGATAAGAGAAATTGCCTAAGTTTTAATAATAAGACCATGGCTGGGTCATTAAAGTTACTATAAAGTAGCAACTGTTTTAAATTGTCTTTTGAACTAGAACCAGAGATTACTATTGTGGGAGAGTTGGGAGGAGGATTTAGTTAAGATTTAGGAAGCTGTGTGGAACATTCAGGGCTATCAAACTGGAGAGAATATTAATTTTTAAAAAGTCCTTTAAAGAAATTATCAGTAGGAAAACGAGGTGGATTGCCGCTGTTTTAGAGGGGGCAGGAAGGGGACAAAACAAAACCAATAATTAATCTTGTAATATATGAGACTGAAGGAAATTAAAGTATAATGGATATGAGTGACTTGAGTTTATTTTGGACTAGAGAACCTATTTAATAATCAGGTAACTGCTCAGACTGAAAAGAAATGTTGTTTGGGAAGAGATGAAGACAAGCTTATGAAAACCAAATTTACTGAGCTCTTAAAATATGACCATGTTGGAATGAATTTCAAAAGTTATGATTATTAAAACTACTTACTACTTTTCTTAATTTTTATCTTGCCAAATCCTACCAGTTGAGAGCACACAACTTAAAACTGCTGCAATGAAACTGAGATAATTCGCAAAACTTCATCAAGGTCCCGAATAAACATGCTGAATCTAACAAAAATCAGCTTGTCTTGGCTTTCAAATGTTGCTTTCCTCTCAGAGTGTCCATAAACCATACATAAAGTTGTAATGGAAGAAATGCTGGTAAGATGCAAATGTTCTGGAAATATTGTGGTATTTATCTGCTATCAGGATATATTTCTCACCGTGTTTCTCTCTTCCCTCAATAATATAGCAAATACAGGTGATATGTGCTATGAGACTAGGAAGTCCCAATAAAACCATAATCTAAACACCTAATCATAACTCTTTTCAAAAGCAAAGTCCAAAACAGATATATTTCCTCTTTAAATTAAAAAAAAAAAAAATGCAAACAGATGAATTTTAGATTCTGGATATAAACATTAATGAGACTATCCACGCTGGGCGGTAAGAGTTGGGGTGAGAGAAAAGGAAAGATAGAAGGAGTAGGCAGTGTCACTGGAAATACATTGATGGATTAACAACGAAAAGCTCAACCAGAAGGAAACTGCCTACAACATTTTTACGAAAGAAGGTTAATCTAAAATGACACCAGTCCCGAAAAGGTTAGCTGTCACATTTAACAGCAGGGGCATACAGTGGTCACTGGCTACCTAAGGGAAGAAGTTGGTAAATGACTTTCTCCAGTTCACATACTTTCTGGAGTGAGCAGCTCTGCATTGACTTTGGCTGGCCTGCATTAGGAAGGCTTGCCATTCCGTGCAAGGTTTTGTTAACCTAGCTCAGCAGCAGGTCCTGATTGGTCATGGGAGAATCTGGGCTAAATGGTATACATTTCCGATGATGTAAAAGTAAATTAGAGAACAGGGCAAGTTATTACACCAGAGAATGTGGGGCAATGGGGAATAATAAAAATCAGGCTACTCTAATTTCCTTTGAACAACTAAATATATACAGGTCATTATTTCCTGTAATCCGCAGGCCTCCCAATGCAAGTCCTGGCCTTGTGTGAAAGCCTCTGAGACAAAAACAACAAAATGCAGTGTGGAGAGAAATGAAAAAGGCTGTAATGCTATTTAAAGAATGGATTAAGTACAGTTTACAGATGCTGGATTTCTTCCCATTTTGGAATGTTAAATTAGACAACCAAGGAGGAAAACTCACCTGGTTTGAAAAATTCAGATGTTTTCCGAACAGTAATTTCATTCATGTTCCCTGCAGTGTTTGTTCCGCTACATCGCAGAGGTGGCTGAGCCACAGTTTAACCACATTTTCTTTGCCAAGGCTGGATCATAAAGGGAATCACAGATTCTTCTTGAATGGGGTTTAGGCTGCACTTAACATTATTTCTCTGGAGACTGATCTTAGTCCTTAATTTCAAGTCTATGCCAAACTCAGTCTATTTTTACCACACATACAGCATGCCACTTTTGTAAGAATGAGGAAGCCTCTTGTCCAATAGGTACGTAGGTCTGTACACCCCTCTCAACATATGAGGACTTCTAGGCAGTAAGAAAAGGTTGCATATATGCCTATGACATCCTCTGTGTTGGCAAGAGAATGACTAAGAATGACTCAGTAAGATGAAGCTTTTACCTGTGTTTTAGGCTGCATAAACCTCTTACATTCAAATGGCCAGATGCCCTAATTAAGCATTCTGATTCTTGAACATCTAATCAAGCTTGCTGAGGGGTGGAACTCAAGGTTCAGTTTAAATAAGAGCCCCAGAGATTCTTACACATACTAAAGTTTGAAAACCATTGCTAGCCATTCTTCACCTTTTCACAAAACTTCTCCAAAGGATTGCTAACGATCTTCTTTATTATTATTTTGTGTCTGGGAACCTGTAGAATGATTAATAAATTCATCATGGCTGTACCAGGCTTTTGCTCTATACACTGTAATATTGTGGAGAGTTGGATTTTCTTCCTATTATACTGAATGCTTGTACTACTATGTCAGCTTATGGTAAAGTCATGTTGCATTTTCACATGTTCTTATTGTTTCACCCATGGAACGATGCATAATTGGCAATGCTTTCTTCGCATGGGGAGCCTTGGCTCTCTGGTAGCTAGACCAGGACAGGGAAGCTGAGGAATGGAAGAGAGCCCTCTCTTTTGGATACTAGACTAGAGACACTAAATTCTTACCTGGTCCCAGCACATCAATCTGGAAAGGCTAGAAAATATCTGGTGGTGGCAAGGGTTAAAATAAGACCCTGGGAATCTGGGAATGTGGACCCAGCAGGTAAGACTGAAGAGATGGGAGCTGTATGAGAAAGATAAAAAGGGTAGTCTGTCTGGAAAAATGACAAGACACTGCCATCTCATGTATGTCTGAACATGAATTTCTTTACTATCAAGCATTATCCCATTTTGTTTGGGATATTTCTGGCTTAGGCTTCTTGTCTCATCGAAATCATTAATTTCTCCTTTTTCTCTCTCAGAGGTATTCCAGTTTAGATTAAAAATGATATGCACATATACAGGAATATCTAGTCCTCTCATATCTTTGCTGATCTTAAAAATGTGCCACATATCCACGTTCTACTATTAAAAGATTTTCAATTCCCCTTAAGCGCCTGTCATTTCTTGGCCTTAGAGTAAGTATTACTAAGGTGATTTGAGATTGTGAAGGCAGTAACATTGAGTGAGATAAATAATACTAATAGTCCCACCAGTACTAGGTGTGGAGTGCAGGAAGGGTGGCATCAAAGAGAATGGTACAGAAAGGGAAGACTGGAAACGAGAAAGGCAAGTCATATCAACTTTACAAGTTTGCTTGAGGCCATCCCTGGTACTACCCCAAATCCTGTTACTTCTAATTGTTATTTTTCTTAAAAAAGAGTTATGTTTGTAATTTAGAGCACCTAAACTAAAATGTTTAGGAATTATCTTTTTATCCAACCATTGGATGTATTTATTTTTCTAACTTTGCTTAATTATTAAGTAATTTGACAAATCTATTTCAAAATTATACTTTTATTCTGATTTAGCAACTATTAACATATCTAGCAACTTTTTTTCAGTTTTCTCCCTATCATCATCTCTGGTAATAGTCTAAATATTATTAATGATCTTTTAGGGGGAAAAAAAAACAATGATTCCAGATGTTGGTGTTCTAGAATCATAGAAAATTGGACATCTCTATTTAAAGACAGAAATGGCCATAGATTTTATTAGGTTTGAAATGCAAAGAAAAAAGTCAAGCAAAACCGGGGGCTGATATTTAGTATTTAAACATTTTGAGGAAAAAATGTCACTTCATAGAACTAAGTTCCGTTGTCATTGCCAGAGAGTGTCCCTGAGAAAATAAACATATGCACCCCCTCCAAAAAGGAAAAAAAAAAAAAAAAAAGTGAGAACAGGATTTTTTTTTTTTTTTCACTTAATTTGCTGTTTGTTTCTAAAATAAAATCCACCCCCACATAGGTCACTTGGAATTCATTTTGTCTACATCCTGGATTGCACGTAGGGAGGCAAAAAGAAAAAAAAATAAAAAAGAAAGGGAAAAAATGCCTGGGATCTGAAAAGAGGAATGTGGTAGGGCATGGGAATTGCAATGTCGTGGTCGTCACCAGAGCATATTTTGGCTTGTCTTAAAACAAGCAAGCACCGTTGGACCTCTGGAATATAGCAAATTAGTCCTGCTATCAGGCTACCTATCAGAGGCTGGACGCCTGAGAAAAAGTGTGTGGGTTTGTAGTTGCAGCCCGAGGCGTTGGCAGGCCCTTCTGTCAGCCCCTGCCCGCTTTCTCACTTCCAGTCGTGCTCAGTGACCTCTGCCCCTATCCGGTGTACCGTTACAGTTCATTTCAATAATTAAACAGTTCGAAGATGGCAAGACTTTTTGTGTTGTCAAGAGAAAATCAGGGCAGTGGCTTTTTCTTGATACTGAAATCAAGAGTGTTTGGGTTTAATTATATTAGCTAGTGCCGTTCATTAATTTTCCCAATCATTGGGAGACATGTTTGCTGGAAAGATTGGCAATGGGTTAGAGCGGTTATTAAGGCAGGGCATTTCAAAGGAAAGGTATCCGAACTCTGACAAAATCAGATGTCTGAAATTTCAATCAAGGGCCTTGGGTTTCAGTGGCAGCTTACTCCATGAAATAAGGCAGCTAGCTACTCTCCCATCTGGAGTCCCAAGTTGTTCAGGCAACCTAGCTAAGGCATTGGACGTCAGCTCCAAATATGCTGATTTTCCAATGCCATAAAAATAAACCACTCCTTCTGAACTCCAAGTAATTGGTTGCTGTGCCACTTTTGAAAAGTCTCTTACATCCTCACTCACTACGGCTCAGTGAAGCCTTACCACCTCCCCACTTCAAGAGAAGAAAAAAAAGGCAATATAATGTACTTAGTGAAACCAGCAAATTTACCATTTTTGCTACTTTAGCAAAAATGTTAATACTTCAACTTTTTGTTAGGGATGCCTTGGAAATTCTGCTTATTTTTCCCTCTTTGGAGAGTTTAATGTGTACCTTAATGCCCCCTTTCATTATCGGCCTGGCCTTCTTCCTAGCTCTTCCCTGCTGACTCCAGACCTATCCTGGTTATTTTGTGGTTGTGGCTGGCTCTTGGTCATTCAGACATGTTTGTGGCTTATAATGTATCAAATTAGATGCTACAGTCTCCTAGGTCTCCTCCCTATTCCCTGACAAAATTTGTCTTGCTCACAAATCTCCACTGGCCTCCCTGTACTCCTTAATCGACTATCTGCTTTGTGAATCTGAGAAATACCCAATGCCTGGCTCTACTCACAATGAAAATGGCCAAATCATAATAATTCAAAGGTGTCCTAATAGACTTTTTGAATCGGTAAAGATACAGTTCACCAATGAATGTCCTTAATGTTTAAGCGCTCAACCAGTCTTGTTGTTTACAGTGAGGCTCTAGTGAATGAAGCTGTCTCTATCATAATCCTATGATACCAATCATAGGTAAATCCTATTTACCAAGTGAAGTAATTGGTGGAATAATAGCAAATTAGTCCTGCTATCAGGTCACCTATCAGAAGCTGGACTCCTGGGGTGAAGAGCTATATTTCTTTCTTGACTAGCCAAAACTTCAAACAGAGATGACTATTAAAATCTGGTGATAGGTTAGCGATGACTCCTGTGGCTTCTTGAGTCAGGAAAATGGGTTTTGGAGCTAGTAAATTAGGCTTACATTCTAATCCTGTTTATTTCTATCTGCAGAATTTTGGGCAAGTTACTTACAGTCTATCACCATTTCCTCGTCTGTAAAATGAACCTGATAACAGTACCTACCTCAGAGCATTGCTGGAAGGATTGCGTAAATAAATGTACCTATGGAACAACGTCTTATCTCAAAATAATAAATGTCAGTTCTTGCTATTATAGCACCACAAGCTGATTTCTATGATAGCATTTAAGACCGTGATTTATAAATTTTATTTGCCTGCTTTTGTTTCTTTGTAAGCTCTTTGAGAATAAACACTTGGGCACCCTTCATCTCTGTGTCCTTAGTGTATCACTGCAGTGCTTTGTACAAAACTACTCAATGAATGTTTGTTAAATGAATGGATAAATAGATGATGAATGGATGGGTGGAGGGATAGCTGGATATATGGACGGATATATGCATACATAGCACTGTGGTTGATCATAAGCAGTCATTTTCAGATCTTGAAGGTATCCCTAGTGATGTCTCTCTTTTTATCAATTCCTTCAGATTGTGTTGCCTTTCCAAGCTTGTTTTCTTCCTATTTTCTATCAGTCTTTTCCCTCTTTAATCCTTCTAAATGACTGCTTATCTGATTTGATCTGTAAGTGAAAGGGGCTTTATGTACTACAACTTTTGGATAGCTTGCATATTTTATCAGACTTTTTTCCCCTCGCTACTTCATTCCAAGGACGTGACTAATGTGGGAATTTCAGTAAGGCTATTAGGAAAAGTATTTTCTGTAAAAGACTGTGGACTTCCTTTAAATCATACTCCCATGAACATCTGCCTTCTCTACCTGGGGCTAAAGCTGACCCTGAACAGTACTTGTTCCCATACATAAACAGTTAAATAAATTCATTTTGGGTGAAAAGATAGGGAGTAAATATTGCAAGACTAAGATGCCACAGCAAACCCCTTATAGCACATACTGAGTTACAGTTTAGTGATAGGTTGAACACATGCAGTTCAGCCTGCCTCCCCCACCCCTGAGGAAGTGAAGCCAGAGTGTCAACATGAAATATTCACATCTCACATTTTCCAGGTGTACACAAGCCAAATCTCGCAATGATGTTGGCGACTTCTCAGAGTTGCAAAATAATGGAGAAATTTTCAAGTGAATGATTCTCTGGCTATCTTAAGAATATCTTTTATTCCTACTTGTTCTTTCAAATTTGATATTTCAACAGTAGTGCAGGGTCAAAGTAGAACTCAGACAAGTGTCACATATCTTGCTGAGGTAACAGGTATATAATGAAGAATTTCTAAAGCTAGAAAATACAATAGATAAAGAAGAATTTAATAAAAACTCTAAAGTTTAATATTTACACTGAAGGGGCATTTATTAATAAAGTTGGGAATATGTCTTAAGCAGTTTTCCAAAAGCCTGGTTAATAGCTGTTAGTTACTGAAAGTGTATATGGAGCACAGTTGAAAGAGTCCTTAAACCGCCAAGGAAGAAAATGTAGGAGGAACAAGGATGCCATTGGGATCACCTTTCTTTATAAGCAGACCCTATTCATTGTGGGTGCTCTGAAAAAAGCTTGTAAAAGATGGGAAGGAGAAGGAGACCTCAAGGTTACACGTGATGAAAGAGAAAGGACAATAGCGTAAGGGAAAATTAGCATAGGAGAAAAGAAAAGAACAATGACAAGGGAGAGAGAAAACTCCAATAATTTAATTCTACAGATGCAGGGGACAGAAAGAATGATCAGTGGAGAGTATAACTTGCAGAAAGATGGAACAGTGTGAGAAATAAGGAACGGAGGGAGAATGTGTTTGTTATTCACGACTATCTATTCTCAGCAGAGCTCGGCCCTGTTTTATCATATCAAGAATCCTTGAGTACAGGTATTTTTGGTCCCCATTTCATAAAAGAAGAATCTGGGGCTCACAGAGGGAAAGCCACATGCCTCAGGTCAATGTTAAGTAAAAACAGGTCCAGGATTCCAATGCCTTTTTCTGTCCCCATCTACATTTTCCTCTATGCCTTCGGCACTTTTTCTCTGCACCGTCTGTCTCTCAGTATGGGCAATGGATTTGACTCTATCATGTTCCTTCATTTCCTAGGAAAGAATGGAGACTCCAGAGAGAGTAGTATGGTCTAGTGAAAAGGAAGCTGTCATAAGAGGGGTGGATCCCTTAGTTTCAGCACAAGCTTTGTCACTAACTAGCTATGTGCTTTTTAAATGCTGGTCTAAGTTTCTTTCCTCCTCATCTGTGAAATGAGGGGCTAGGGACTCAATGTTGTCTTAAGGTAGTTTTTGGCTCCAATATTATATGGTTCAATTGAATTAAATGAATGGGAACATAAGTAGTGGGGGCTGGGTTCTAGAGATGGTATACTCCCAGCAAGTAAGAGTTGTTAAGGTCATTAGGAGAAATGCTTTAAATTTACATTGCATCAAGTCAATGAAAAAAGAAATTACATGGGGATACTGAACAAATGTGAAAATCAGAAGACAGATATTTCAAAACTTTTTGGAGAGCGTCTGAAGGGAATACAGGAGGGAAGTCAGTAGGAGAAAGGTTGAATCAAAGATTTCCCCCCTTTGGGGAAACAGCTGCACAGCTGATGTCCCTTGCCTTGTAACAGAGTTGTGTACTGATTTCAGAATATGGAACCACTTGTAGTACTTTTTCTCTCTACTGATTCCAATGAGTATATTATATTCCTAGATAGGTAGTTCTGTATTCTCTCTTTATTTTATAACTTGCTGCCAATTAGCTCTGGGTGCTAATGTAAACTTCACTATTCATTTAACCTCTTTGAAACTTTTTCTTCATTTGTAAAATGCGATTGGTTACCTGTAACTTGAAAGGTGGTTGTTCAAAAGAAATAAGCTTATCTCTTTGAATATACATTTAAAATTATATAGTATATACATATTATTTATATTATTGTGAATATAGAGCCAAATCTTCAATTATCTATATTTTTGTCATATAGCAATAGCACAAATAATTTATAAAATCTCAAATGTATTCATGATTAATTTTAATTTTAATATATTTTACCTTTAGTAATTACAGATATAACAAGGCCATAATATCATAAGGAAAATACACATTTTAAAATTAATCTAGCGTCTTTGTTTCTAGATCTTGCTTTCATTTGTATGTTTGCGGAACATATATGGCACACTTCCTTGATCTGTGGTTCCTAAAGCATGATTCCCAACAAGCAGCATCAGGTTCACCTGGGAATTTGATAGAAATGTAAGTTTTAGAGTCCCTCCTTAGAGCTATAGATTCAGAAATTCTGAAGTTGAAGTCCAGCAATTGGTTATAATAAGCTCTCTGGGTGATTCTGACTCACACCAAGGCTGGTGGACCAATGCCTTAGATTAGTAAAAAGCACTATCATAGAGAAAGCACTGCCAAATCCACAAATATTCATTGAATGGCTACCAAACATAAGATACTATGTTCGCTGATTAGAAAAGTAAATACATAAAGCAGATCTCATGATGCTTGCTTCTGTTTTTCACTGTGTTTAAAAGAGAAATAGGGAAGGAGAAAGGACTATGTCAAGTTGTACAAACATTAACAAACATTAAGTTTAAATCCAGCACATCTGGGTGAGAAATGGCAAATGGTTCAATTCGGGATACAAGAATTTCTCTGTTATGTGCCATCTGGGACATATCCCATACCCCCACCTGGACATACTAAAAATTGATTTCTCCTAAAGAGAGAAAAGGAGAGGGGAGTGGGGCAGGGAAGGGAGGGGTGGGGGGAGAGAGAGAGAGAGGGAGAGAGAGAGAGAGAGAGAGAGAATAGTGCCAAGATTTCTCTCTGAAGTGAAAGAGATATGTTCTGCTTAGCACCCTGAACAAAGAGGAGTTTGAAGAGAGATGGTGGAAGAAAGGGAAAGGCCGCAAGAAGGAGATAGAAATATTGGTACTACCTGCAAAGTAGATTTAAAAATCTAATAACAACCCTCAGTCACTGCCCAGGGCAGTGGCATTTCTGTGGGGAACAGGGGTCAATAACGGGAGAGGAGAAAGCTGTCACTCTCTTGGGCACATTCCCCAAACGTATGTTATCGGACAACTGTTTAGTTGGAGACTTCCAACTATTTTCAAGCCATAAAATAAGTAGGTCGCACCCTCACAATATCTATTTATTTATGTGTTTTTAATAACTCTCATAAATGTACAATAAGTAAAACCCAGACAATACTATTTAGAGGATAAAAACAAATAAATACCATTTTTATTAGTTCATTTGCACAAATCACTGGTCTGCTTTGCTCACCCACTTTGAAAATCATTAGTTGAGACAAACGTGTAAAGGCATTTGAGTTGCAGTGGGAGAGGAAAGACAGATTTGTGTATTATAACCTCAAGCATCATCGACTCAGATAGACAAGTAAAGATAATGGTTTTTGATGGTGAACGTAGATTTTCATCTGCTGGATCCTCCACCAACTAATAAGCACAAGACCCATTCTTCTCCTCTCCCACAAAGTCATCCTAACGCTTTCTCATCAGGTTCCTTCAGAACCCAGCAAAGCTTCTCTGAGTGGTAGAGTGGTCACCATGGCTTACACGGAGAGGAATATCCAAAGAGTAATTTAAACTTAATTTGGCTGCACACAATCTCCTTTTCCCATGACTCATAAACCCACAGTTCTCTAATTAAACAAAACACAACATTAGCAATGTGTTTGTGGGTGCTTTGGGCAGGTGGAAGGCTGAAGGGAAAAGAGCTCGAAGAGCCCACGACAGGTTTAAAGATACAGCTTTAAACAGCAATTCAATGAGCACAAATTCAGAGGATGCCAGAAATTGGAGGGAGAAATGACTCATAATCATTTGAAAAGAAATTGGGCTGGCCAGGCTTTGGGATTAAGCTTTGTTTCTGTTAAATGATGTTTTCGTGTGTGTGTGTGTGTGTGTGTGTGTGTGTGTGTGTGTGTGTGTGTTTAGCATAGGTCAGAAACATTGAGGAGGTGGTTTTGTTGGATGGAAAACAATGGGAGAAATGTTAACTTATTTTGATCTAGATAAAAAGAGCCAGGAACCCTAGACTGACCTCTTAGTTTCTTTAGGCTGGGAATCTGACCTGTCAGGGAGAGCGTATAGCTCAACAATATTGTATTTAAAATCACGAAACACAAATTAGCAAATCAAGAGTCCTTCCTAGGTATTTATTTTCAGACTGAAGCGACCTCTTCAAATAATAAATTGCTTCAATTAACTACCTGTTGTATATCTTTGTTTATGGCCAGGATCAAGACATTAAAGTTCTTCAACCCATGCTCTCCCACACATACCTTGCACAGACTCACCTTAATTTGACAAACATTGTCATATTGATTGTGACTCTGTGGCCAAGATCAGGATCACTAGGTCCTTGAATTTAACTACCTGCCTCCACTGCGTGATTTCAAGGAGTATATGTGGAAAAGAGAATACACTAGATAAATATACCCTTATTAGTGATTTCTTAGGGAAACTAATGTGCTATGTAGCCCGTTAAGGGTAAAGAAAACTGGCCCATGTGCGGGCCCCTAGGATTCCTAGTGACTGTGTTAAATTAGAAGGAAGAAGACCTCAAATCCCAGCAGGACTATGGGAGGGAAGAGTGAAACAAGGTGTGAGTCAATAGACAAGTCACCCAAAAGAGAACTTTCTAGATAGAAGTAACAGCTTTTAAAAATGTCTTAGCTCTCAGAAAGATGAAACCAAACCCTTCAGTTAGCGCTAGTGCAGGCAGTGAGGCTGGAATGAGAGTTTGGAGAAGAAAGGGCAAATGCAATGATTATATTCCGTTGTATAGTTTACAAGTGAATATAGTGCATTTTAAAAATTTGTCTGAAAATGACTTCAAAAAATCAGTGGGAATCCTCAAATACTAAATCTCTGTGTATCTGGTGACTAAAAGCTAAGCCTAATGGAAGATAAAATGTTGCCTTCTACAATTACATGGAAATGGGAATCAGTTTTATCATTACTATTGGACCAAACGTAGATATATATTCTTCCCCAAATTCATGAGAAGTATTTTGGGAGCCCTCCCAATTCCTAAGTTTTCACATTCCTGAGCCAGGATGTGAAAATTCATTTCATCTTACTTTTCAACTCTGCTCTCATGGTGATGAATTCCTGGTACACATCTTAAAAATCGTTCATATACCTTAAGATTTCCACGATTAATTTACAATGTCTCACATTGGCATGGGGAAAAGCAGTGGTAGTATGTATTTTTTTTTTTTTTTTTTTTTTTTTTTTTTTTTTTTTTTTTTTTTTTTGTGAGATGGAGTCTGGCTCTTGTCGCCAGGCTGGAGTGCAATGGCGTGATGTCTGCTTACTGCAACCTCTGCCTCCTGGGTTCAAGCAATTCTCCTGCCTCAGCCTCCCAAGTAGATGGGACTACAGGTGCGCATCACCATGCACAGCTAATTTTTGTATTTTTAGTAGAAACGGGGTTTCACCATATTGGTCAGGATGGTCTCGATCTCTTGACCTCGTGATCCACCTGCCTCAGCCTCCCAAAGTGCTGGGATTACAGGCATGAGCCACCGTGCCCAGCCGGTAGTATGTGTTCTTGTATTTGACATTCAAAAATAATCGGAAAATATATATAGGAAGTGAAAAGGAAAGAGAATATTTGGATATCTGTGGTGTATACAGAAAGTATAATGAGGCAGGAATTGAAGGGGTGGTCTGCCCCTCCACATCTGTGGGCATTTCTCGTTAGGTGGAACCAGAGACTTGAGAAAAGAAATGAGACACAGAGACAAAGTACAGAGAAAGAAAACGTGGGCGCAGGGGACCAGCGCTCAGCATACAGAGGACCCATACCGACACCACCGGTCTCTGAGTTCCCTCAGTATTTATTGATCATTATCTTTACCATCTTAGAAAAAGGGAAGTGGCAGGATAATAGGATCCTCCTAGGGAGAAGTTCAGCAGTAAGACATATGAATAAAGATCTCTGTGACATGAAAAAGTTTAAGGAAAAGTGCTGTGCCTTGATATGCATATGCAAACATCTCCATAAAACTTTTTAGTGTATAAAGAGCAGCATTGTCACTAGCACGTCCCACCTTCAGCCCTAAGGTTTTCTCCTTTCTCAGTAAACAGAACATACAATCGGGTTTTACACCGAGATGTTCCATTGCCCAGGGACGGGCAGGAGATAGATGCTTTTCTCTATCTCAGCTGCCAAGAACCCTTCTTTCCTCTTATACTAGCCTTCCTCAGCACAGACCCTTCACGGGTGTCAGGCTGGGGGACGATTAGGTCTTTCCCTTCCCACGAGGCCATATTTCAGACTATCACATGGGGAGAAACCTTGGACAATACCTAGCTTTCCTAGGCAGAGGTCCCTGCGACCTTTGGCAGTGCATGTGTCCCTGGGTACTTGAGTTTAAGAGAATGGTGATGACTTTTCACAAGCACACTGCCTTCAGGCACTTGTTTAACAAAGCACACCCTGCACAGCTCAAAATCCGTTAAACCTTGAGTCACCGCAGCACATGTCTCTTGCAAGGACAAGGTTGGGGGTAGGGTCACAGATTAACAGCATCTCAAATACAGAACAAAATGGAGTCTCTTATGTCTACTTCTTTCTGTATAGACACAGGAACAGTCTGATCTCTCTTTCTTTTCCCCGCAAGGAATACCATATGAAGAAATGGAAGATTCTCAAGGAGAGAGCAAGGCTTATATCTCAAGTTAACATGACAAGAACGTATCAGACATTTGATACAAATCAGAATTTGATATGTTCAGAAGTCTGATACATTCTAAAACAATTTTAATATTTTAGTACAAAAAAAACCCTCTCCAAATCTATACATACTTAGAAGGCACTAAGCACAGGCTCAAACAAGAACAATCTTTTGGTTCTCTGATGTAGGAGCCACTGGAGCCTTATGAGTGCATTTTCCCAAAGGATTATAAAAGGACACAGTGCTGGGGCAGTGCACATTCCTTCTGATGCTCTCCTTTACCTTTTCCCTGCTTCCTTTCTCATTTCTCTTGTTATTCCTAAATGCTTAACATTTAGGAGTTCTTCCTTTTAACAAATTCTTTAGCCTTTGACTTTAGCCTCTGTCGCCACGGAGTTTTATGCTTTTGTTATAAGGCAGTGAGCTTGCTCCACACACAGTCCAAACTGAGCAAAAACCCCTTCAAAAGCCCCCCAAATGATGGCATTGTCTTTTTTAATGTATGCTTAACAAATGAAACAATCTGCTTCATTCCTTATGTTAGAACAGCTGGAATGAAATGAATAGAGGGGGGTGAGCAGTTCTGCAAAATCTTTGATAATACAGAAATACAAGTGTTCCCCATCAGCAGTAGGATGACAATTTCTCTGGTATGAATGATGTAACCAAATGGTTGTATATTGCTGCCCCATTCTTTCTTGTCCCAAGGCACCCTTGGAAATGCAATGCTACATCTCAATGGGATTTTCCAGTACAAAGATTCTTTTCAAATAACATAATTGTGGATACACACCACTCCTACAGTGGTAAGTACACTGAAGATGTGCCAAAACATTAGGGCAAAAATTCAGTTCCCATGGCATACAAGCGGGAATCCAACCATTTGCAGCAATAAATAAATTTTTTGTAGACTACAAGATTATAAAGTATGCATTCTCTATAAGACTCAAATTGCCTGTTTGTTTGTTTTGGAGTAAAACAACCTGATAAATGAAAGAAGAAAGAAAAATATACATGAATGTAGAATTTGCAGAATATTTTTGTTTCATAGCTGAAACTGGTATATTTTATTGCTCTCAAATATGAAGCCAATAGATGATAAGTGATCATATAGAGTGATAACAATTCTTTACTTAATATTGGTTGAACTCTTACTTCCTTGACTTCCTGAGTCTGTGTAAACAAAATGAACAGACAAGCAAATTAAAAACAACAATGAAAAATCTTCCATCTAAGGTTCAACCAAAATAGAGTTCAGGAGTAAAGAATAGCATAACAGAGGGAGGAAAAATGACCATAAATAAATAATTGGGTACCACATTTCTGGAAGCCATGACATATGCACAGTAGTTCAATAAACTTGCCTTTAAAAATGTGAAGATGTATGTAGAACACATAATAGACGTGATTTGGATGGCTTTATTGGATGAATTAGAACCAATGGGTAAACTATAGAAGGGTAGATCAGATACCAGCTCAAAATAAGAAAGAAAATCTTAACTATATTTACTGTATTAGACCATTCTCACACTGCTAATAAAAAGATACCCAAGATTGGGTAATTTATAAAGAAAAGAGGTTTAATTGACTCACAGTTCAGCATGGCTGGGGAGGTCTCAGGAAACTTAGAACCATGGTGGAAGGGAAAGCACACACGTACTTCTTTACATGGGGGCAGCAAGGAGAAGTGCCAAGCAAAAGGGGCAAATGCCCCTTATAAAACCATCAGATCTCACGAGAACTCACTCATAATCATGAGAACAGCATGAGGGTAACTGCACCCATGGTTAAATTACCTCCCACTCAGTCCCTCCCATGACACATGGGGATTATGGGAACTACAATTCAAGATGAGATTTGCTGGGGGGACACAGTCAAATTATATCATTTACCCAACAGTAATAGCAAACACTATAACCAGAAACTTTTGAGATGAGATTGCAGTGAATAAGACCCAGGGACTCCTTGCCATAATTCCAGAATTTCCCAGGCTATGGTAGTGAAGCAATGACAGGTACAGTGTGTACTTGAGGAAGTTTATTCCTTTAGGAGCGCCTTGAAGAACAAAATATAAGATCTTGTGCTTGGGAGTAGGAGGTAAGGAAGGGTCTAGACTGTGAGTCACTGCTCAAAACTATAGGCTTCACTAGACACTCATTTCAATCTAGCATTCATCATCTCTCTCTTTTTTTTGCTGAAGTCACTCTGATTTTCCTAGGAAAACCAATTCTTCTGTACTCATAACTCATTTAGTTGAGGTTCACATCACCCAAATCTTGTGACTTGTATCTACTAAAAAAAAAAAAAAAAAACATCCCATGGCCACAGTGATTGGTTGAACAATAAGTGTGTGACCCACAATCAGCCAATTGGAGCCAAAGAAACCCAATGAGAAGGCATCTCCACGCCAGTGTTAGTGAGTGGTCTCAATAAAAGCCTAGAGCTTCTGGAGGTCATCTTGTCATCATAAAAGAAGAGCCTATGTGAAAATAAAGTTAACCCAGAATAAAGCACAACTGAGAAAGGGGGGCCGAGTAAAAAGGAGTATGCATTTATGTGTGCTTGCAACTAGTCATACGTAAAACTAACCTAAACTTTTCACTCTTTGGGCCTCCCTTGCCTCAATCATTGTTTCCTTATGTCTGTTTGAGTTGATTTTCTGTCACATGCAACCAAAATCTTCTGATTAATATATGGATGTCAAGTGAGAACCATGGTGTGAAGTTCCTGGACAGTCAGCAGTTCCCAAGAGCCAGGAGAAAGGCAATGGAAAACTTGACTGCCCCATGATTTTTTTTAGAAGCTAGCACTGAGTACTACACACCATTGATCTTAACCACATTCTCTCTTCATATCATTGATTGGATCTCAATTTTTTTTCTCTCAACCTCTGCTAAATAATTTCATTTTCTCATAGCCTTTTCAAACCAATCCCATCTTATTTCAGGCATTCTAGACTTCAGACCACCATAATTTTTACATGCCCAAATACACAGGTATAATTTGGTGCAATGGGAAAAAAATGACAATTAAATTGATTTAAACGCTCAACTGCTATTGTTGTACTGGGTTCTACCCTTCTTCATTCCTTTATTCTTGTATTGTGTTGTATATTGTTATTTATTGAGTTATGTATTGTCTTTGTGTTTCATTTGAATGCTCTAGAGAGGGAATAAATTTATAAATGCTTAGAATGATGTAGTTTTTATACAATTCTTTTATTTCTATTGTGAAATTGTATTTGTAATTTTAAATGTTTCCTTAAAATACTTTAGTCAGTTTCCTGGCACACATTGTTTTTATTTGCAAAGAAATTTAATACAATTTGATGAGACGCAATGTTTAGTACATAATGAATCCTTAAGCAATTGTTTTTCTATTTTGTTTATAATAGATTATGCCTTGCAATGACAGAAGACAGCATGTTAATAAACTTAGGAGAAGTAAGAAAGTTGAATACGATGCCAGCATCTTAAGATAGGAATTTTTTTAATCTCTTATTTTAATTGTTGAAAAAATTATATATATATATATATACACAAACATATTATGTTACATAATAATACATATTATGTATCCTGGAGCTTAAAGAACAAATTTCTGGCAAGGTGAGGTGGCTGGCCCAGGGTCGCAGCTCCTCTAGTCTCATCTGACTACTGTTCGAGCATAAGGCAGCGATGTCCTGAGCTTACCTGTAGCTTAAAACTTTCACCAAAGTTAATTATTCTGAAGCATGGTCACTTCTACAAACAAATTTAACCAGCAAATGGCTCCAAAGGGAAAAGAGCTGTTACTTTTTTTTTTGTTTTTCATTTACTCAATTTCATTTAGATGCCTTTGAATAAAGAAGGAGAGAATATCATTTTAGTTATTCTAACCTGCTTTCTGAGATAAGCATAGTTTTGTTCATATGGGATTGTCTCATTTACATCCTTTTTTATTCCTTTAAGGACAGCTACCCCATATAATTCCATGGTTTAGATTCTTGTTTCCAAAAGCTTTGAACATGAGTCTCTTCTTGCCTTAGGTAATCTTCTGTCAAATGCAAACTCAGCTACTAGGACCTCTAACTTCGTATAAGAATGCACTAAGCCGAGAAGTTAATAGTTGAGGGTTATGACTGCAAGAATATAAAAGTGTTTCTTTTATTTCAGGAATTATACAGATTATGTACATGAAAGCTATAAATAAATAAGCAGAAATCTTTCCCTTGTGGTCTAACCCAGGGTATTTCATCCATTCTCTAACAATGCTTTCCAAAACCAAAGAGCCAAAATGAAAGTCAAATTGTGATTTCAATAGTAGAATTACTTACATTTGTGTAGTTGGAAGAACTCTAATTTAGAATTCACAGGCCATGGATTTAGTCCCTGCTCTGGCACTGTACACTATTCTCTGACAATAGGCAGCCTAGACCAAGGATTCTCAGACTTGAGTGAGTGTTGGAATCATGGGTAGAGCTTCTTAAAAACACAGATCCTTAAGTGGACCCTACCAGCAGAGATTCTGATTCTGCAGGTCCAGGGTGAGGCTCATGCATTTGCATTCTAAGTGAGGCTGATGCAATGATGATCTTTGAAAAATCAGTAGTTTAGACTTTAATTATTCTGTTTACAATGTAGCTATCCAATTAGGCCCATCAATGATAAACCTAAAAAGGAAAGCATGACAAAAATTTTTACCACCTAAGGGAAAAAGGTATCTATTTAAAAATTCCACACTTTAAAATATTAATAAAAGAGTAACAGATTCACAAACACATTGTGGAAAATGTAGAATGTATACTGGCACCATAGTCCAGGTGTGCGAATAGAAGCAACAGACATCTGTGAGTCTAAAGTTATTCACCTGGATAACCGGAGTGTTAAGACAAATCTTCTCTCTCAACCTCAGAGTCCGATTTTCTTTTGTTTATCTTTCACAGTTTTTTAAAAAGTGAACAATAACCCCCATATAGCCTGTAAAGATTCATGGTATTGAGATTCTGTCTTCCCTAGATCACATATGTGTCTTGAATCTGGTTTTGTAGCACAGGTAAGTAATAGTTTAAAAATAAAGAAAAAATTAAAAAATAGTGTTCTTTGGAACAAATCACTTTTCATCTTTGAAGGTATCAAGAGTGCTAACAAGACTTTGGACTTGTAACGTCTGGACTCTTATGCAAGAATCCTCAACCTGTATACACTCTTGCAGTGTAATCTTTTTCCCACTAATTGAGATGAGACACTAGTTAGGAACAGATTTAGTTAACACTGCAGTTTGTACCTTCTGATTGAACGTAATTACTGTCCCACACCACCAAATGTTTGCTCATACCTCACCTTCAGTATTTTAGCTGCTGAAAAGTAAATCCCCAAACATTCCCTGATTAAGTTCTTGTTTCATGCTTGTAAGCTAATATTGAGATGCTAAGCCAGAAGGTGGAGGCATTGTTAGTGACAACTAAAATTAAAAACAAAGTGATAATTAATTTGTTTCTATAGCTGTCAATGGGGGCTCTGAGGGAATGCCGTTGTGTAACTCCAGTTGCTGTACTATGCTTAGAAGGATTGTATTCAGTCACTCACCTTCAATAAATACCAGACATTTAGCATATAACGGGATTTCAGGCCATCCAACAGGTAGGGTCTCATGATCACTTTGTTGTATTTTTTGTTTTAAATATATTTTTATACATTTTCACATAGCAATTTTCTTCTCTTAAATGTGAAAACATCTCACAAATGATATTACTTGACTTGTATTTTCTCAGCTATATGTTTTAGTCAATTGTCTTTCATCTTGAATTTGACAAATGAATTTTGAAATATGTCTCTAAACATTATACAAGGCCAAATAAATGGCAATGCGTATTTTGCACAGTAGTTCCCCGACTTGTATTTTATGGACCAGCAAAATTGCACAGAACAATGGAGACTGACATGGAGTTAAAAATTTTCTGTTTAATAAAAAGAGCATTGAAAATATAATACCTCTTATTATACTTTTCTCATTTATCAATAGTTTGGGTTTTTGAAAAGTAGAAAAATAGACAAATTATAATGTCAGAAGTTTTTAAAATTGGCTTTATAAAAAATACAATACATTGTCTTGCCTGTTTTTTTTGTTTTTGTTTTTTTTTCCAAGATGTACCCCTGAAAATGTTGTTGACAGCCTAGAAATACTAAGAACCACTGTGGAAAGAGAGAGAGTTAATTATCTGCTCAATTGAGGAGAGGGGTACATGATGGGCATACTGAAGGAGTGATTTTCTGACTAATCACACAGTCCTTTAGAGAACATGGGAAAAAGTAATACACACAGGGACTAAGGCTACTAGAAATCTCAGTGCTACTCTTGACCCCAGCTAACTAATGTGTGTGGGTTTGGCTAATAGCTCTATCCTTTCCTCATCAATACTTGAAAGGGTTGTAAGTATTTCATTAACATGAGCATTTTGAGAACTTCCTGCCCCTTTTATTATCATAACATCAGTAGGAAACCAAGATTTGTTTTAAGGAAATTTACTTTGCTGCACATGTGTGCTAGTGTTCTGTCAGGCAAGAAGTATTGGAAGAGAAGATGGCATGTTTCTTATAGTGTATAGATGTTGGCATAAAAAGTTACATAATCTGGTCAAAACCTAAATGGACAGTGCAATATAAATTGTTAGTTAGCCTCAGTCTGGGCAGGGTCAGAGTAGCTGGACTTCCTGGCCAGTTGCCCCCAAGCCAATATCATAGACCTTAAGCTGCTATGTCAAGCTAGGTCTGACAGTGAAGCCTTGCAGATGGCCTGCCGGATGAGTAATGCCTAGTATTTGCTGCTTTACTAATGATGCTCCAGGCTCTGCCATGAAGGGGCTGGACAACTACTTTAGTGGCCAGGGGCAGAGTTGAATTGAGTGGGTTCAGTGGCAACAAGGTGGACACCCTTAGCAGACAGAGCCATGCAGGCGGACTTACATCATTACTTTATGTATACCAAGATCAACTATCTTATGCAGACTGTGATGGTTAATACTGAGTGTCAACGTGATTGGATTAAAGGATGCAAAGTATTGTTCCTGGGTGTGTCTGGGAGGGTGTCGCCAAGGGAGATTAACGTTTGAGTCAGTGGATTGGGAGAGTCAGGCCCAGCCTCAATCTGGTTGGGCACCGTTTAATCAGTTACCAACACAGCTTGATAAAGAGCATATACAGGAAGCCTAAAGATAATTTTATACCTGGGGAACAATTGAATGCCTTCCCCCGATATTGAAAACAAGGCAAAGGCTATCTGCTCTCACCACTCTTATTCAACAAGGTGCTAGAATTCCTATCCTGTGTATTAAGAAAAGGGGAAATAAACACCATACAGATTAGAAAGGAAGAAGTAAAAGTGTTTCTATTTGAAGATGACATGATTATCTATATAGAAAATCCTAAGGATTCAACCAAAAACTACTAGAACTAAGTGAGTTTAACAAGCTTTTAGGATACAAAAATGAATGCTCAAAATAAATTTATTTCTACAGGCTAGCAATGAATACATGGTGAGCAAAATTTAAAATCAATGCAATATCATTTAAAATTTCTCAAAAAAAGGTAAATACTTAAGCACAAACCTAAAACAATGTATACAGGACTTATATGCTGAAAACATGTTGCTGAAAAAAATCAAAGATCTAAATAAACAGACATACTGTGTTCATATATTGGAAGACTCAACATAGTAAAGATATCTATTTTCACCAGATTCATATACAAGTTTAATGAAATTCCTACTAAAATGCCAACAAAATTCTTTGGTAGATATAGAGAAAATTATTGTAAAATTTATATGGAACAGCAGAGAAACTAAAATAGCTAGCACAATTTTGAGAAAGAGAAATGGAAGAGTAGAAATAGGTCTATCTAAGTTTAAAACTTATTATTATAGCTACAGTATCCAAGATTGTGTGACAGTGGTGGTAAGACAGGTACATAGATCAATAGAACACAATGGAGAGTCCATTATTAGATCCACATAAATATACTCAACTGATTTTTGACAAAGATGCAAAAGCAATTCCATAAAAATAGGCTTTTCCCCCAAAAGATGCTGTAATGATTGGATATCCATAGGCAAAAAAATACATAAATAAAACTTGACCTAAATCTCACATCTTAAATTTAAAAAAAAGCATCATGGACTTATATGCAAAACACAGAATTATGAAACATTTATAAAAAATAATAGTAGAAAATCTTTGAGATCCAAAAGCATAATTCATAGAAGAAAAAATAGATTAATTGGACTTCATCACAATTAAAAACTTTTGCTTTGTAAAAGATGCTGTTAAGAATATGAAAAGAGGAGCTACAGACTTGGAGAAAATGTTTGCAAAACATGTATCTTCCAAGAGAGTGGTATTTAGAATGTATAAAGAACTCTCAGAATTCAACAATAAATAACAAAGCAATGCAATTATAAAATAGGTAAAAGACACAAACAGACATTTTACTGAAGGGATATATTGGCAACCACACAACTTCAGTGATATTCAACCTAATTATCCATTAGAAAAACACAAACTAAAATGAGGAAATATCACTACATACCAGTTGAAATGGCTAAAATAAAAGAAAAAAAATAGTGCTAATACCAAATGCTTGCAACAAGTGGTAGAAAGTGGATCCCTCCTACATTGCTGGTGAAAATTTAAAATAGTATAGGCACTTTGGAAAATAGTTTGGCAGTTTCTTAAATAAATTAAACATGCAGACATCATATTACCCAGTAATTGCACTTCTGGGCATTTATATCAGAGAAACAAAAACTTAACACCCACACAAAAACCTGTATGTAAGTGTTTATAGAATTTTTATTCACAATAGCCAGATACTAGGACTAAGCTAGATGTCCTTTGGTGTATGAATGGCTAAAAAATCTGTAGTATGTGGAATACTATTCAGCAATAAAAAGAAATGAACTATCGATAAACAGACCACTGGATGAATTTCCAGGGAATTACACTGAGTGAAAAGAAAAGGCAATCTCCAAAAGTTACACCCTGTATGATTTTGTTTATATATCATTTGCAAAATGACAAAATTGTACAAATGCAGAACAGATTAGGGATTGCCACAGTTTAAGAATGGGTGGGGAGCCTATGAAAGGAAACGTGTGATTCTTACAGTGATGGAAATGTTACCTTGGCTATATCAGTGTCTATATTCTGGTCATGATCATGGTATTGCAATTTTGCAAAATGATATTATAAAGGATAACTGGGCAAAGGGAACATGGTGTCATTATGTATTTTTCGTGTAATTTCATATTATCTACAATTTTCTTAAAATTAAAAAAAATTATTTTTAAAAGTTATAGAAGCAAACTCAACTTCTTTATAAATCTTGTATAAGATTTTATTTGAAAGTTTAAAATAACTATTATTTACTAAATGTCCTAATATTTTTGATTTGCTCTTATCACAGGCAAATAACATAAAGAAAAATGATTCAACATTTTCACCAATATAGATTCCCTCCAGATCCATTTCAGTTTATCCCAGTGTATGTTTCAGAGTAACTCACCTTGTCATCATAAGAGGGAAACATTCCATAAGAAAAAAATAGAATATTTAAAGTCACTGTTTTGCAACCTTCAATAAGATAATTACTTATATAGTATCTATATCAAAATTTACATGAACATATTGATAGGGAATTTTGTAATGGTTGTGTCAGGCTGACAATACCTGGACCCATTGATAATTTCACTAAACATCAATTTCAAAAAGCCAGTTCAAATGGATAATCAGATACTAAGTAGATCCTGATGTAGTACAACAGGGAACAAGTAGCAGCGGCCATGAAGTGTCTTTCCTCCTCAAACACCTCCCAAAGATATTACTCTGAATGAACTCAAAACTCTAACTCTGTCTACTAAGTTACACGAAACCTAGCGGATGGAGACAGGTTAATGACAATATAGTGAAGAGTAAGAGAAATTCAACTTGAAAAAGGACCTAACTGATTCAACAAAAAGCATCAATTGTTAAAGATTAAATGAAATTTAAGAAACACATAAACCAAATCAAAGTGTGGATTTTGTTTGTATTCTGATCTGAGCACACTATCTAAGAAAAAGTTAATGGAAATTTAAGTGTGGGCTGGACAATTATGATATTAAGTATTTGCTTAATGATTTAGATGTTTGATGGCATTGTGGTTATGCTTACAATGACCCTTACTTTTTAGAAATACATATTGAATCACTTATGGGTAAAATGATATGATGTCTGGAATTTGATTTAGAACACTCCAGCTAAATAACATTATTGATGACAAAAGTGGGAGAATAGAGATTTATGGAATAATATTGACTCATATTTGGGAATTGTTAAATTTGGACAATGGCTATATATAAATTAGTATATCACCCTATTTACTTTAGCATTTGTTTGAAAATTTTTCACTAAAATAAGCAATCAAACAATTTTGGCTAAGCAAAAACAAAGATTTCAGAGATGATTGTCAGCTTTTCACACAGTATTTTAAAAGACCTTAAGCAATGTATTCTTGGATCATTATATCATTCAGACTCTGGATCAGATTGTATCAGTTACTGAAATTGAATGCCCCTCTACGTGTTCTAACAGTGTTTTATAATGGCATTACTCATTCAGTGGCCAAGATTTTAACATACCTTTAGTTTTCTCACTGTATCAGCCCTTGAGCGCTCTAATGTATACCTATCCTCTGCAGGATCCTGCCTTAAGTTTATTATTATTATTATTATTTGGTTTAGGGGTAACACAGTTTAAGGTATTGCTACAAATGTCCTTATGGGCAAAATATAGTAATTAAATGCAAGGGAGGAGAAACATTTTTTGCTTTGGCTTTCTCCTTCCTGCTCCCTGCCTCGTTTTTCCTCATTCGTTCATTATCTTTTCTTTATTTCTGTCTTTATCTTTATTCCTTCCTCTTTTGTTTTTACCTTTTTCTTAGGGATTCCCTTGCTATTAATTGTATGATATACCTTTGGAAGATGGTGGTTACTCATGATAAATATCTTTTGCACTTGAGAAAAACAAAACAAACTTCTTTTAAGTACAGCACTTATCCCGCTGAGTTGTCATACGAGAACAGAGAAGTATTCTTGTTCAAACTCATAAAGTTGGAAAAAAACATGCAAATTAAGTGTGAAGCATAAATTGTTCTGAAAACAAACAAAAATAACAACATTAAAAAGAACAGAGTCATCAAGGGAAATTCAAATCCAGGACACAGCTGTGCACAACCTTACAAAGTAGAGAGCAGCAAAGCTCACATAAAGAAAGGAAAGATTACATTGAAAGAGAATGCTCAATGAAAGAAGACACAAACTAAGTCTACTTTTATTTAGAGGAGATCATTGTAAGATATTTTCATTACTGTTTAGAAACACCTTTAAGGAACAATGTCCTTCTATATTAATAACAAAATTACTTTTGTTTCAATTTTGTTCAGTTTTCTTCATAGCAATGGGACTTATAAAATGAATAGGTTGTCATCAAATATGGTCAAAGAAGAGATCACACGTTCATTTGTTGACTAATTCAATAATCTTTTGTTGTTCCCCTCCTATGTGATGGGCATTAATGTTTCTCAATCAAGAGGTACAGTCCTCAGGTTTCATGTACTTCGCATCCTGCAGAGGATACTGGATGTCAAATCTAAACACAATGATTATAGTAACATGTGTTGATGGAGGTATATCCAGAGTTCAAAGTGGCACACAAAAAGATCTTTCAGTCATACTAGGGGCATAAAAGTTATGTTGTGTGTGTGTGTGTGTGTGTGTTGTTGGCTCACTGTAAACTCTGTTCATGGGTTTAAGCGATCCTTTCACCTCAGCCTCCCCAGTAGCCAAGACTACGGGCACATGCCACAACACCCGGTTAATTTTTGTATTTTGGGGAAAGATGGAGTTTTGGCATGTTGCCCAGGCTGGCTTGAACTCCTGAGCTCCAGAAATCCCCCACACTGGCCTCCCAAAGTGCTGGGATTACAGGTGTGAGCCACCATGCCTGGCCAAAGATTAAGTTTTGAAGAAATATAAGAGTCATTCTAATGGAAAAAAAATGATGGTGGTGACTCTGATAGGGTGAGCAAAGGGAGGTTTCTGGCATTTCAAGCAAAGAGGCCCATATGAGACACAGTGTACAATAGTTTGCAGCAGTCTAAAGCTACAGGTGGTTAACTGAGGGTGGACCAGAGGGTGTATCTTGACACTAGAGGGAGGTGCTAGAGACTTCTTCTGTGATGCACTCAAGATTTACAATCCACCCTTGAACAACATGGGCTTGAACTGCCTGGGTCTACTTATATATTTTTTTTCAATAAAAGTTACTCCAAGTGTGCCTGCCTCTCCCGCTTCCCCTCCAACCTCCTCCACCTCGGCCACCTCTGAGACAGCAAGACCAACACTTCCTCTGCCTCCTCCTCCTCAACCTCCTCAACGTAAAAGATGAAGACCTTTATGATCCACTTCCACTTAATGAAGAGTAAAAATATCTTCTTTTCCTTATGATTTTCTTACCAACATTTTCTTTTCTCTAGTTTACATTGTTGTAAGAATATAGTATGTAAAACATATAACCTAAACATATGTGTTATCCGTTTACATTATCAGTAAGGCTTCTGGTCAACAATAGGCTCTCAGTGGCTAAGTTATACATGGATTTTGGGCTGGTTGGTGTCCCTAACCACTGCATTGTTCAAGGTTCAACTGCATAATACAAAGAATGAGATTGAATTGAAAGATGTTACAATGGGAGGGATGGCATGATCTGGTCTGCATTTCAGAATGATATCCCTGGTATCACCCTGAATGGTGAGTGGGCCTTAAAGTGCCAAGCAGGTGGTAAGAAAATTAGTGAGGATGTTATTTCAGTAATATTCTGTTGTATTCAATACCTGCGGCTAACAAAAAGTTAAATTTTAACCAAATTGTGCCAGTCATTCTCATATCCATTTTGTGCCTTTCTCTTGCTCTGCCTTATAGTTGAAGTGGCTAATCTCTGCAAACTACATTTCCCAAGTCCCTGTGTCCACTGGGCTCCCAGCAAGGTTTGACCTATGGAGTTATTGATGGAAGACTGCAGGGCAGGAAGAGGGGAGAAGCTAGGGTATTTCTCCAAATGCCCTAGGTTTAATTTTACCATAGTTTAGAAGCCAACATGCTCCTTTACGTGCTTTTTTTTAAGGTAGGGTTCCAATAATAGTTAAGTAGTGGGTAAGAAATCTTCAAAAATAGCCATACGAACAGGATAGAATTTGGTAGGTTTTCAAATAAAGTACAAAATGTTCTCAGAGCTCAGGTAGGGAGATAGAGCTACCAGCCAATCAGAAAAAAAAAGAAATAGTTTTTATACACTGCTTGGTTGGAATTCTCTAAAATCATAATCTAGTCTATTTTGAGGGCTACACCAGAAAATACCTCTGAGTTATGTCTTCATCACATCACTGACTATCTTGAGATTCCTAGTTTCCTGGTATTTCCCTCTCTATGTCTACTATGACACCAATTTTTGTGCTTCTGGTTTGGGCCCTTATCTGGTAGAAAAGGAGCTTATAGTGTGTAGCTGTTTGGACAAAGGCATACAGATATCAGGTGGCAAGAGTGGCAGCCAGGGGACTTGATGTTTATGTGGATTGAGGGCAGCATAATATCTTTGGGATTCGGGGCTACTTATTAATTTCTAGATCTAGAAAACAAAGCACTTAGACAGCATATTGCCAACATATATGAATTAGAAAACCACAGACTTCCCAGATAGATGGGGAAGAGAAGGAGCTTTTAGGAGATGGAAATGAGGAAGGCATGTGCAATAACTCCTTGTCAAATTATAATATTTTTTTAAAATTAGTCTTCTGTTAAGTATCTATGTCATTGTTTTTTGGTCTTTGTTGTTTTGATTTTGGATTATGCTCAATTATGAGTGTCAGAAAAATACTATAGCAATCAGATATAACAGAGGTAAAGGACCTGGACAGAGTACCCATTTCTGCTACCTGGGCAAAAAGAAAATCAACCATTTGGCTGAAACAATAGCACCAGCAACAATGAAAACAGCACCTGGAACAACACAACCCTCCTTCTTTTTAAAATTAGGAGACTCTTAGTGCCTGGCACCTGCAATGAATATTAGTGGTCAATAAATAATAGCTTAATGAATGAATGGTTAGAAAACGATAAGATACTTTTTTTACAGCCTTTGGATGAAAACATAATTATTAAGACTTACTGCTGGAACAAAATAAAGCATTCTTTTATTTATCGTCAAAATCCAAGTAGTTTCCAACATGTACACCCAAACGAAAATTATGAGTATTTTTTTAATAGATTCTTTTTCTTTCTTGCATTTAAACAATGAGTCAAATTTTATAGCACCCCAAAGCTATCCAAAAAAAATTTGTCCTTGAAATGCTGAACACCTTCAGTGTGAGCTACCAGTCAAATTGCAATCATATTTTGAAATCTTTATTTCCTTCCCAAGATAGACATTAAGCCTTTTTCTATTTTGATGATGAAATATTGGATTTCTAGTATGGAAGGCTAAACTTGAATTTTCTTAATAGTAAAAAAATACAAAGTATCATTGGCAAAACCACTATAACCTCACAAAAAATGAAGCACTATAGATAGAATATTCCAATGGGCAGATGTTAGCTTAAAGTGTGCATTGTTTGGAAAAGGAGTTAATTAACAACTTATTAATTGGATAGAAAATCTGAAACTGTTGTACTTCTAGCAAATACATAATTTTCTTCAAGTATTATTAAAGCGTTTTTGTTGTACCTATTAAAGATTCTTGTCTCTAAGTTAATTTCATTATGCTAATAAGCTATCATCGTTACAGAACCTAAGCTTTGATCCATGTTAATTGTCGTGATCTTCAAAGACAAAGTCACCACTTACTTTAAATGAATTTTACATCTTTTTAAAGAATCACACGGAAATTAGGGGAAGTAATTAATTTTTTATTATGTGTCTCAATATTTTTAAGGGAGGAAGTCAATGGTATTGGCTAGAATTCATTTTAACATTTAACTAGGGAAAACAGCATGAGGCAAAAAAAACTGCTCAGATGCAAAAGATTAAAGAAAATTTGAAACTGGGACCTAATTTGTCTTGATAAACTTTGGTGTTTAATATGCTTCTTTTGTTCTCAGTGTGAAACGGCAGGGTTTTGATTTGTAAAAACTTTTTGAAGAATTAATTCTTTCTAATTTTTATTCATTTCTTTGCCTTTCTTTTACAGTAAGACAGACAAGTTGACCTTCAAACCATAACTCTTTTAAATATCTATGAACTTACAAGGTTAAATCTATTAGTGGTTTGATATTAGCTATTGTATGCTAACAGAGTATGTGTCTTCTGAAACAGATAAGACTTATTTGTTCCTATATAACAACTGGTTGTTTGAACCTTAAGAGGTATAAGCAAATAATGTTATTAAACTATTTGCACGTATCATTGTAAAACAGACAAGATTAAGTATAAAAATATTAACTCCATTTTATGAAGTTAATATTTTATGAAAGTTTTTTTTTGTATGAAGATAAAATACGCTGTAAGGATATACCTGAAGTGGATAATTACCGGTTATATATTTGTTATAACCAGGGTGACATGCAGGTTAAAGACATTCTTTAAAACCCCCATCAAAGTAGATCAAAAATGATATCATAAATGAGAAAGGCAGAAGCATCATATGGTATATTTTTTCTTAAATATTCAGAGACAGGGGACTAACAGCCAAAATTATAATTTTGTAATTATTTATACTGTATCAAGCTTTCTGACATCCTTTTTGGAACGATATGGCATATGAAAGAGATATTACAGTTAAACATACATTAAAAAACAGAAAATCACTAACTGTGGTAAATAAATGCTTCACAGGAAATGGAGATGTATCAAATAGATTTTCAGAGAAAATCTGGTGGCTGTGATATAATTGTTAACAAATAAGAACATCTTGATACAACAAACAACCTAATGGTGAAATTCCACTTTACCATGAAGAATTTCTAAGACCCACTGGAGAAGTGTTGAACTCATTACAATGATTTCTTTATATGTAAACTGTTAGTTCTCAATTCTTTGTCTGTAAGGAAATAACCTGGTGATAATAAAACTGAATTTTAGCATGGTGCCCAGGGGTTTATGTTTTTAACAAATATTGCCAGTTGCTTCTAATGCAGATGGTTAATGGACTACAAGCCTTAAACATTGATAACATCAGTAACAAACTCAAATTTTGTCTGTCTTTCAACTTCATGCATTTCTCTTCTAATTCTTTACCAGCCAAACAAGCTAATAGTGAAATCCACTGATGTATCAAGAAAATAGCCATAGAAATGAATATATTGGATTAATAATTTTAGTATTAGCATTGTTCGTGTTACATTAGAATGACTAAAAGCAATCAAATGAACTAATTTCATTAATTAAGGTATGATGAAACATAATACATTGTCAAATTAATAGTGTTCTTTTCAAAACTGTGAACCTATATACCTTGTATGGTTTAGTTGTCATTTTGGATTGTTTCCTTTGCATGAGATAGGCACTTAACGCATGTTTGTTACATGAAAATGTTACATTTTAATATTTTATAATGTAACTCAGTGTATGGCCCAATTTAAGGTTATTTGTTTTGTTCACCAGGTGTGTTTATGTTTTTTTAAATCATAACTATAGACACAAGGCAAGCATTTTCCACCATTGAGATTATTTGAAAAGCTGTACTGGGTTTCTGAAGATATTTACGTGAGTTTTTTTCTTTTAAAACTTTAAGTTGTGTAATAGCATATGAACATTTATTGTATGTACCATCTTACAAATGTTTATAGACAAAACCACACATTTTCATGCATATGAATGTATAATTTCTCCCAGAACTTCCTGGTGGCAGGGGAGGCTGGAGGCTGTCTACATTATATTTTGAGATTGAATATAATTCAATTATATTCACCTAAATTATATTTCCCATTATATTTTGAGATTGTTTCCATTGTATTTTGTATTGTATTTTGAGATTGTTTCAATATTGTTTTAATCTCAAAATACAATGGAAACAATCTCAAAATATAATGGGAAATATAATTTTGGGTGAAAAGACTCATAAAAGAAAATTATTTACATTAAAAAATATATAACTCCTAAATCCCCACTAAGAAACTTTTATTGATAACATCTCCCTCAAATGTATTAAATCATACTTCAAAAGCATTATAGAGATAATAGTAATAGATTTATGAAATTATTTTCTTATTGAAAATGTTTACTTTGGGCTACAAGGAAAAACCTGAGGACATGATAAAAGTGACAAAGAACTCAAAGTTTACCCTTGAGAGAATTAGGTTGGACTTGGGTTAAGGAGGGAAGAAGAGTACCATTCACGTCCAGCTCTACCAGTTTCTTCCCCAGCTGTCAGAGGGCCCTGCTGTAGGTAGGAGGGAGAAGAAAAACATGTAGAAAGTGGATGAACAACAGCCTTTTGTTTTTCCACTTTTGTGATTGTAAGGCAAGAATGAGGTGCGAACTGCTTTCCTTGACAGATCTTAACACAGAAATTCATAGATTCACATACCTTCTTTTGTCCCAAGCAAAGCCATCTGGTCACTAATCTAAGAGGTCACTGCTAGATATGACTGTTTAGAGCAACATGTGCCTTGTACAAGTGGCAAATCCTATGGAGGCTCAAGCCCTCTGTGTATAGTTTTAATCAATTTAAAGTTTTAGACCAGCTCACACATGATGAGAATTATGAATAAACAACTTTAAGGTTAGAAGATAAGAGGTTTACTAAGCTAAAATTGTTAGATAGTTTAATCAAACGTGGAATTTATTGCATATAAAACTTTGTTTTAAAACTTTTTATTAAACTATTAGAACAATAGTGCAATGGCTTCAAATAAGTTTACAACCAAAGGTGTAGCAAATCCTATGTTTAGGAACCATAGCCCAGACTTTGTCAAATGCTATAAATATTGAAGAGCAATAATTTTGAATAACATTTGATTTATATTAAAATAAGCATGACTTTCCATTCAAAGAAATATAATATTTATTCAAGGAATAGTTATTTTTCCAAGATTTTACTTGAATTAAGCAATTATTAATATTTTTTATTTATTGTACTTTATACACAGGCTGCATACTGGCACCCTAGTCATAATTTGTGGCCTGCACAATATTTTACTCATTTCAAAGTTAGTTTTTAACACCTAAAATACAAGTATCTGGATTTCTAGCTTTAATTTTAAAACATTCACTCTCTGAAAATATTGGGCATTTTGATCTACATAGCAAAGTTGAGATCCAGACAGGTAGAAATTTCCTTTTTTACAGATGAGCACTGTGTTCACCTCAGCACTTGTCTAGCTACCTTCGCTCATGTAAATAACTTGTCCAAACCTGAAAGACACTTGGGTTTGCCCCAATTGATGAAAACATCATGGTCTACTAGAAATGAATGTCAACCTTATATCCATGATTGCGGAGCCATCTATGTGAAAATCACTGGGATACATTGAGATTCAAAATGATAATACTAAGGAAAACATTGTAAGGAATGAAAAGCGAAAACACTAGGGCAAGATGAACTGTTTTATTAAGAGACACAAGACAGATGGGTTCATACTCCAAACTACCATTCTCAACACTTTAGGGAGACTTAGGTGAATCATTGAGTATTTGGCCAGTCTCAGATTGAGAAGCAAAATATTAGAATTTGGTGGAAATAGCCTTAGTTTCTGTGTACAGTAAGTAATATTCTTACTTAAAAATGCTAAAATACCTCTGACTGAAGATGGTTATAAGATGCTCAGGGTTAACTGTGTTAGATGCTTTTCTCTTCTAAAGACCTTTGCTTTTAACTAAATGCTTGCTTATCTTTCTAATTTAACATAGTCCCACATTCTTCTTTGTAGTAATTTTGGGCTATCAGATAACATATAATGGAAAACATGTTTATGTCTTCCACCAGTTCTTGTTGCATATTTCAAATGCTTAGAACAACAATTTTCAGAAGCTTTCATTAAGGTTAATTTAAAAACTACATTAAATACAAACAGATTTTCTCACAAACAAAATGCAATGTGTACTTAACAGACTTCTGTATGTTATATTTGATAAACTACCTCATATAAATGCAAATTTTGACTTTCTGCCAGAACCAGGTGGTATGGAAAATATTTCTATTAAACAAATAATGCTGGAAGAGCAAACTTCAAGCACTGGTATGTTACATAAGGGAAGAGGATGTTTCATTCAGGTTTGATGTATATTTCAGGTTGACCTTTATGCATACAAAATAAAAGAAACATACTGAAGAATAATGTGTGGTGAGCGGTTGTCTTTGGTGTGCAAGAGGATTCAGGAAAATATACCTGGGGAGGGATTTTTACATATTCAGAAAAATAGGCTAAAAATATTGTCTTCTTTTTTGCATGGTTATTTCCTTGCATTATCTTACCCTCTGTGGTAGTTATCTGGATAGCTTTCATCTTAATCACTAAGTAAAATTGAACAAGGAGAACTAAATAAATCAGGATGATCCCATATATTGCCTCACACAGAAAGGCTTCTTTGAACTCTCAGCTAGACAAAATACAATCAGAACATTCATGTAAACAGGAGACCTCCTCAAAAATAATAACCTTAATGTAACTATGAAAAAAAATTAGACAAGCCTAAATTAAAGGATATCCTACAAAATACATGTTCAGTACACCTCAAAATTGTCAAGGTCATCAAAAGCAAAGAATGTCTTGAACACTCACACATCAGGAGATTCTAAGAAGATGTGATAACTAGATGTAATGTAGTATTCTGGGTGAGATTTTGAAACAGGAAAATGACCTGAAAAAAACTGGTGACATTCAAATAAAACATGTAGTTTAGTTAATAGTAATATATCAGTGTTGACTCAATTCTGACAAATACAGCACAGTAATGTAAGTTGTTAAAAATAGGGCAAACTGATACAATGTACATTGAAACTCTCTAAAAATCTTTGTAACTTTTCTGTAAATCTAAAACCATTCTCCCAAAAGTTTATTTAAATTAAAAGAATAAACAGAAGATAAATTGAGAAAATATTATTTGGCCCGAAGGTATATGTTCATGCTTATGAGGATACTTCTATTCATTCCTAATAGGGTAACTCCTTGGAATTGCTGTGTTGGAGATAGTGATGATTATATTCAAATTCTATCTGCTTTCTTGCTTAGTCACTGTGATGAATCGTGCACGGTGTCCACCTGATGACTAGGCGTCCATTCCAAAGACAGTTGTTGCCTACATGATTTGCAATGGGAAAACTTGTGACCTTGAACTCATTGGTATGGGGTCCTAAAAATTAGGCCCAACAAACTTGATCCTCACTGTAGACATTGACTATATTTTTGAAGTGTTTTTATGAGGTGGATCTGAAGACTCCATAGAAATGTGTGATTTAGGACATGGTAGTTATATTTAAGAATGTTGCAAATCGTTAAAAAATACTATAATTATAATTTGCAATATGGGAATAATGCCTAATATAAAAATATATAAAATTGGGAATAACTATTAGGTTTGAGGTGATAGGTTAATTATCTAAAAGTAAAACCCCAACTTGAAAGAAAAAATATTTTATACATACACACACACACAAACACACACACACACAACATGTAGATGCTGATGATAATGACAGCTTCTTTGTGGGGACTTCTGTTCTAACCACTGCACTTAGAGCTTTATATACTCTCTGCAAGTTTGCTAGCACCGCTTCTATTTTATAGATAATTCAATAAGACTCAGAAAGAATAAGTAACTTGCCCAAGTACTCACATCTTGTAAGTAATACAGTAACTTTCATCTCATCAATTTCTCATGATGACACGTATTACCATCCTTGCCAAACATTCTCTCCTATCAAGTCTCTCAGGTCTTTATCTGCTTGGCATTATTTCTCGACTGTCTTTTTAGATTGATGACTCATGTTCATGTCTCAGAGACCATAAATGATATGGCTGGCATTCTAACCCAAGTCCATCAAACCCCAAAGTCTATGTACTTAAACAGTGAATTAACGTGCCTGCAATACAACATTGTCTACATAATGCTCTTGATCTCAAATAATTCTAGAATGGCTAGTAGGCTCAATTATTCAACTGTTTGAATTATTATACTTACCATTGGGGTATGAATAAATTAACACATTTTATATACATTTGAAAATGTTAAAAAAGCTATCTGATCAAAATATTCACTACCAAAAATGTAGTTTTAAAAAGAATATGGAATTGTATTTTTCTCTTTGACAAAATGTCTGTTAACTTCAACATGTAAATGTTATGTATGTTAAAGTAACAATGTAAAACTGTATAGGAATTATAAAAGAGAATTGAGAACAAAGGAGAAAGCATGGGGTTGGAACACTGAGAAACTTTGTAGGGTCTTAATGAAAAGTTGTAGAGAGAGAACAGTAGACTTTATTGATGTTGTTGTTGCTTAATATAAGACCTTAGGTTTTCATCCCTTTAAAAATAGTTAGCATTTTGGTGAGAAATGTAGGGTATTCCTCCTGCTAGAGAAGATAGAGTGGGCTAGCTGAGATTTCTGGAGATCTCTTTAGACTTCTGATCTAATGTGTTATTTCTGCTAATCTGAGACTAACATTACTGACTCATAGGAAACAATTTAATTGTCTCTAATGATAATATCTGACTGAGCCTGTAACTCTTAAGAGCCAACTAGTTTTAATAAAATAATTTTCATTTATATCATAACATACTTAACTTTCTTTCGTTTTAGGATCAAAATGGAGCCAAGGCTTTAAGTTCATGAACTTTCAAAATGAGATATTTCCTTTCCCATTGAAATGGGAATAGCAGTCATTGTATGCTTCCTAAGAAATCCTTGTCTTTACAGAGCTGATAAGTTACAGTATACATATATTCAGCACAACCAGTATTCTATTCCAAGGGGAAGTTAAATTGGAAAATTATAGTTGTTTTTATTAATTCTGTATAATAAAGATTTTCCTGAATCCTTGAGAGAATTCAAAAGTCAGAAAAATTGATTATATAAAGTATGATTTTAGTAGTGGGTTAATAAAATCATGTGTACTTTTAACATATTTAATGTGAGGAAGCCTGACAAATGGCATTGACTTTATGACAAAATCAATATTTGTTTTGCTATGTTGGGTAAATTTATTTCTCATAGTATCAAAAGAACAAAATTCAAAGAATATGCAAAACCAGAGACTTCCAAAATTGAATATGAAGTGAAATATTATCAAAAACTATAGTAAGCTGCTCTAGATGAGTTATTATTTAAAGCAGATAGTCAAAAATATTCAACTTTTCAAGTGAAACTCTCATATATTTAAATATGAGTGACTTCAAATTTAATACTATTATTATTTCTTTATTTTTTTTTAGGGAAAATTTCAGATTTTGAGCCAAGTATAGCATTATATGGTTGGAGGTTGCATAATGCAGACCTACAGTGTTTTATATTATGACTAAGAGACAGAGCATTAGATTTCACAGAAAAAGTCATAGAGATGTCACATTGTTGAAATTTCTAATCTAGTTGCGATGCTTAGGTTTGAATGACAAACCCAAGGGCCAAATTCACAAAACAATTACATTTGTTTTTTGCACCCTTGATGCCCATAGTGGGATTTGCACTTTTAAACAGACAAAATAAATTCCCTCTTTCCTCCTTATAAAACTTTAAATTTACAAATGTTTCTTACCTAACTTTAAGAACTCCCCTTATGGGCTTTGCAGACCTGAAGAAAAACACACAAAAAAGGTGTTCCCAGCTCAGCCATCCTGTTTATCTATCTGCTTAGCTCTAGTTCATTGCAAACCACAGGCACATAAATATTTCCACCCAGAGCATCTCTAAAATACGTAGCATCACGTTAAAAAGTAGTTTATGTCATTACTTTTTAACATATTTATTTATTTTCAAAAGAAAAGACTAAATAATGTCATCAATCAGCCCCTGTTTCTCTTTACTGTTGAATACCAGATTCTATCCCTTTAAAGCTCACTTCTTGCCATCATTGTCAGAAAGATAAATGCACAAATTATATATAATTTATACACATTAAATGTATACCAAAATCCTAAGTATTTAAAATTTTTTGATATTATGACTTTTTAAATGTTGGAAATCTATTTATTATCCAAATAAAAGTTATTAATTAGCAATATGAAAAAAGAAATGTTTTCATTTTAATCAAAAATAAACAAAAATACCCTTAGAATTGTTACAATACTGATATCTGTCTTTGCAGATGGATACCCTTAAAGACTCTCTTTTTTGTTGGCCCACAGTCACTTATTTTAAGTACTACAATAACCTTCCTTTCATTGATTGCTCCTGACAACACCTAGTACCATGTCAAACTTTGCCTCTTGTGTAGTTTTCCAAGGCTTCATCCTCTTTGTATTGTTTCCTGACTCCTCCTTTATGGTGAGGACTCAAGTTCATAGTCTCACAGACATTTACTTGTCCATGTCCTAAGAAAGTTCTTCAGATTGAATCTGATGCTGCAAAACACTTCTGCCTTGATGACATTATCTTCCATGATTGGTATAACTTTGTATTAGTTATAGCCTTTAAGTATTCCAGTGCTGAAATTACCAATATGTAGGGCAACTCCACATCCTGGTTTGCCCAGGCAGTTCTGTTTTCTGCCTGTTATCATCAGTTAATTATTAGCAGCACTCACTCATACTCTTAAAATTGTTCCTATTTGATCACCATTTCAATAGTCAATTTTTAAAAGACAAGTTGAATGAGAATAAACTCATGAGACACGAGTGACAGAATTGCTCCTTTAGGAGGGAATACTATTTCAATTATGTATAATGAATATTACTCTACTTCTGATGATAAATGCATAAAAATCAAGCTGTAGTGCAAAGGGTCTTTTATTAAAACTCTAGAACAAGGCCTCAGAGAAGGTAAATAATGGAGAGTTTTCTACCCAAAGGCTTAGTGACCAGGTGCTAGAAATTATCGTTTGTAAGTTTATACACACTTACCAAGTTGGTCTTAGTAATAAGATTTGATTAACAGTGAATTAGAAAATACCTATGTATTTTAAAACAATGTAATATAATATAATATAATTTTATTATTCATAGTATTATTGTGAGTTACCTCAAATAGCAGCCTGAATTGAAAAAGGAAAATAGCACCTACTGAGGGGACTACAATGTGTCAGGCATTGAGATGGGTATTATAATTAGGCAATGGGATGGTAAATACAGATATGTTAACACAAATGGTCAGAGGGCCTCCTGGCAGATCATGGTAATGAAAGATGAGTTAGTCTCTTGGGATAAATGAAAAGCTAGGGGAGAGGAAGATAAATGAGACAGATACTAATAGGATACAATAGCTTGCCCTTCTACATGGACAAGGGAGAGGTTCAACTATGTTGTTGTCTCAGGTGATGGCTATTGTGGAAAGCTCATATTGTCTTTGAAGGTGGGAAGGGAAATGTCTGCAAGCAAGGATCGGGGTAAGCACTGGGAGAGCAGAGAGACAATGATTTCTGGAAGACTTGAGAAGGAATTTCTGGCCATTCCTAAGAAGTAATACATGCTGGAGAACTGAGGACTGAACCCAGCCATAAGGTGACTCTCATCTCAGCACATACACAGTTGAAAGCAGAAAGAAAGAGTGTGGATTTGAAAAAAAGGTTTTGCAGATTGAGGATATCCTCAAATTCTCAGGGTAAAAAGTGTATTGATTTAATACTAATGTGAATTTTCTCTTATTTTTTGGACTGTATAACTTTGTGGCAAGAGTTAATATGTGAACAGCAGTGTACTCTGAACTTATTACTTGAGGTAGTCCATGAACAATTGCATGAATGGAGGGGTGAATGTACCGCACACATGCTATTACGTGTTATTCTCACCACAACTTTGGGAAGTAGATATTATCATCCCCACATGACAGATGGGGACACAGCATACACAGATTGAATAACATCCGAGATTATACCATTAGCTGCAGAACAGCTCTAACTCCAAAGTCCATTTATTTTCCAGCATATTATTAAGATTGTAAAGCACTGCGTTTCAAAGTTAAATGTTTGCAGTGATCATCTGGTTTTTGTTTTTATTTTTTAATGCACACTCTGAATCAGGTGGGCTAGGATGGGTCTGAGATATCACATTTCTAACAAATTCCTAGGGAAGTGATGAGAATGCTGTGGGTCCACAGACCACACTTTGAGTAACATGAGTATATTGCCTTTATTCTTGAGTTTTCAGGATTATAGATGCACCATTTGTTAAAAGTTATTTACATACTTATTTGCAGCAATTTCTTTTGCGTTTACTTATTGTTTGAAAAATGCAGAATTATGATGTATGACATTGATCACCATTTGTAATTTTAATCAAGTGAAATATTCTGTGGGATAGATAATTGCAGATGCACTTTTTGTGAGTTGATGCTATATTCTCATAATGAAACAGGATCATGAGGCTAGGTTGATGTGATGTACTATTTCTCCGTAGTCTACAGTGTACTTCCACGGTTACTATCATATCTCCTATTAGCAATATTTTGTTACTCTACAGGTAATATACAAAAATATCTCCTACCTATGAAAATTTAAATTTTAGCTCAACTGTTTCATATTTATTATAAAGGAAAATAAAAAATAAGTAAATACATACGAAGCAGTAAAACAAAAACAAATGCCCCCAAATTAAAGAAGTTCAGCCTGCTATCACCAATATGGTTTCAGGAGACTGTTTTCATGATATGGAGACTGAGTTGAAAGGATTTCCTCCTCTATCTTCATCATAGCTTTTAATTTAATTTTACTCACCTTACTTTGGCTCGAGACCCTCAATCACCTCTGTTCAGGAGGCAGGGCAGTTCTTTACCATCAATTGTGATAGGCACAGGGAACTAGACTGAGAGAATGAAGTGCCTCCTGTAGCTACTTTGAAAAATAAGTATCTTTGAACTTGATTATTTAAAATAATAGTAATTTTAAATACATTGATGTTTGTTTTAATATCTGTTTCTTACAATATAATATGTTCCAATATTTTATTCTCTAAATACCCACATTATATAAATTATAATTACTGTATAAATAGTTAATATTCATTAACAGCAAACTTTTTATTATGGCAAAATCTAATAATGAGTCTTGCCAATACATTAAGTTGTAGTCACTCTATTTTTAAGTAGCTATTAACTTCTTTAAAAAAGAATTTCTAAAAAAGGAGAGCTCTAAAGGTTTATATTAACTTAACCAATGCAAAAGATAACTGAGTACAAAAAAAAAAAAAAAAAAAGGTCCTCTAAAAAGGAAACAATCTGACAAAGTGATTCTAAAGTTCATGTGAAGAGGGAAAAGACCCAGAATATCCAACATAATACTGAAGAAGAAGGATTACATGAATTTGAAAAATTCACACTGACATCAATACTTACTATAAAACTAACAATCAAGAGAGTGTGGCACTGGCAAAATGATAAACAAATAGATAAATGGAACAGGATAGAGATCCCCAAAATAGACCCACACAAATGTAGTCAACTGATATTTAACAAAGTAGCAAAGGCATTTCAGTGAAGAACAGATAGCCTTTGCAACAAATGGTGCAGGAATTACTGGACATCCACATGCAAATAATAATAATAATAATCAATATATTAATCTTATACCCTTCCCCAAAATTAACTCAAATAGTTTGCAGACATAAAATGCAAAGCTATAAACCTCCTAGAAGATAGCACAGCAGAAAATATAGATGAAATCTTGGGTTTGGTGCTGACATTTTAAATTAAAAGGGACAATTCATGAAAAAAAGGGATTGATACGTTGGACTTCATTAAAATTAAAAACTGCTCCTCTGTTAAAAAGACTATCAAAATTTCAGGACTTTGGGAAGCTGAGGCAAGAGGATTGCTACTAGCCTGGACAAGGTAGTAAGACGCTATTTACAAAAAAATGTTAAAACTGGACATAGTGGCACATGCCTGTAATCCCAGCTATTTAGGAGACTGAGGCAAGAGCTGAACTCAGGCGATTGACACTGCAGTAAGCTATGACTGCGTCACTGCACTCAGGCCTGGTGACAGAGTGAGACCCTGTCTCTCAAAGAAAAAAAAATAAAACTGTCGAGAGAATGAGAATACAAGTAACAGTCTGGTAGAAAGTATTTGTAGAAATATATCTAATAAAGAACTCTTATTCAAAACACACAAGAACTCTTAAACTCGACAATTAGGAATGAGTAACTCAATTAAAAAATGAGCAAGAGAGCTGAAAAGACACCTCACCAAAGATGATATACAGATGGCAAATAAACATATGAAAAGAAGCGTGACATCATAGTCATTAGGGAATTGCAAATTAAAATAACAATGAGATATCACTACACAGCATTTTAAATGGGTAAAATCCAAAACGTTGACAACATCAAATGCTGATGAGGAGGCAGAGCAATAGGAACTCTCATTCACTGGTGGTGGGAAGGCAAAATGGTAAAGTAACTTTGAAAGACAGTTTTGGAAATTTCTTACAAATCTAAACATACTTTTACCATCTGATCCATCAATTCTGCTCCTTGGTGTTTACTCAAAAGACTTAAAAACATGTCCACACAAAAATTTGCACACAGATGTTTATAGCAGATTTATAATTGCCAAAACGTGGAAGCATAGTACGATGTCCTTCAGTAGGTGAATAGATAGTTACATCTAGACAATGGAATATTATTCAGTGTTAAAAAGAAATGAGCTATCAAACCATGCAAAGATATGAAAACATTTTGAATGAGTATTATGTGTAAGGAACCAATATGAAACATCTCCACACTGTAAGATTTCAACTATATAACATTGTAGAAGATGCAAAACTCTGGAGACTAAAAAAAATCAGTGGCTGTCAGAGATTTGCGGACAGAAAGGGGTGAATAGGTGAAACAGGTAATTTTTAGGGCAGAATAACTGTTCTGTATGATACTACAATGGAGGCTACATGTCTGTATATGTTTGTCAATATCCATAGAATGTACCACACCAAGAGTTAATACTGATGTAAACTAAGGGCTTTAGTTGAGAACATCAATGTTGGTTCTTCTGTTATAACAAACATACTACACTGATTAGGTAGGTTTATGGTCGGGGTGTCAACGTATGTGAGAGCAGGGAGGGAGCAAATGGGAATTCCCTGTACTTTGTGTTCAATTATGTTGTGAAACTGAATCTTGAATCTGCTCTAAAAAAAAAAAAAAAAAAAGAAACCAAAAAAACAACCCTATTAATTAAAACAAAGAAAGTTATCAATTTAATGTTACATTATGCAGTCACTCAAGGAATGTGTAATATAAATACTTCATTTTTGTTTTTATTGTCCTTCTACAAGAGAGTTGTTCTAATCTCCATCCCAATACATACACACACACACACATACACACACACATTTCCTGCGCATGTTTAAAGCTTATCACACAAAAGATTATTTTTCTTTACTTGGTAGATGATATTATGGAATGATGTCTTATGTCAAATTGTTATAAATTTCAAGTCTAAGGCGTTGACTTTTTATGGCCTGAGGCAGGCCAATGGATATGATGACACAGAGTAGAATTGGCCTATCTTAATGACTGAATCAATTAGGGAATCAAACATATTTTAAACCTTATTATGGATCCATAATCTAGAAGGGATTTCATAGTAAAATTTCTTAAGTAGTAAAAACTAAACTGATGTGACAGTTACTTAAGACCAAATAATAAGCCTTTGCATTCACAATATTTGTCAAATAATGTTTTAACTAAAATAGGAAGGTGATGAAAATAAGAAGGCTATGGTAAAGAGAGTACCTTGAGCTATTAAATTCACCTAGAGGACACTTGCGAGGACGTGGATGGATTCTTGGGCACCGAAGCTTCAGATTTATTTTCAAAGCTCATTAACAAATCAAAGTTTTGTCATTTTAATATAAAGAAATAGAAGTCTGCAGCAATGTGTATACATTAACCTTTTACAAAGAAAATGTAATGGGAATGTTTTTATTTCTTACATTATTTTCTGCAAACTTTAAAATTTAACATTTGTGGTAGTTATATATGTAAGATTATAAGCATGTATTTCAGGCATATTTTTAAAAACACAGGATACATGCAATATGTACGAAGTCATCTCTGGTGCTTTGCACTTTAACCAATTCATTCACCATTTAAAAACAATTAAAAAATTAATTAAGCTGGATTCTGCCCTTGGATACACACAACAAAACCCCCATTGAAGTCAATGGAAATTGTGCATGCATATCCAGGGGCAGAATTTGGCCTGCTGTGTTTAATTCACTCTGATCATTCCTATTAATTCAATATTAATATTTCCGTTCATTTATTCAATTAGTTCTGTGGTATTCAAAATTCGTTGTATGTAATACATTGCGATCAGTCAATCATTACGTTTCCAGTCCACTTTCTAACAATCAATATTTGAAGTTAGTCAAGGCAAAATGCACTTAAAAACCAAACAGAAAAAGAATTAGTCCCTCTGCAGAGATATCTCCTACTTTGTTGCCTGGTTTCTTAGGCCCAACCTCTCCCTGTGGATTTAGTCAGTGTGAGAGACGTTAATAAATGTGGGGCAGAGTTGGCCCTTAGATTAAATGCTACTTTGTAGGGTAGCCAAGTAGGGCTATCTAATAACAGCCAGATGTGAAAGAAAGACTAAGCTCATGAAATACCCACCACTTAATTAGGTCACACAATACCATTTGCATTCTAACCAAATTTGGGCTATCTCTTTTCTGAGTGGAAGGATCTCTTCTGTCTTCCAAAAACAGATCAAAACCAACACAGCATATTAATATTGCAGTATAAATATTGTATGCATGAATAAGTAGGGCTAAATTCAAGAAGTGCAATGATCCTTATGCTCCAAATTCATTAAAATATGACTTCTGTAAGCAGGAAAATGTAACCGTCTTATTTAATTTTTACATCTGTTATAGGTATCCACAGTATGCAAGATTATCTGCAAATTTATAGAGGGAAAGTCTATGGAAATTGACAGTTCATATTTAAGTATTCATTGAACATTCTAAAAATAATTATATTTTGTTTCTTAATAGCTTTACTGAGTTCTAATTGTAATATAAAAAACCACATGTTTAAAATCTACAATTTGATAAATTTTGATGTACATATACACTTGTGATATTGACATTACACTCAAGATATTGAACCTATTTATCACTCCAGAAAATTTCCTCATGTCTCCTTTGTAATCCCTTCCTTTGATTCCCTACCATGTGAAATATTGGAATATTTCACAATTTTAAATAATAAAAATATGATTTTGTGTCTGGCTTTTTCACTCAGCAAAAATAATCTGAGATTAAATCATGTAGCATGTATCAATAGTTCATTCCTCTCTATTGCTGAGTAGTATTCCATTGTATAGATGTATAGTAATTGGTTTATGCATTCCCCTGAGGGTGAACATTTGGGTTGTTTCTGGTTTAAGGTTACTAAAAGTAAAGCTGCTGTGAACATTGTTGTACCAATCTTTGTATACACATACCTTTTCTTTTCCCTTAAGTAACTAAGTAGAAGTGGAATGGCTGGGTAATATGATATGTGTATATTTAACTTTTCAAGAAACTGCCACATTGTTTCCAAAGTGGTGTGCCCTTTTATATTTACATCAGTATTATCGCATGAGAGTTCTAGTTCCTCCAAATCCTTATCAACATTTGGTATGGTCAGTCTTTTTAATTTTAGCCATTCTCATAAGTGTGTAGTAATATCTATCATTGATTTATTTTTCATTTCTCTAATAATTATGTTTAATATCTTTTTATGTGCTTATATATCATCTGCTTATCTCCTTTGGTGAAGTGTCTATTCAAATCTTTTGTACATTTTTCATTGGGTCATTTGTTTTCTTTTCCTTTTTTTTTTTTTTTTTTTTTGAGACAAGGTCTCACTCTGTCACCCAGACTGGAGTGCAGTGGCGTGATCTCAGCTCACTGCAACCTCCACCTCCCAGGCTCAAGTGATTCTCCTGCCTCAGCCTCCTGAGTAGTCAGGATTACAGGTGTGCGCCACCATGCCCGGCTAATTTTTGCATTTTTAGTAGAGACGGAGTTTCACCATATTGGCCAGGCTGTTCAGAAACTCCTGACTTCGAATGATCCACCCACCTTGGCCTCCCCAAGTGCTGACATTACAAGCATGAGCCATCGCGCCTGGCCTGTTTGTTTTCTTATTGTGGAGCTTTAAGATACATTTATTTTTTTCTGAATAAAAGTCCTTTCTCAGATATATGTTTGATATATGTTTTCCCTCAGTCTACACATTGCTTTCAATTATCTTAACACTGTTTATTTAAAGAACTGATTTTTTATGATAGTCAATTCATTTTTTTAATTTTATTTTTAGAAAAATGCTATTAGTGTTATATTTCAAAAGTATTTATGCCTAGTCAAAATGTCACAGAGATTTTCTTTTAGAAGTTTTATGGTATTGTATTTTGCATTTAAGTCTGTATAATCCAGTTGAATTAATTGTCAAATATGGTTCAAGGTAAGGATTGAAGTTCGTTTTTCTTTGAATATTAATATTCAATTATTTCAGAACCATTTGTTAAATAGCATACGTTTTCTCCACTGAATGTTCTTCACACTTGTCAAAAATAAGTTATCCATATCTATTTGTCTATCTTTATGCCAATACCATTCTTTCTTGATTGTTGTCACATTATACTAATCTTGAAATCAAGTAGTTTCAGCCCTCAAATATGTCCTTCTTTCATATTGGAATCAACTTGTCAATTTCTCCAGAAACCCTGCTGGGATTTTGTTTGAGACTGTATTAAATCTGTAGAAAAATTTGGAGAAAATTAATAAACTAACTCTATTGACTTTTCCCAACCAATGAGCATGGTAAATGTTAGATTTATTTAATTTTCCTTTAATGTATTTCAGCAATATTTTATAGTTCCCAGTGTGCAAATATGGAGGATTTTTTCATCATACATATTTTGAAGAATTTTATTTTTTATACTATTGTTGATAGTATTTTTAAAATATCAATTGCAGATCGTTTGTTGGTAGCAGATGATAATTTTATATCAGATTTATATTCTGCAGTCTTACTTAAAGAACTTATTAGGGTTAGGAGGTTTTTCTGTAGGTTCTATGGGATTTTCTGCATAGAAAATCATATCGTCTGAGATTAGGACAGTTTTAGTTCCTTGCTTCTAATTCGAATTTTTTTCCTATTGGTTTATTGAAATGTCTAAAATCTCTAGTACATTGTAGAATAAAAGTGGTGAGGGCAAAAATTTTTGTCTTTTTCTTGATCAAAGAGAGAAAAACTTCAGTCTTTCATCACCAAAAGTATGGTATCAGCTGTATGTTTTCCCTTGATGCACATTTTCAGGCTTTGGAAATTGCCATCTATTTCTGGTTTACTAAGATTTCTATCAGTAATGAATATTGAATTTTGCCAGATACTTGTGTGTGTGTGTGTTTATATTAACATGATCATATGAATCTCCTTTAATAGTTTATTAATGTGGTAAATTACATGATTTGATTTTTGACAACTGAATCAGCCATGCATCACTCAGATAAACCCTGGTTGGTCATGATGAAGTATTACCCTGTTGGTATATTGTTGCATTTGACTTCCTTGTATTTCACTGAGAATTTCTGTATGCATGGCATGAAGGAGACAGGTCTGTAGTTTACTTGCAATGATGTAGTTTGGTGTTCATATCAGGCTAATGTTATCCTCATAGTATGAGTAGGGACATTTTTCCTCTTCCTGAATTTCTGAATGAATTTGCATAAAATTGGTACAAGTTTTTTTCTTAAATGTATGGTAGAATTCACTACTGAAACCATCTGGGATGAAAGAATTTTTTGGAATGTTTTTAAATTAAAAACTCCACTTATTTAAAATAGATACGGCTATTCATATGATCTCTTAAGTGATCATTCAATTGTTTCTCTGCTATTTCAATAATTTCTGCTCTTTTATTATTTTCTTTTCTTATTACTTTAGATTTATTTTGTGCTCCTATTACTAGTATTTTATAGAAGACCCTAAAGTCATTGATTTAAGGCTTAATGCATTTATTTAACTAGTCATTTGGTGGTATCACTTTTCCTGCTTATCATGGTCTGTACTGTGTTGGCAGCATCCCACACATTTTGATATGCTGTGTTTTTATTTGCATTTCTAATGACTTTCTAATTAATCTTTTGATTTATTTTTCTGACCAATGGATTACTTAGAAATGTGTTCTATAATTTCTAAATATTTGTAGATTTTCCAGAGATTTTTCTGTTATTTGTTTCTAATTTAATTTCATTGTAGTCAGAGACCATTTCTATTTTGCCTTGTGAATATACTGGGACTTGTTTTATTGACAAAAAATAGAATATATTAATACATGTTTCCTGTGCACTTAAAAGAATGTATATTCTATTGTTGAGTGGCATGTTCAATGCATCAAATTTGTTGACAGTGTTTTTTTTTAAGTTCTTCTATATCCTTATTTTCTATTTCTTCTATCAATTACTGAAATGGGGTACTGAAACCTCCGACTATAATAATGCATTTTTTTTTTCTTATGGTTATGTCAATTCTTACTTCATGTCTTTTGAAACTTTCTTATTAAAAACATCAAAGTTTAGGATTGCTATATCCTTTTACCAAATTTATGCAATTATTACTATGAAATGACAAGCTTATCCTTGGTTATGTTCTTTACTCTGAAATCGACTTACTGTGAAATTTATATAGTAACTTTATTTTTCCTTTGATAGTTAGTATGGTAAATCTTTCATTCTTTTAATGTTAAATAATTTTTCTGTATTTAACATGCATTTCTTGTAGACACTTTATAGTAAGATCTTGCTTTTTAATCTAATCTGATAATCTCTGCCTTTTAATTGGAATTTTTAGCTTATTTCTGTTTAATATGATTATTGATATTATTAGATTCAATCCTATCATCTACTATTTATTTTATATTTGATCTTTGTTCCCATTCTGCTGTATTTTTCTGCCTTTTTTGAGTTAGTATTAGGTTAGTGCAAAGCTTTTGCATTGTTAGAATTTGCTGTTTGACATTGGAATACATTCTTAAATAAATGTGGTTAGGTTATACATTATTTTAATGGGCATTTCTTGCTTTATGTTTTTTTCTTACCAATGAATTATTATTTGCTTTTTATTTTAGACTATGTAAATGATGTTAGATACAAAGCAAATTTGAGCTATTTTCTTATTCGAGTTCAAAATGGGCCGTAAAGCAGTGGAGACAACTCACAACAGCAACAATGCATTTGGCCCAGAAACTGCTAATGAATGTACAGTGGAGTGGTGGTTCGAGAAGTCTGGCAAAGGAGATGAGAGCCTTGAAGATGAGGAGTGTAGTGGCTGACCATTGGAAATTGACAACAACCAATTAAGATCATCGAAGCTGATCCTCTTACAATGACACAAGAAGTTGCCGAAGAACTCGATGTTGACCGTTCTTTGGTCATTCAGCACTTGAAGCAAATTGGGAGGGTGGAAAAGCTTGATAAGTGGGTGCCTCATGAGCTGAGTGAAAATTTTTAAAAATCATTGTATTGAAGTGTTGTCTTTTCTTATTCTACACAACAACGAACCATTTCTCTATCTCATTGTGATGTGCAAGGGAAAGTGGATTTGATATGACAACTGGTGATGACCAGCTCAGTGGCTGGACAGAGAAGAAACTCCAAAGCACTTCCCAAAACCAAACTTGCACCAAAAAAGGGTCATGGTCACCGTTTGGTGGTCTGCTGCCGGTGTGATCCACTACAGCCTTCTGAACCCCAGCAAAATCATCACATCTGAGAAGTATACTCAGCAAATTGATGAGATGTACTGAAAACTGCAAAGCCTCCAGCCAGCATTGATCAACAGAAAGGGCCCAACTCTTCACAGCAACTCTCGACCGCATTTCGCACAACCAACACTTCAAAAGTTGAATGAATTGGGCTATGAAGTTTTGACTCATCTGTCATTCATCTGACCTCTTGCCAACTGACTACCACATCTTCAATCATCTCAACAGCTTTTGCAGGGAAAAAGCTTCTACAATCAGCAGGATGCAGGAAATGCTTTCCAAGAGTTCATCAAATCCCAAAGCATGGATATTTATGTTACAGTAATAAACAAACATTTCTCATTGGCAAAAATGTATTGATTGTAATGGTTTCTATTTTGATTAATAAAGATGTGTTTGAGCCTAATAATGATTTAAAATTCATAGTCCAAAATCTCAATTACTTTCCCGCCAACCTAATATATTGTATTCTTCCATTTTATGTTTTGTTGGTGTATTAACTATTAGTCTTTGACTTGTTACTTTAATGATTATCTTATAGTTCATAGCATATATCTTTAACTTCTCACAGTCCTGTATTAGAACTTTACCATAGTATTCTTCTATCGCTATTCTAGAAATGAACTGCTGCTGTTTTAAATTTTAGTTACACGTATGTTACAAACCCCACAACATATTTCTATTATTTTTGTTTAAACAGTCCATTATATTTTAAAGAGATTTGATACTAATAAGACAACTTGTTTACTCATGTAATTACCTTTTCTGATGTTATTTGTGTAGATGCATATTTTCGTTCATTATTACTCAGCCTGAAGGAATTCCTTTAACATTTCTTATATTACCTACCTGTTAGTAACAAATTCTGTCAGCTTTTGTATACATGCAAAAGTTTTAGTTTACTTTTGTTGTTGAAAGATGTCTTTGCTGGGTATAGAATTCTAATTCAACAGATTTATTCATTCAATGCTTTAGAAATGATTGTCTTCCTGCTTTTATTGGTTTAACAAGAAATCCGTTACATCTTTTTCTTTGCCTCTTTATCCTTATCTTTGCTTCTTTTTTTTTTTTCCTGGACATTTTAAAGAGTTTCTCTTTATCCCTGGTTTTGAGCAATGTGCTTATAATGTAATCTGGTGAGGTTTTCTTTATATTTCTTGTGCTTAAGTTTGTTTGGATTTCCTGGATCTATAGGTTTACAGTTTTCATCAAATTAAGAAAGTTGTCAGTCATAATTTCTCCAAATTATTTTTCTGTCCATCCTCTTTCAACTCTTTCAAGGACACCAATGACACAAATATTATGCCATTTAAAGTGGTTCCACAACTCCCTAATTCTCTGTTTACTTTTTTTAAATAAACATTTTTAAAAATATTTTCTCTGTTCATTTTTTAAAATTAAATATTTTATTTTTGTTTTTCTATTGCTGTGTCTTCAAATTTATTAATTTTTTTTCTGCAGCATCTTACCTGCGACTTTTCTCATCCAATGTATTTCATCTCAGACATTGTAGATTTCATCTTCACAAGTTTGATTTTGGTATTAAAAACATTTTTATCTCTTTCTTTACCTCTTACAATGCAATTATAAATTCTATCTTAACGTCCTTATCTGTTAATTCTAACGTCTGTAGAAGTTCTATGTGGATTTGCTTGATTTTCCTTCTTATGATGGGTTGTATTTTCCTACTTCTTGTCATGTCTGGTAATATTTGATTAGATGACAGTATCATACATTTTATTTTATTGAGTGTATAAATAGTCTAGAGTTATTTTCTGGCATATAGTTAAATCATATGAACATAGTTTGATTCTTTTGGATCTTCCTTTTAAGATTTTGTAAGTTGGGTCTGGAGCAAAGCTCAGTCTAGGACTAATTATTCCCTACCACCTAGGCAAGATTCTGTTGAGTACTTTACCCAATGCTCCATTAATCATGAGGTTTTCCAATCTGGCTGGTAAGGATAGACACTACTCCCAGTTCTGGGTGATCACTGGAAATTGTAACTTTTAACATTTTTGGATCCTTCTTTCCCTGGTTTTGGGTAGTTTCTTAATGATCTTCAATGTTACTTCTCAGTTGAAAGTGGAAATCTTAAGTTCACCACGTAATCATTATTTTTGTGCCATGGTCTCATCATTTCATCTCAAACAGGGCATAGAAAAGGGCAGCTTATGGTCCTCTTCCACAATAAGCCATCTAAATTTTCACAACATGAAGAACTTGGTGAACTGGTAATTATCTGGTTAACTGACTAACTGTAGATCATAAGCATCATTTGTTGTAAACATTATTTAGGGTTCAGAATAATTCAGTCTGACGAAATAAAATCTAGTTTGAATTCAATGACAGATTTTCCTGTGACTCTGCTCTTTGTGTCACTGGGTAAATGCATGCGATTCCAATCATCACATAGTAGATTAGCAGAATGGAGCCTAGTAATTAGCTCATTCAATTTAGCCTTCTCTTTTGTGGTATTATAGCATACTGAGTACAGAGTGAATGAATGATTCTGGTGATTATAAAGGCCATTGAAGATCTCTACTAGTCACTTTTTCATTTGCCTTTTTTAAAAAAAAAAAAAATGTAGTTTTAGCTTTACTTTTTATAGCTCCAGGAACATCCAGTTACACTTTTCTTTATTCTTTTTTCTTTAAAGATGATAAGATCATCAATAAGACGATTGTCTTGCTCATTTAAAAATATCCTTTTTCTCTTCCCACATCCCAAAAATTACATAAACTTTTCCATTCTTAATCCAATGACTTAAACAACTGTTGTGATTTCATAAATGGAAGCATTTGACTACAGGTGGGGATTAATTTGCAAGGGCAGGAAAACTGTTGAAAACAAAGAGCTAGTGTCCAAGTAAATATCTCTTGAGAAATTAGGAAGTACAAGCTACATTGCATGAGAAGAATTGTTACTGAGTGTAATGGTTTAAAGAATTCCAGGTGGTCTGTGTGGGTCATAATGCTAGCATTTCATCTTGGAATAACCTTTATTCGTTTCTTTCCTTTTCGTTTTTTTTTTTTTTTTTTTTTTTTTTTTTTTAGAACTAGCGCTGCAACTGCAAAGTGCCAGAAAGTTTGTTCATATAGGCTCTTTAAGTCTGTAGCTACATTAATCTAAAATAAAATGTGAAGGAATAATCTGTTAGGAAAGTGTTTCTTTAGTACTAACTATAGAGATTAAAAAAAAAAAGGCAAGGTAATATTTGAAGTGATGATGGGTGAAGGAGGTATGCATAATCTGGATCAATGCCTAATTCACCACTTCACTTTCCTCATGGGAGTGTAGCTCTAGTGTCCACGGGTTGAAACATCAAGGATTTTTAATTTTTTTGTTGTTTTTGGGGGAGAGATGTTAATTGAGATTAAAGTCTTTTCTCTTTGGTAGATAAGGAAATCTATGCTGGTAAATCATGAACAGAAGAGAAGGTGGGGGTAGATGGCATGGAATGATGAAGCAGAAACAATTGGCTTGGGCCTCATAAGCTGCCATCTTTTCCTCACTGCCAAGATGGCCCTTATAATTCACTCTACAATGGGATGTAGCAACTCCCACTGAAAATAGCCAGTTTCTCTCTTCAAGGCAAATGAGCAAATTTTACTTATCTTTTTATAGCCGATTATTTCACACTCTATATTAATCCTCCATTCTTCCCCTTGCCTTAAGAGTAAACTCCTGGGCATGGCTTCTTCTACAATCTAGTCCCAACTTATCACTGCATTTGTATCTCGTGTCACATACCTCCAGTCACACCATACAGTGACATTTCCCCTAAGCATCATGCAGTTTTATGCCTCTTCATTTTTATGATCTTTTCTCTACCTGGAATGCTTTATTTCCTTCTTCCTCACCAAGTGCATCCTGTTCCTTTGTCAAGACCCACCTCAAATGCCTTATCCTCTTTGAAGCCATTTTCAACTTCCTTAGGAAGAGTCATGGCTTCCCTTATTCGTATAACGCTTATCATTATCACCCCCAGAAGCAATACACTGTATCTCCATCCTAATAATTAACTCATCACTGCCACAAGGTAGGCCTTAAGTAAATTAGTATATGAAAAAATTAATTTAATGAATGAGCAAATTGATATTATTTTTCACACATAGAGATGTCATTCAGAGCTCACAGTGTTCAGTTTTCTCTTCTCTTTTCACGTGCATAGTAATGCACTGACCTCATCAGTGGGAATTGTTCTAGTTTATTTTTAAAAGAATTTTGCTGCATCAGGCAGTCAGTGCCATCAAAGAAGCCATGATATGCTTGTGCCTTTTTGGGTTGGATAGGGAAAGTGAAACAAAAAATCAACTACAGAGGCAGAGGCCACTGATGGCTGGATAATGAATGGCCACTGACTTGATACAAACAGAAGAAAAAAGTGGCAAAGCAATGGAACTGTCAGGAACAAGGTAGTCATGAGCCTATTTACTGACTTGATCCTTAGTCAAAAACTTTGTAAAATTGTTTTAGCAGTAATTTCCAGTTATTAGTACCAGGACTACAGCTAAAACAATTTCACTTAATAGCAGTTAGATATTATAACTACAACCACCTGAAACTGTAATTCTCTCACTACCTTCCTTCAATATTTCCACTGTCACAGCTCCTCAATGAAAATAAATCTCTTTTTATAGTGGAATTACTGAAATTGATCTATCAGTTTATATCCATTAATCAGCAACAAATACATTTTTAAGAAATAATTTCTGTTGTCAATAATTTGCTTCAATAACTGACTTCTACTTTTGTTGTTATGGGTATTAGTATATCAAAATCGTGCTTGTTTAGCCTAGTAAGTAAATTATACAATCATGGTTCATATTTGTTTGTTTCCAAGGATAAAAGAAACAATTACAGTAAGTTTGGAACATACTAGGCCCACAGTTGATGGAGTGGCCAAATGAATAAAGGTCTGCTTCCTTCTTTTACTTATCTCTGCACTCTAGCGGAAACAAAGGATGAATTTAAGGTAAATCACATGACTTAGTAAAGTCCCTTAGCCCTTTAAAGGCACCTTACAGATCCATGATCTAACTTCTGGCTTGGCCCTTTTAGACTATCGCCACCTCTCACATGCCCCCTTTAAGTAGAAAAAAGAATAAAAAATGCCTGAGACAACTGTGAAATATTTTGCAAGATTTTAATATTATTAAAGCAAACTTTCATTCCCTTTGTTTGGCAGCCAGCTGTAGCTGACACAAATGCATGTTGCTAGCTGTGAGCCTGTCCTGAGCATGAGATTTTATAGAAGGGTTTATTTATGGCTAATTTCTTTATCTTTATATTGAATACAATACTTGCTAGTATCTTTCAGCTTGTAATTATTTTGCTTCACATCAAAGAACAACATTAGAAATTAAAGTCCATTCACTGTCATGTATGATTCATGGCCTATGTTATAGATCTTATCAAAGAGGCTCATTTTTCTTTCTTTCCCAGACCTCCTTCCCTCTTCCTTCTGTTCCCTGCAGCCTAATACCCCCACTTCAGTTCTTTGGGTATTAATAAGATATACTAATATTTATCAGCAATATATAAATGTCAAGGAAAGAAACGTTTTCCTGCCCACTAGCCTGATCCATAATCCAAGGGAACCTTAGTGTCTTTGGCCTCAGCATAATCTTTTACTATGAGATTGTTTATGTTGACTTCCTGAAGCCCTTGCTGAATAAGAACAGCACGCTTGGTACCAAGATGTTTCACTTTCTTCTCCTTAGAGTGGAATCCTATAGCACTGTGGAGCTTATAAATAATTGAGTTATTTTTAAACCACTGGATGTTTTCCAGTCACTCTACTTCACACTGGATTAATTATGTAAGAAAACCGAATTGTTCCTCACCAGTGTTACAACTTTTAAAAACAACATGCTGTTTAAATTCGGGTTTGGCAACTCTGGCCTGAGCCCCCTGAAATTTATGGCACCACACCCATAGCATAATAAAACCTTTAGTGGTCCTTTGTCTTTTAGCTTTCCTTCTATTTTTTTCTCCAGGGTGTTTTATGCTGGAAGATGCAAACAAAAGTTGTCCAGATGTTATTTGTATCAGAGCAGGATTTCAGTCCAGCTATCTGTGGTTGCAAATGTTTATTTTAATAGGTTATTGTGCAATCCTTGCTGTGTAGACCTTCATGGCCTTATATGCATGTTCTCAGCGATGCCAGGACATTGTTTTTTAAAATATATCATTTTAGTCCAATTGAATGATTAGTAGTCACTAGGGGAGCAAAAAATATAACACCTGTAGAAACACAGAGAATATTTTTGTCAATGCCCCTATGTTGACACTGTGCAAAACTGTCTGATTATGAAATCATGACCAATGGGCTTTAGGTAAGCAGGAGGAAGGTGCGGTCCAAGCCCTAGCAACAGTCCCAGCCCTCTGAGACTAAGTTACACGGCTGCAGTAAACATGCCAAGGGTGTCGGAAAAAAGCCCAGCTGCTGCCCCATACAGTTTGATGGACTGAAGGAAGAGCTTAGCTAAGTCACCGTGGTGTGAGCAGCAAGTTTATTTTAGCTATTACAACAAGCACAGGGCTGGGCTTATTATTCATTTTTAGAATTCTAATAAAATCTTAACTATGTTTCCTTGATACTAAAGTAAATTGTTTACTCTGTATCTAAAAACAAATGTTATACCCAATGTACCAATTAGTGGTGAGAAATTTCTAGTCCTTAAAATTAATTTTGAAAAGAAATTACATCATGTAGAAATGGATTGGATTTTTAAGAAAGTGCTAAATTTTAGAGCTACTTGTTTTCTCTGAGAACTTATTTAAAATCAAAGGATGCTTAGAGTAATCATGTAGTGGACTCATTTATCACTATAAAAAAACAAACAAAACAACAAAAAGGCAATTTTAAAAGCCCTTAAAATTTAAACTTGCAGTTAGAAAGGATCCCTAAGAGAAAGATTATTCTAGACATTTAACATCAAGGACTAATAAAGCCTCACGCTAAATATTTTATTAAACATTTTTGATAGACATTGTAAGCAGATGCTAAAATATTTGGTTAAAAATACATATTGGAGACAGTCTTTTATGAATCAGTTTTGAAAACAATTAAATATTGGTATAGGTTTCATTGGTATAACCAGCCCTGATAAGATTTGGTGATTCAGAATTAGAGTTTATTATGAGGAAATTTTTTTTCTTATTTTAGAAACAGATTTTAGGTTATTTCATATGATATCATGTGTATATCATTCATCATTATAATAATAGCACTGCCCTATATTTGTCTAATAGTTTATAGTGTAGAAAGTATTTTAAAATTAACTCATGTCTTTATAGCATTGCATATCTCATAGTGTCACACTTTTATCACTCCCCAGAGTTAGAAATATCCTCAAACCATACTTGTTCTTAACAGGTGTGGATATAATGCTATTTCTGTGAGATTTTCCCCCATGCACTCAAATTGTTTATTGCTCCTGCAGATCAAGGGCTAGAACAGAGCCAACACATAAGCTAGTCATATGTTGCATTCATATTCCCAATTACAGGACTTGTGTAAACTATTCAATAATCTCTTTAATTTCTCTACTAAGATTACATGTAAAAACAGTTAAATATGGCAAATTTGGCTAAAAAGAACACCAGAAGAGAAGAAATGCATTCTGTTGCTTTCTTCTTTTCGCCTAGGAAGATCTAACTATCACGGTAGTTGAAACCCTGCGAATGCAAATGCTTGGTATCTTAGTTTGGGTTTCCCCAGAAGCTGAACTAGACATAAGGACACGAGGGCAGGCAGTTTATTTGGGAGGTGCAGGAAACACTAGTTGAGGGTGGTAGGGGAGAGGCCCAGGGAAGTGAAGTCATCCATTAAAGAGTGCTTTATTAAGCTAGCTATCAATGTGTGTGGCTGGAACTTAATCCTGCAGGGGACCTCTGGAATACAGTAGAAAACACACACCTCAGAACGACCCTATCTGAGAGGTGAGAAAATTGAGATATTTACATACCACCTCCTGAGACTCACTGCAGGAAGAGTTATTGGATAGGGGTGGGGGAAGAGAGTGGCAGTGGTGATGGTGTGTTCATGTTTGGTATTTCTGAGCTGACACGTGTGCACAAAGTAGCTTTCCTTGGTCCAGAAATGAAACCCCAGGCACATAAATGCAAAAAATGGCAGGTGGACACCAGTCAGATCACAGAACCAACTCTGCAGAATAAGGGTAGGGCACTGAATGGCATTTGCTGTATTTGAGAAATAAGATATTCTAGGATTTAGAGTTTCCAAAGATTCAACAAAAATGTGTGCTTTGATTCATGTTGCTAAAATTATTCAAAACATTATTTTTTAAAATGTTCTCAAGTGATTTATCTGGGGAATATAAAATATATCCTTCTCTGCAAGTTCAAGGTCAAATGATCCTTTGGTCCTCCTTGTGACCATAATTTCTCAAGGAAGAATATCACCCATATAGATGGCCAAAGGTGATGCACTAACCTCAGAGAAATATTTTAGCAGCTTGTTCAATTTAGGCAGAAAATGTAAAGTCAAATTTGTTTATTGGGATTTGTTACATTCCATTACAAGTAAATTATACCAAAAAATGAAAAGAAATGTAACCAATTGAAGGTTGTGTGATATTAATCTTTGTTAGTCAAGGTTTTATTGTGTCTGCCTAAAAGAAAGCAGAGCCATTATTCAAGCAATAATTTATTTAACCAACAAGTTTTATATACTATTTACCTTTTATTAGATGACTATAAAATAAATAACATGAAGGTGACCCAGGCCAATGGTGAAGGTCTTTGGAGAAGTGGAGAGCTGATTCTCAAAATCAGCTCTGCCACTTTCTAGCTAGGAGGCCTCAAGCAGGTTACCTGAGTTCCACAAGCCTCAATTTCCTCATCTAGAAAATACGAGTAGGGGATTTAAGGGATTTAATGAGATTATACATGAAAAGCGCTTAAGAGCCTGGCATGTATTAAGCACTAATTACATGTCATTTGTGTAACGGTGGTGATAGGAATTCTAACATGGCTACCATCAAAGTCTTTGCAATCTGCTAAAGGGGGCAGATAGAAACACATACATAATGCAGAGCAAATCATGCCTTGCTCTCTGTGATCAGAGGATGAGCATGATTAAAGAAGTATTCTTTGAGGAGGTGGAATGGATAGGTGATCTTGGAAGAGAGAAAGGTTTCCGATAGGCAGTGATAGTGTTCAGTATGGGAAGGGTGGATAAATCAAGACCTAAAGTTCTAAATACACCCGATGGACTTGGAACAGTTGACTACCAAGTGCCTGAGACAGAGCACATGTAGCTGATCTCTTAGTATTGAATGTTCCCATGACTCTGCCCTTGGACTCTTCCCTTCTTATCTACCCTTACACCGTTAGGTAAACTTATCTACGTTCCATGGCTTTAAAACTAGCAGTTCACCATTGTACCCAAAATTTAGTTTGAAGAACCCAAATTGAGGTTTCCAGGTAAGCTCTTGTCCAAGGACTTCAGTCTGCATTTATATGTATTTACTTGGATATCTAATGAGTATCTCTTGCAGTTGACATGTACATAAATCAATTATTTATATTTGCTTCTAAAAATTATCTATTTCCCCATAGTCTTTCCCAGCTCAGTTACTGGCAACTCCATCTTTCCAATTGCTCCGGCCCTTGATTGTGTGTTCTCCTTCATTACTCTCTATCTCTCAAACCTCACATCCATTTCCTCATCAGATCTGCTATTTTAGATTTCAAAATATGTCCACTTTCTCTTCTGTTACTATACTGGTGTACTTCCTGGATTACTGCAATAACCTCCAAATGTGTCTCATGGCTTCCTCTTGAGAACATGAAAAATCTCTTTCTGTATTAGTTCATTCTCATGCTGCTAATGCAGACATACCCGAGACTGGACAATTTATAAAATAAAGAGGCTTAATTGACTCACAGTTCAGCATGGCTGGGGAGGCCTCAGGAAACTTACAATCATGATGGAAGGGGAAGCAAACAAGTCCTTCTTCACATGGTGGCAGGAAGGAGAAGAATGAGCCAAACAGGGAAAAACCCCCTATAAAACCATCATATCTCGTGAGAGCTTACTATCATGAGAACAGAATAATGGTAACTGCCCCCATGATTAAATTACTTCCCACCAGGTCCCTCCCATGACACATGGGGATTATGGGAACTACAATTCAAAATGAGATTTGGGTGGGGACACAGCCAAACCACATCACTTCATAAGCAGCTGCCTACTTAGTTTTATTTGAGTAAGTTGTAGCATACTACTCTTCAAAACATTGCAGGCCCCACCCTGCGGTGCTATTTCATCCAGAGTAAAAGCCAAGTTCTCATAATGTCTAGAAAGCCACCCACAATCTCACTTATTGCCTAGGACCTCACTTCTTTACTTATTTCCTTCTTGATTATGTCATTTTAGTCATACCGAGTCCTTTGTCATTCAACAGATGTGGCTTCACACCCCCAACCTAATGCCTTTCTTCTGCCTATTTCCTCTCCCAGGAAAATTACACCTCCACACATTTTACTTACCTTCTTAAGTCCTTACTTAAAATTCATCTTTGTTTGTCACATCCTGGTCAGAAGGACTCTACTATTTCTTCTTCCATATCTTTTACTTCCCAATAGTACAATATACTATTTAGTAATTTTATTTAATGCTTATCTCTTCTCAAACCCACTAGGGTATAGCTCCTTGAGGGCTGGTGTCATTGTACGTTCTGCTTAGATGTTTACTGAAGGAATGATCAGCACATGTAGATTCTTGATACATAAAGAACAAGATAATTAATGTTCTTTCCCCTTTCTCTTGAAATTTGCTCTTACTCTATTGGCAGAAGTAGCCCTCTGAATACACAGTGCCCAGCATTCCTTATTATTTGAAGGGTTTTGTATACAATTTCCATATTCATTGAAGGTTCTCTCCATTGAGAAATGGAGTATGGTATGAAATAAAGAATTGCTTTTTAGTCTATACTTTGAAAGACAACCTTTATTTCTGGAAAATTATTAAAGTTAGATCCATATACAAAAAAATAACCTAATAACATACTGAGTAACTTGGGCAAGCATTCTATGTATTATTTCATTCAAATTCACAGTAATACTGAGTGAGCATCATATCTACTTTAATGATTTGGAAATTAGAGACCAGAGAAGTTTAGTAATTTGCCAAAATTCACACAGAAAATGAACTGTTCTGGAGTTAGAGCCTAGGTTTTTTCTGACTCCATATCACCTATTGATCAGCCACCTTGATATGATAAATTATTAATAGTATCTATTATGTGGATATGCATTATGTGGATGTGAGAAAAAATGAAACTGCACAGTCTCTGAATCTAAAGAGTGAAGAATAAATACTACTTAAAGAAAATATACCTTTATCTAAGACACTTTATCATATTCTTAACTTACCTTGTTTTTAGGCTACCCCAACACAGAACATGTTCTTAGCTGTAGAGAAGCCTTTGTTAAAGATAAATGAGATCATGAGAATTGAACATTCATATACAAAAAACCAATTGGTGAATTATACTTACTAATTTATTCCAAAGATGTATGAACTATAGCCACTTTGGAGTGCAATGCACCAACATTTTCAAGGTGCTATTCAAAGTAGCATCTCATGATGTTTGCTGACTGAAAGTAATCTTTGGAATATTTTATTGCTGGTTTAGATGCTTATTTAAAATTCATTCAAAACTTTGATTAGAACTTCCCAAGAACATTTTATTACTGTGCTCCTTTGTAAGCCAAATATTGGCTTTTTTGTGTGATGCCTTTCCCATTCTCTTGTAGCTAACAATGATGTTCTTAAAAGTTTCTTTCACTCCTTTCTTCATGCATGTCAGCTGGATTAGGAGGAAGAAGCATCTGCTTACACTTCTATTAAGTAGTTTTATATTATATACTTCAAGTCCAGATTACCAACTTGTGTCATTTCCTTTCTTCCTTCCCAGAGAAATCTTATTTTCCTTTTTCGATGCAATTAAGTAATTATTCAGGAGGAGGAATTTCAAGTTCACTTAAGAAAAATACATTTTGTATTTCTTCACTTCCTTTTTCCCTAGTCTTCTGTCAGCCTAACAAGCATAGCAAGAAGATATAGCCCCACAACCACTTTATGCACAAAGTTAGGAGCATAAAATCTCATGGAAAGAGACCGATTATCCACAGAAGACGTTGTCTTGCCACTTCTCTCATGTTAGCGATGAGAAAGTGAGATCCAGAGTTTAAAGGGCTTTCCTAAAGGCATGCCACTAAAAAGTGACTGAGCCAGGATGAGCAACTCTCTCTTATGAGTTAAGTTATTTTGTTTTTAGAAATTAGGGAACTGATGCTACTTGACTTCTTACTACCACTATGCCCACAGAAGTGTAGGGGTATCAATTATTATTAAGGACTTATTGACGTTTTCCCACATGGGCATGTTAGCACATTACAGTTTGGAGAAGCAAAAATATTTGCCTCTGACACCCCAGATTTATTTGAGAAAGCTAGCATCTGAAAAGAGAAATCCATGTCTCAATTTCCAAGCATCAATGTAACACTCTCTGTGGATTTTCTTATTCTCTTTAAAAAATCTGTGTATGTAGTAAACAAAACCCAGAGTGAGCTTCATATGCTTTCCTTTATAAACCATACTGTAGAAAATAGGTTAGAAAAATCAAATTAGATAACAAGATTTCCAGTGAGATACCTTTGCTCATCTTTAGTTTATCTTCTGCAACTGAGCATGCATGAAACAGTTCACCCACTATTCTAGCTGCCATGGTTTAGTGCAGTTCCACAGAATGATCCTGTTAACCCAACCTTCAATTTGCTGGGGTTTGAACTCTGAATAACAGCTTGTGAACATAGTTTAACAGCTGGTACAAGGGCTTCCTTTGACTTTTTAATCATATGAATTAAAGTATTTTTAGAGATGCTTTTTAAGATATTCTTCTAAAAATGATCTAATGTATAGAAAGTCAAGTATGGATAAGCCCAAGGAAACTGAAACACAAAGGTAACAGGACTGGGGACACCCATAGACCACACACTTTGCTCACCAAATTGAGATAGTAGCTGCAAAGTGTTCATTAAAAATTACATCTTAAGCAATCATCACCTTATGTAATATTACACTGTTCAAATGTATAACATATATTGTGTAGTTGTCTTCAGATTGGCATTATTCAAATACAGGTAAGTGTAGCTTCAAAAGATCCATTATATCAAAACCTTAAATTGGCACAGAAACAAATCAGATGGCAGTTAACACACTAAAGGACTATTTGACCAACATGGCACAAGTATACATATGTAACAAACCTGCACGTTATGCACATGTACCCTACAACTTAAAGTATAATAATAATAAATAAACTTTAAAAAAAGGACTATTTGATTGTGACTATAGAATTTCTTAAAAACTGCAAGTCCCTTAATGCAGTGTTTTTCAAATGATAACATTTTTGTGAAATTTAGTGAATGCTGAAATTAATTTAATAGAGTCCAGCCAACACTTTTTACGGAACAAAACAGAATAGAAAAGAAAATGTCAGACTGTATCTGATATCACATAGTTAAATTATTGTGTGGAATTTTGTTTTAGCTGTATATGTGTGTGTTTTTGTCCTGGGTAATGCTGCATTTTATTTTCAAATTCTGTTTAGAAATGGCTTGAAAAATATTGGCTCAGAATATATGAATTATGTTTCTGTTACCAAAATTCTTACTATTCCAATTTATCTTCTTAGGGATATATCTAGCACATATAATCTGGCATGTAGAGAATAATAATATTGACACGTAGCAAAGTTCAGTTTTTTAACAACTTCCAGAAAAATTCCCAGACTAGGTAAAGTGCTTTGTAGTGAGAAAATATATTTTACTTTAGCATTGCTTGGTTTTTAAACTATAAACATGTGTGAGTATGAGCATTTTACTAGAACTTTTTCTTTATTATTTATTCTAGCATGAGTTTTCTTACATACTAAAATTTACAGGGAATAAATTTGTTACACCTGGATATATTCTTGCTTTACCATGTGAGCAGACTGCTGCTTTGGGGTGTAGGACAATCCTTTTTTTTAACTTATATCTGGCTTAACACACTTCATAAAGTACGAAAACAACTATTAACCAGTTGGAATCATTTGACCAAAAAACAGAGAAAAGAGAAGTTAAACAAGAAACAAACACACAAAATCAGGGCATTTGGTGCAATGAGTCATGAGCCTTTCTAATTTATAATTCTGTGATTTCTCTAATGGGTTAATCCCCTAGTATACACGATGCAGTGTACTGCTGGTTGTCTGGATTTGCACAGTCAAGCTTTCTTCTCATAAACAGAAAGATGCATGTGTTCCTTTTGCACCCCCATCCGCCTCTTCTTTCTAAGGATGAATATCTATGAGTAGTGTGGGTCATGTACCAATGATTTTGAAGGTTGAAGAAAAAAATAGTGATATATTTAATTCTTAAGAAATAGTACACCTCTTTGTTCCGTAAATACATGACTTACTTATTCCGCTTTCTGACATTGGATCTTAACAAGACTATTGAGAACAAAATTTTACCTTTGTTTGTGACTCAGTATAGGCTGTATTTGTTTTAATTTTTAAAACAATTTGATTAACTGCATAAAACCAGATAAGTACAGAGAAATAAATGAAGACAGTTCCATTCATTGAAAGGGCTCCGGACTGGTCATAGAACAAGAAAATGCACTGAGACAATGGATTCAATAACTGATATGGCTCATTGTGGTGAGGCAATAAGGCAAGAAGTAACAGAGAGGAACAGATTTTGGATAGCTTTTGAATACTTTTCTTGCCATGTGATGAAATGGTTGCTTAAAGCAGCTGGCTGCATTTAATTATTTTTATTTCAATTTTATTTTTTTTAAATGTGGTTACTTCATAGACACATTTATTTTCCAACATCAGCTCCTTAGTAGTATAATATAGAATGCCTCATTAGCAATGGAAAATGGGCTTAAGTTTGTAGCAGGAATGTTCTGAATAATGTTTTTAGATGTGGAAGAAGTTAGCAAGGGAGATTATAGAACCTCTCACTTCCCCCTGGAGATCTTTAAAACAAGTAAAAACTTTTTATTTAATCCACAAATTTTACATCAGATCTATCCTCATTTACTGGTGCTGCCTTTGCTTTACTAAGTTCTCTTCCTTTGTTCTTCCTCATGCTGCCTTTGCTTGAAGAAGTCTCATGAGAGAACAGAAATAAGCCTTGGAAGGAGGCTATGGGTACTGCTCTGGCAAATAGAATGCCTACATTGCACCCCATTTCTCTCTAGTTTCCAATCTAGCTTTCTCATTTATCATTTAAGGGAGTTGGATTAGTGCATCAGTTTTCAAAATGTAGTCTCTGGACCGGCAGTATTAGAAGCACCTGAGAGCTTGTTAAAAATACAAACGTTCAGGTCCCATACCAAATTAACTGAATGAGAAACCGTGGGAGTTCAAGGAAATGTTGCACTGCTGTACACTCAGATATGGCATGTTCTATCACAATTGAAAGACCTGAGCCATTCAATCAAATACATGAAAAACACAGTGAAAATGACAACAAAACACTACATGAGCAGACAAAATCCCTTACCTGGCAGTGCCCACTGCCCAGTAAGACCCAAATATTCGCATATTGAGTGTTTGCTCACACTTATTTAAACCAAAAGTATTATTTGTCCTAGATGGCTCAGAGACAGTTCATCTATGGTCAACAAATTCAGTCAAAAATATTCATTGAGTACCTTGTACGTGCTGTGCACTGTGCTAGGCACAGAGGATACACTGTGAAGATGGCAGGCACCAGACAACTGCACCCTGTCCTCTGCAGAGATGAAAAAAAAAAAAAAAGCATTTCAATAACCAAAACAGGCACTTTGGCTGCTGATGCCACCAAAAATAAATAAATAAATAAATAAATAAATAAACCAAAAAAATAAAAATAAAAAACTTTTTATTTTTCCAATAGTTTCTACTCTGCAGGTGGAAAAGCCTTTCCTACCAGAGAGGATGTTTATATCCCCCCGATGAAATTTCCTCAGCCTAACAGTATGTTTACTAAGAATGCTATCTTTAGGGCATTCTAAAGAAAGGCAAACTGCAGTACCAGAAAGTGCCGCAGCTGAGATGTTTGCAAGCGCCTCTAACTCAAGTCTGAAGGGTGAAGCTGAAGCATCGGCCACAGCTGGAAGAATGAGGAGCAGAGCACTGGCAGTGGGCAAAATGGTTATTCATTTCCTCTCTTGTGATCTTTCATCTTTCATTTTTGTGAATCTCAATGCATAGTTGAGACTTTTCCCAGATTCACAATCAACTCTGATTATCTGCCTCCTCTCTCCACTTTTCCTTTTTTAGTTTCTTGGATGCTGTTAGAGGAAAAAGATAAAAACTATCTGGCATGGAACATTCTTGCCTTTCTTCCTTTTTTTTTTTTTTTTTTAGGTCACTTAGTATTTGTCTAAGATTTGAGAAAAAGAAGACAGTGAGACCAAAGGATAAAGAGAGGCAGAAAGTGTTGTTTCTCTTCAAATATGTTTTTCATCTCTGACCTCATGGAAGAACTTTGCAGTGCTTCCAGACATAATATTTACATAATTTTAAGCAGGTAGTGATTCTTTTGGTGACAAAATTATTATACAGTGTATATCCCTGCTTATGCTCTCATAGTTTCATAGCTTTTTATTTTCCTTGAGATTTAATATATGTGGACAATTTGGTTTGAGTGAATAGCCTAGCAACAGTTTGATTGCTTTAAGCTACTCATAAATTTTTGCTTACCTGAGCATCAACTCTTAAAGTCCCTATAATTATTCTAATCCTCTGTACGAAACAACAAGATCCACATAGTTGTTGAGGATTTCCTAAGTGCAGTAGACTGAGAGGCACAGCTTGGGCTGCAGCCTCAGAGCGCCATAATCCTTGAGGCTAGTTTCTTCTTCATCCTGCACAGAGGTTTCCGGTGGTCTGCTTCAAGTCTTACTCAGGGATGAGATTCATCAATAAATGAAATACACATGGAAAGTTATGTGGCTAGATTTTGAAAAATAAAAAATAAAAAAGAAAGTTTCAAATTTGAGGGAGAGTGGATATATCAAATGATAGAATCACAAGCCCTGCTGCCTTCAGCCCCCAACTACAGATGCTAAAAGGTACTGAGAAATGATAAACCACTAGGATGACTAGACTAACTCTAATATAAATACATGTGATGGGAATAATGTAAGGTCCTACACCTGAATTCAAAACCAAAATACACAAAGAACTGGGGGGGATATGACTTAGCAACAGCATGTGTGAAAGTGTCTTAGGCATTTAGTTGACAATCAACTCAGTGGGAGTTAACAGTAATGTGGCTGCCAAAAAAGACTGATGGGCCCTGAGGCTGCATTAATAGAAGTGTTGTGCAAGAATAAGGGAGATAATGGTGCCACTCTGCCTGATGCTTCACACACAACACTTGAAGGGTGCAGTCAGCCCTGTGGGCTCCACATGGACCCATTTGCAAGGAATAGTGACAGTTAAAAGACAGTATGCACTATAGCACAGCACGTAAGGAACAGTTGTGGGAATTGAGAAGGCTTACCTTTAGAAAAGTCTTGAGAAGGACATGGTGTCTTAAATAACAGACTTGGCAAAAAAAAAAAAAAAAAAAAGAGTTAGAGTTACTCTGAATGATCAAGAAGAAATGGAACCACATTGTAGAATCCTTGGAGGGATAAACTAGAAAAATAATATAGGCATGGATGTCAGACAGATCTAACATGGAACTCTGGCTTATAAAGCTACTCTATGAGTTTGAACAAGTTTATTTTCCTCTTCTTCACCTCTATTTTCATATTAATAATATGAGGAAGATCTCTATTTTATAGATTTGATATCAGGATTAGAAAAATGCACTAAAAGTACAGAGCATAGTGCTTGTTGGAGTACGTACTCAGAATCTACAACAGCTGTGATAAGAATCAGAGATATCTAGCGCATAATGGGCAATACTGGGAAGAAACGAATGAAATTATCCTCATTAGAAATGTTGGTAATACTAATGGACCAAAGGACATATACAGTGTTGGAAGTGGATAGATGATTAAATAGATGACGTATAGGGTTTTTTGTTGATCTTTGTTTCTGTATCCTGAGAACTGTGATGAACATTTATTATGTAGCTGGATACACAGGAAAAAAACCACATTAAAACTAAAAAGAAAACAAAAAGCTATCAATCTATGAAGGAAATTATGCATTTTTTCCTCTTATATGTTTTGTAAATATTTAGAAAGATGATGATATTTTCTTTTAAAAATAGAAACCTTCTCTGGGCGTGGTGGCTCACGCCTGTAATCCCAGCACTTTGGGAGGTCGAGGCAGGTGGATCACAAGATCAGGAGATTGAAACCATCCTGGCTAACACAGTGAAACCCCATCTCTACTAAAAATACAAAAGTTAGCCAGGTGTGGTGGCGGGCTTCTGTAGTCCCAGCTACTTGGGAGGCTGAGGCAGGAGAATGGCTTGAACCTGGGAGGCAGATGTTGTAGTGAGCCGAGATCGTGCCACTGCACTCCCGCCTGGTCTGCAGAGTGAGACTCCATCTCAAATAAATAAATAAATAAATACATGTAAATAAATAAATAAAAATAAAAACAGAAATTTCTTGAAAGGACTGCATTAGAAGGTATTAAAAGCTTCATTGAGTAGGGAACGGTGTGGAGAGATGGGTTAAAATTATCCTGAATATTATAAAATATTTTTTTCTAAATTATCTGAATAGGCAATTTATTTCATAGTTCAAAAATCAGCTGATCATCCAGTTGGAATCCTAAGTACTTAATACTTAGAATAGAATTATTTGAGCTGTGCTGAGAAGATTGTATACATGGTTTTCTTTCATATAGCCTTGAGTCAGGTGACTTGTAATAGGGCTTACACCATCAGTATCTATTTCCTCTCTTTATAATTAAGAACCTGAGCGTGTATCTGGAGTAAAGTATGTTTCAAATACAGTCTTTTAAATTATGATTAAACATTACTTGTGGTATTAAAATTTTCTCAGTTGATTTGTTGTAATTCTAATGTTACATCAAAATAAACTGTCCCACCAAACCCACTGCTGTTCAGGAACACAATCCAGAGTCTGCAAGTGACCTTCCTCAATGTTGAAGGCTAGTCATTACGTAGAAACTGAAAAACTGAACCTAAGCCCTAACCACGGGCTCTCCTTTTTTTTTTTTTTTTTTTTGAGACAGTGTCTTGCTCTCTTGCCCAGGCTGGAGTGCAGTGGCGCAACGTCATCTCACTGCAGCCTCCCCATCCTGGGCTCAAGCAATCCTCCCATCTCAGCCTCCTGAGTAGCTGGGACTACAGGCATGTGCCACCATGCCTGGCTAATTTTTTCTTCTACTTCTTTTTAATTGTTGTAAAGATGGGATTTTGTCATGTTGCTCAGGCTGGTCTGAAACCCTTGGGCTCAAGCAATTCTCCTGCCGAAGTGCTGTGATTACAGGTGTGAGCCATCGCACCCAGCCTGGGCTTTCTATTTTTTACGGTTTCTTTAAGTATTAAAGAAGTGTGCATTCATAAGGACATACTTTTTATCTCTGTTGGTCATAGGTATATCCTAATAAATATTCATAGTAGGGCACATTAAATCTTCATTTAATGTACCTAACCTTCCTGCCCCGAAACAACTGTTTTGAAATTAGACTAAAGTGGCGTAAGAATTGGTGTCAGGGAACACTCAGTCTAGATGACCTCACCTTTGGGTGGCTGAATACTCAGCCTTTGTGCTATGTCAGTGGAGGAACCAGTGAAGATGAGGGGTCATACCAGAGCAATGAGTGCTGTAATGTGTTCATCATTGTGAGTATTGATTACCATTTCCTTTTCTTGATTTCAGGTAAACCTCAGGTTCTCCTCCTGCATTTTGCTGAGTATATGTCTTGATGACAAGCCTTCTGCTGATGAGCTGTGTTTCTGAACCAATCATGGTAGAAGTCAATTAAAGTGTCTCTCACTTGTGGTTTCTCAAAGATATGTTATCACAAAGACTCTCATACTCCCTTTTCTCTGATCTCCATTTCCTATTCTACATTTGTGTGCTGAATCTGTTTAGCTTTATAGTTAGTACAGTTACATGTCCACTGAAAAGTGGGAATTAATTTAATTACCAGTGAAGTAACAAAAACTTAGTTTGGCAATGGATTTCTTCTATAATCCAAAGCCAAGTTACCTTTCCACTCATGGCTCTAAAGATTACTCAACTGTGTAAATCATCTGTGCCACATGGAATAACTCAAAGTAAGTTCTTTCACCTCCTACTCATTCTCTGTATGCCAAATAAAACCCCACCTCTTTTGGAGAGTCCATACACTGTGCAGAGAAGGCTGTGAGGTATTTATGATATTTAATCCAGGAGGAACTTAAGTGATGTTTGTATTAGAAATAGAAAGCGAAGAATGGCTATGCTGCAAATATTATCATGAAGACATTTATAAATATATTACAAATGCATGTTTCCCCCTAAATAATTGACAAAAAACTATTACTTGCCTTAAAAGCAATGCACAATTAATGAATGCAAGAAATTAAACCTCCACACCATAATTTTTATATTCAAATAATTTGCTTTTACCTGAAAATGAACATATTTGATGAATTACTGTAGAGGTGATAGAATCACTGTATAAACTCACTGCAAAAAGAAGATACTTCTCTCCTTCCATCTTTCACCTCTTAAAAAAATTCCTCTGGTGCAATGATTATAACATAAAATGAAACACTAATGAAAGCAAAAGAGCAGAAACCTAAACCAAGCAAGTTAATTCAAATATTTGTTTCACTTCAGTAACATAACATATCATTTATTAGGTCATGGTTTTACTTATGTAAAATGATGGACATAGTGAAGATATATATATATAATATATATATAAAATATGCATACAATTATTTAATATATGTATATATGTACCTATTTAATAAATGAGATAAAAGTTAAACATGTTAGAATAAAATAATATATAATGTATTTTAATGATATCTTTTTGGTTTTTAAATAAAACTGTGGATCTTTAAATATAATTTTTTAATGTTAAATGTGAGTAGAAATGTTCAAAAGATTATATCTGTATCTCCAGGGTGGGCAAGTTTCACTACGGGAAATGAGATTGTTGACTGAGAAAAAAAGAATGTTATTTCCCTTTCTGTATACATATGTTGCTGATATTTGATCATTACATGTTATCATTTTATAATAAAATAAAAATGTTGAGTGATAGTGATTTTTGTTATATTTTAAACTGATATATCCTGGCTTCATTCAAAGTAATGCACAAACATATTGCCACCATTTTTATGTAAACCCAATCTTTGAGCAGAATATATAGATTATTCTTCAAAGGCATTTGTTAATAGATAGAGGGTAGAAAGGTGATGTTATATATTTCCAAAAGTTTTTCCTAAGCTTGATTTTTAGACAGGAGGAAGAAGAGAGGAGAAAAAAGAAGGAAGACAAACAGAAGAAGAAAATGAAGGCCATATTTCTGCATGCTTGTACTACCCATACATATGTGAATTTTTTGTTTCTGTTTCATGTGCTTTCCTCTTTGCTAATGGTCACATGCATTCATTGAACCCTTCAAAATTGCCACAAATATGATCTCAAGTTAAAGGAAATGTAAATGCTGATTGGCTAATGAATAAGGTTGAATTTTGTATGATGTCGCCATGTGTCTGGCATTTTGATGTGCCATAGTGAAATATGATCCAGGTTGTTGCCTTTTAAATCAAGATATTGGACAATGACTGTTATATCCTCAAAGAACAGGAGTGTTAATGACTAAGTACCAGTGTAATTGCAGCACACATGGATAGAAGTTAGGCCTGGTGGAATTTAGGACTCATGGAATAGTGCTTTTAATAGGACTTAAAGTACAACTTGGAATATGGGAATAACTTGTTCTATATTCTACACTGCAAATAATTAGGGATAAAGAGTATCATAATGCCAAGCCCCTTTTATCTTTTAAAATTTTTTTATTTTTTTACAAAATATTAGCCGGGCATGGTGGTGGGCACCTGTAGCCCCAGCTACTCGGGAGGCTGAGGCAGGAGAATCGCTTGTACCTGGGAGGCAGAGCTTGCAGTGAGCTGAGATTGCACCACTGCACTACAGCCTGGGTGACAGAGCGAGACTCCGTCGCCAAAAAAAAAATATATATATATATATATTACAAATAAATAAATATATATATATTTGTAATTTGTATGAGTATATGGTAGATGTATATATTTGTGTGGTACATGAGATATTTTCATACAGGCATGCAATGCATAACAATTACATCAGGATAAATGGTGTATTTATCACCTCAAGCATTTATCATTTTCTGTGTTACAAATATTCCAGTTTTACTCTTTTAGTTATTTTTATATACACAATTATTACTGTTGATTGTAGTCTTCCTGTTTTGCTATCAAATATTAGATCTTATTTATTCTCTTTTTTTTGTACCCACTGACTGTACCCATTCTCCTTCTCACCCCCCATCCCCCACTATCTTTCCCAGCCTCTGGCAACCATAATTCTACTCTCTATATCCGTGAGTTCAATTGTTTTAATTTCTAGCTCCTACAAGTATGTAAGAACATGCAAAGTTTGTCTTTCATGCCTGGCTTGTTTCACTTATTAGACGTCTTCTACTTTTATCCATGTTATTACAAATAACAGAATCTCATTTTTTTTTTTTTTCTTTTTTGGCTGAATAGTACTCTTTTTTGTATATATGTTCTTTTCTTTTTTTTTTTTTTTTTTTTTTTTTTTGAGACGGAGTCTTGCTCTGTCGCCCGGGCTGGAGTGCAGTGGCCAGATCTCAGCTCACTGCAAGCTCCGCCTCCCGGGTTTTCGCCATTCTCCTGCCTCAGCCTCCCGAGTAGGTGGGACTATGGGACTACAGGCGCCCACCACCACGCCCGGCTAATTTTTTTTTTTTTTTTTTCCTGTATTTTTAGTAGAGTCGTGGTTTCATAGTATTACCCAGCATGGTCTCGATCTCCTGACCTTGTGAACCACCTGCCTTGGCCTCCCAAAGTGCTGGGATTACAGGCGTGAGCCACCGCGCCCAGCCTGTATTTTATTTATGTATTTGCCTGTTGATGAACACAGGTTATTTCTAAATCTCGGCTATTGTGAATAGTGCTGCAATAAACATGGGAGTGCAGATGCAGTAATTTTCTTTCTTTTGGGTATATATCTAGCAGTGGGATTGCTGGATCATGTGGTAGTTTTATTTTTAGTTTTTTGAGAACCTTCTGTACTGTTCTCTATGGTGGCTGTTGTAATTTGGATTCCCACCAACACTGTATGAGAGTTCCATTTCTCCACATCCTTGCCAGTTTCATTATTGTCTGTCTTTTGGATAAAAGCCATTTTACCTTGAGTGAGATGATATCTTCTTGTTTTGATTTGCATCTCTCTGATGATCAATGAGGTTGAGCACCTTTTCATATATCTTTTTGCCATCTGTATGTCTTCTTCTGAAAAATCTCTATTCAGATCTTTTGCACATATTTAAATAGGATTATTGTAATTTTTTTCCTATTGAGTTGTTTGAGCTCCTTATACATTCTGATTATTAATCTCTGGTCAGATGGATGGTTTGCAAACATTTTCTCCCATTCTATGGATTGTCTCTCTTTGTTGATTGTATCCATTGCTATGCATAAGATTTTTAACTTGATGTGATCCCATTTGTCCATTTTTGCTGTGGTTGCTTGTGCTTGTGAAGTATTAAGAAATTTTTTTCCTAATCCAATGTCCTAGAGAGTTTCTCCAACACTTTCTTTTCATAATTTCCTAGTTTATGGTTTCAGATTAAGTCTTTTAATCCATTTTGATTTGATTTATATAGATGGGAAAGATAGGGGTCTTAGCTTCATTCTTCTGCATATGGATATCCAGTTTTCCCAGTACCATTTATTGAAGAGACTGTCCTTTCCCAATGTATGTCTTGGCACATTTGTTGAAAATGAGTTTGCTGTAGTTGTATGGATTTATTTCGGGTTTCTCTATTCTGTTCCATTGGTGCTGAGCCCCTTTTCTTATAAATAAATACCTTAAAACCCATCAAACGAAAAGGAAACCCTTTAAGTGTATACAACTATCTATCAACCGTATAAGGAGCGTAGCTGGAGAGGAAGACAAATCATGATACAACCCCTCTCCATAAGAGGTTCACAGTTTACTGGGGAAAAAGAAGAAAAACATGAAACTATATATATATAAAATAAAACAAGAAAAACATGAACCTATATATGAAATATATATATGTGTGTGTTTATATATGTATGTACATACATGTGTGTATATATACATATATGTATATACGTATATGTACATCTATATATACAAAATATACACATGTAAAATCAGTTTATGTGATACGATATAGGCAGTAAGTTTTATTAGAACTTAACATTGAATCATGTGCATTGAAATACAGATGATCCCTAACATTAAATCATGGGCATTGAAATACAGATGATCCCTAACCTATGATGGTTTGATATACCATTTCTCAACTTTATGATGGTGCAAAAGCCATATACATCAGTAGAAATCATAATTCAGTACAGTATTCAATATATTTCATAAGATATTCAATACTTTATTATAAAATAGACTTTGTGTTATATTATTTTGACCCACTGTAGGCTAATGCCCATGTTCTGAGCACATGTAAAATAGCACAGGCTATGATGTTAGGTAGACTAGCTATTTTCAATTTATTATGGGTTTATTGGGACATAGCCCTATTGTAAGTCAAGGAGCAACTGTAGTTCTGTTGAGGAGGTAGGTCTGCAACTAGATCTTTGGAGAGGAGTAGAATTTGAATAGGAGAAAGAGGAAGAGAAGGAAAGTAATAAACATTACTATCAGAACACCACCAATACAGTATAAAATAGAGCCATAGGCCTTTTTGGAAAAGGATGAAGCATAGACCTGACCATGATTACCTATGGAACTATGCTTGACAGGAGGGTAACAGGGAGGATTTTTGCTGGTGGAATTAAGAGGGATAAAGATGGAATGCTGAAAACAACATCCCTGAATACACTGTAGCCCTTGATCAGAAATAATAGGTATAGATCCTACTCTTTCTTCCCATCTTTTTAGTAGAGGAGGGCAAAGTAATATTTTCCTAACCAAGAAGAACTGCATTCACATTTAAAAGTGCTTCTTGTTTAGGTATCATCTTACCATTATGAGATTCCACGTCGTTATGATAGATTTTGGATACTGAAGTTAGGAAAAGAGATGTCATTTTAAAGTGGAAGTGTTTATGTAAGTTGGCACTGCAGGTACTGTATTATTACATGTGTATAACACAGTTCTCAGTAGCAACTGTAACAGTTCAGGTTGCTATTCATAGACACATTTACTTTATTTCACCAGCTCTTAGCTTTCTCCAAATGTTTGCATGAAGGTGGGGTAGGAGACAGGAGAATAATGTGGCTGTGATTATGAGGCTTTCTGCAACATAATAAACCAAAACAGTAATGCAGAAATGATTTGAAAATAAATCCCAGGTTTACACCTACCCACCAGAAGAAAGAAGAGGGTCTGGTGATCTGAATACAAAAATACCCAACATAGAAATATAGACCACAGACATATCCCCTAAAGCAAAGAACTCGAGAGGACATTTGCTTGGTGGTTACTGACACAGCTTTGGAGCCAAACTGCCTGGATGTAGATCCTGGGGTCATCATTTGCTATCTGTGCAACTTGGGAAAATTGCTTCACTTCTGCAGGCCCCAATTTTCCCATCATAACCTGCCTCATAAAGTTGAAATGAGGGATGAAAGAGTTACCATTTGTTAAAATCTGAAAACAGTGCTCTGCAGGTGTCACTCAAATAATGTGAGCATGTACAATGCTCCTTGACTTACGATGGGGTTATGCACCAATAGACCCATCGTGAGTTGAAAATATGGTAAGTCAAAATGTACTTAATAACACCTAATGTACCACCTAATGTATCACAGCTTAACCTGGTCTACCTTAAACGTGCTCAGAACACTTACATTAGCTTGCATTTAAACAAAATTATCTAACACAAAGCCTGTTTTATAATAAAGTCTTGAATATCTCCTATAATTTTAAAAATACTGAGCTGAAGGTGAAAAATTGAATGATTATATGGTACTTAAAGTATGTGTATAACAAAAGTGATGCATGTTCAGTAGAAATGAATGTGTAAAGTCATAAAAATTACAAAGTTGAAAAATTATGCATCAAACCATCATACATCTGGGACTGTCTGTAATGTATCATCCAAAACAGATGTGTTAAACACTTTTAATAGAAAAGGGGGTGCTAAAAGCATTAAAGTTTACATATTTCAAAACGTTTATGTATTGATCACAAAAGGTCTATGTATAAACTAATATTAGCTTATTCAAAAAATATTTTCAAAAGGAAAACTTTTAAAATATATATTCAAAACCATTAAAACAAAATATTTTATTATTGAATATTATGAAGAAATAAAAGTAGAACAATTATTTCTGGTATATTTTCATGAACCTTAGTCCATTTTCTTTTTTGAATTTTTATTTTAGTCTCTCTCTGTCATTCAGGCTGGAGTGCAGTTGCACAATCATGGCTCATTGCAGCCTCAAACTCTTGGGCTCAATCAATCCTTGCTCTTCAGCCTCTAAGCAGCTGGGACTATAAGTGTGCACCACCATGCCTGGCTAAGTTGTTTATTTTATTTTTGTAGAGACAAGGTTTCACTATGTTGCCCAGACTAGTCTCCAACTCCTGGCCTCAAGTAATCTCCCTGTCTCAGCCTCCCAAAGTGCTGGGATTAAAGATGTGAGTCACTGTGCCTGGCTAATTATTTTTTTGCTTGTTTGTTTGTGTCTGTGTCTAATATTGTGTTGCTGGTTTTGGTCCCTAAAACAAAAAACACTTTCTCAGTGTTTTTATTTTTAATTTTTTTGAAACAACTTTATTAGGGTATAATTTATGTGCCCTAAAATTTACCCATTTTAGTATACAAATTAATGTTTTTAAATAGATTTACAAAGTTGTGCTAACATCATCACAAAGGCTTTCTTTTGTTTTAGTTTTTCGTAAAATTACCTGCTAAGTTCTTCCAAGTTTCTTTTCATGGTTAGTTAACTTGAACATATTGATGCCTTTAATTGACTCTTCTTTATGGACCATAATATTTTAAATGAGGAAATTATCTGTTAACAGATACTGAAGTACTTGGTAAGTAGAATTTAGTAGCAAATTCTACTAAAGAGTGGATATTCTGACTTCTAATTTTCTTGAGTATAAAAATATGCACATAAAAGCAGGACAAAGAGTGAGTAGCGAATTGCAGGGTTGGCAGGCAGGATGTAGTATTAAAGTAGTATCAATTTTAAAAATCAAGTATCACATAACCACCAAACTGGTTCTATGCCAGCATCAGTTTATAACACTGTAATGCCACATATCTAATTTTAATTTTTTTAGTAGCCATATTAAAAATATAAAATTAAGCAAGTAAAAATATGAATGATTCCACCTAAATATTTTCACAGGTACTGACTTTTTTCTTCATTTGCATTCACTTTTGCCAACACAAAACTATTTTCATAAGAGGCCACTTTTCAGGAAAATAAAGTTGTCATGATTAAATTGTCAGGATATTTTGCAGGACAATTTTAGAATTTGAAAGGTACATATTGAACACTATTTGAACATTCGTTGCTTAAATTTCTCAGTTGTCCCTTTGTCGTTAAAAGTATAAATTTTAATTCTTTTTTGTTTGCAAGCCTTGTTTTTCATTATCCTGTATTACAAAACTGATAATTCAAAACGATAATTTCTGGGGCCTCATTTAAAAAAATACTTTAGGGAGGCCTTCCAAATGATTTCTAAGAGTAATATAAAATTATAAAAGTTTCAATACTTTTAGAATATTTTAGAATATTTAGGCTTACTTGTAAAACAGCTTTTCAAAGGCTCAAACATTTCTAAAATTGATTTGTTGATGGACAATGAAAAAATACGTATTGCTATTTTTATATAAAATTATCATTAATCATCTGCTTCATCCGAAAAATTCTGTATTTTAGTTAGTCCTAAAGTGTAGAAATTTTTAAAAATTATGAATTCTGACTACAGATACTTCTATTTCAATTGGAGATTTTCAGAGTTTGGAAACAAAATTATAAATTATGTATGCACCGTAGCCAATTCAAGTGTATTTCATTCCAAATGTTTCTTAATTTAGTAAGAGTGTTTTTTAAATGATAATTTCCTTTACCAATATTTATATTTATATTATAATTACAAACCAATTTTATTTTTAATTTTAACTTTTAATTTTAATTTTTAATTTTGATTCATTTTAGCAAAGTGAACTACTCTAAACTTTACTTTGATTTTATAAATTGTATGAAAATACTGATTTGGGGAATTGTCCATTTGAAGGATCTTTCTTCATATATATATACACACACACACACACACACACACACACATACATATACAAATAATCTTTTCCTACTGTAGTGCTTGAATTTATTTCCCATGAACTATATTTAAGGCATGCTTGTCCCAAAGACAGTCAAAGATGGCTTTCTAGAGGAAGCAATGCCTAAACTAAGTCTTGTTTTGTTTTGTTTTTTGTTTCTCTGAAGGATCTAATCAAAAGAATATAAAACTACCATAATTTCACCATTTACAAAGTTCTATTAATACAGCCAATACATCAGTAGATATCATTTCCACTTTTGTATTTACATAAGAAAATTTGGTCTGAAACCTGAGAAAAATTAATGAAAAATATTAATTTGAACTAAATGGAAATCACTGCTGTTATAGTGATATGTAAACCTATCTTCTTTAGTTATATTTGTTAAATTTTTGTCTTTGGCACAGTCATCTATGAACTGACTCTGTCTCAAAAAAAAAAAAAAAAAGAAAGAAAGAATGAATGAAAAAAAAAAAAAGAATCCTAGGACACGGCTAACAGGAATGGGGACAAAGAGTGTGAGTTTGGCATCCCCAAGCAAATCTGATAATATAATCTCCTCTACATAAAAGTCACTATTTTTTCTTACTATCTGCGCATAGATTCACTGAAATACACATGGGTCAATCTAAGGAAAGAATGAGCCCAGTCTGGGTGCGGTAGCTCATGCCTGTAATCTCAGCACTTTGGGAGGCTGAGGTGAGCCAAGAGGATTGCTTGATCCCAGGAGTTTGAGACCAGCCTGGGCAACATAGGATGACCCCATCTCGTAAAAAAAAAAAAGAAAAAGAAAAAAGAAATTATCCAGGCATGTTGGTGTGGCCCTGTGGTTCTATCTACTCGATGGGGTGAGGTGGGAGAATCGCTTTAGCCTGGAGGCTGAGGCTGCAGTGAGATATGATCACACCACTGTACTCCAGCCTGGGTGACAGAGCAAGACCACTTAGAAAAAAGAAAAAAGAATGATCACAAATTACATTAGTTATGCATGAATTTTCATGTAACATATTTTAATATTGGTTTGCCTGTGTATGGGCAAATACCAAATTCGGGGCTGGCATGACTCTCTCCACATAGTCTAACCTGTCTCCTTCCCTAGCCACTTACTATTCTTCATTCCATTAGCTGAGAATGCAATTAAGCATCAAGTCTGAATATTTTGTGGTTTTTAAGCATGTCTATTTAGAGGAGACCTAAAAGCTCTACCTTTTTGCTATCCGATGCTACATATAGGAGAAAACAAGCAGATGTTGCTGACAGTGTCAATTAAGGAGTTAAATAAGCAAGGAAAGTCCATCTGTGGCTAATCTGGGTTGAACGCTACAGGATCACATTAATATTTGTTGAGCACTGCTATAAATGAGGCATTATCCGGTTGTTCTGATACTCACAGTGACCCTGGGTCAGTCCTGTGATCTCTTCAACTGAATTTTCTCTTCTCTTAGGTAGACATGCAAGGTCCTCATGATTGTCTCAAAACTATATAGAATTGAGAAGGTGAGCAGACGTGAGTACATTTAGAGAAAAACATGGCTTGGTCCTAGTACATGTTTAGTGAGCTTAACCATTAATATCTTTAACATTTTTTTCTTTCTTTTTATTCCCAGTTGCACTGATGAGGAAACTGAAACAGAAAATCCAGAGTAAATTCCACCAGGCCACACAGCGAGGTATGGTAGAGCCAGGAGAGACTATGAAATCCAGACTCTCACACTAATGCTCTATCAGCTAGACCTCCATGTGAGTCTCCCCAATGTAGGTAGGAAGAGCCTTCCCTAAAATGCTCATAAAGCAAATCAGAGCAATGCTTCATTCCATGTGATTTCTAATTTGAAATGCAAACAATTGCCAATTTGTTTGACTTGTATTTATAATTATTTCCTTGTGAATTACTCATCACTAAATGCTTTATAAATATTTTCTCTTTTTTTCTCAATGTCTATGGAATGATCACAGCATAGAAAATGTTGGCTTTCAAGGATTTATTAATATCTCCTTTTGAAATAACATGTATTTGTAAGACAGAATAAAATCACTTTAAAGAAACAAATCTTGAATTTGATTTCCCGTTCAGACAATGACTTATTTGATGTGCTTAATAAGATGAACTACATAGTGACTTTTATTTAAAGGGTCCATTATATAAGAAGTAGAAAAGTAAATATGCACACTTAGATGAGCATGGCCTTGCCAACAGCTCCTTCTGATAGATTTTTAGACTTTACTAAGTTTGTGTAAGCCGAAGGCATCACACTGTATGCATTACTGAATCTAATTTCACTTTTGCCAATAATCAAAAAAAAACAAGCTAGTGGCATAATATGGCAGTATGCATCATGTGCTTACCATAATCTCAAAATTTAACTCTTTGTGAAGAACTGAGCCAATTATTTCTGTCTTTTTCAGCATGAAACCTAATTTAAAGCATTTTTCTAGATGATAAAATAAATACTCCTTTACTCAGAAACTTAACAAATCCAGAATAGAATACAGAACTCAGTAACTAGATTCAGAATATTGTTCGTACTCTTTGCTTGGAATCACTTCAATATAAAATGATTTTCAAGGAAGAAAAATAAACAGTAGTTCCCCCCTTTTTTGGTCCTGGTTTCTCCCAACTGGCAATAGCGTATGTGTGTTTTAGTCTGTGCTTTGCAAAACTTGATGTAAATTCAAACCAGCACAAATATTAAAAAATGCAATTTCCACTTTTGAAAGCAAAATTTAGAAGTTGCTAAATATTAGCAATTTGTTTAAGCAAGGGAGGAAAAGGAACCATTAGAAGAAATTCAGAGAAGAGCATTAAAAGGGTCACAAGGATTGACTTATGACATCAAAGGAAAAAAAAAAACAAAAAACACAATGCTAGATCTGTTGCTGGACAAAACCATGGTAAGCCAAAGCTCTGATAGTGATACATACAGCCTGGGGAAAGCAACTTCACATTTTGGTGTAATTGAGGGAGGAAAATGACCCAGTTCTATTTGCTAATAATAAGTATCATTAGGTAAAGATATAGTAATCGAAAGGCAACTCCTCAGATTTAAGTACTATTTAAAGTATCTTTAAGCAAGTGGGTAAGTATAGCAACAACCAAAAATGCTTATTCAACTCAATTCCTACTTTCCCTTCCCAAATCTTAAAATTGGTAAAAAGCAAACAAACAAACAAACAAACAAACAAAACAAAACAAAAACAAAAACCAGAGAAAGAGAGAGCTAGTTGGATACCGGTGTCTGAACTCCATACCCCAACAGGGACCTCATTTTGTATGACTGCCACAGAAACGAGCACAGAGAGGGGCAAGATAATATAAGGAACAAGGTAGGGGAGAAAAAGATGGTCGTTTTAAAAGGAATGACAAGTTTAGGTGAAACATAAAAGTCACTCCATAGCCAAGAGAGATTAAAAAGAGCTCAAGAGGGTCATGTTGCTTCCCATTTCCCCTTACCTGATTCTCGCTGCCATTCCATTGGTTAAGTTTTACAGGTTGCAGTAACTGGCAAGGAAGAGGTGTGCCTCTCAGCTGTTCACAATGCAGAATCTTGAAAAGGCTAACATAGTAGCAGTATGACAGGCCATGTAAGTCATTACGTGCCTTATAACTCATTTGTAAGTAGAATGAGAACTGGAGCAAATTAAATGTAAACTCTGCCATAGGACCTCTAAAAACATGTTAGTCATATGGAAAGCAAGGTTTTGTTTTCCATCTAGAAAGACAAACAAATATTTCCTCACAAATGTGTTACTTTCCTGAGGAGAGCAGAAATGTGAGATAAGTCCATTTGCTGCAAAGTGGTTTAAAGAAAATATATTGGCAGCAGAAGGAAGGTGGTTTAGAGAGAAGATACGTAATAGAATACATATACAAGTACTATGAGCATTGAGATTCAGGTCGGTGCTAATTAGACATTTCCTGATCAGTGAAAATCATAAGACTTTCAAAGTCATGTATTTTAAGAAATAGTAAAATTTATCAGGTAAGATAATATATTTATGACTTACCACAGTATTTTTGTGATGGTTCTGTTCTTCGTGAAGCCTTATTTTGCACTGAAATTGGCACAATTTTACACAATTAACCAAATTTTCTTTTAATAGAAACTCACACACACATAGCACATTCTTTAGTACTAAGATGCTAAAGTTGCTGAACATGCTACAGGTGATTATGGGGCAGTAGTGAAAGAGTTAATTATCCACCATTCCTCCCCCCCTACCCTAGACATCCCACTGCACCTCTGTTATAGACTTAGGCACAGTTCCTAATGGCAAAATCTATTAGGATGCACAATATTCTCCCAAGGGAGCTGGTGGAAGTCCTGTCACTTGAGACATTTAAAACTGCACTGGATAAAGCACTAGAGAGCTGTGAGTGCATGTGTTCCAACCCTCAGGACAGAAATCATGACCTAATGGGTGATTTCTATCCCTTAATGTCTCTGATTCGCTGGGTGTTTTAATAGCTCCCTCATATTTAAGTAGATGAGCAACGGTCTATTGTTTTTTAATGGAACTTGAGTTTGGTCTGTAAAGTGTCAAGACAGAGGTGACAAAACAAACCACAGGGGAGTGGAGGAAGCCTTGTGGAAATTTAGTTGGTTTGAAGGAGGGTTGAGCAAACACAACAGTGTATTAGGGTTTAGCAAATGCCTTGACTTTTTTTTTTTTTTCTCAAATGTTTTCAGTTCAAGGAAACCCAAAACACATTTGGCTAAACACTTTTTCCTTAATTTTCAAACCCATGTGTATTTCAAGGGAAATTTAATCCATGTGTTTCTGATTCATTTACACTTAGCTCATCAAAATGTGGTTTCATAAGACCCATTTGATGTCTAAGAAGCCTTGTGAGCTTTTTTTTACAAGCTTTTTTTCTTTGAACCAGGAAGTTACATTTTGCCAAGAGTCAATGGAACTTCAACCAGAAAAGAATCAGTTTTGTTTGGGATCTTGGAATCCTCAAAGTTGGTGGGAGCTAATGAGCCAGGAGGGGAGGAAAGGGGAAGCTGATTCGGAGAGCAGGAACCTTCCCACTTCTAATATGTTATCTGTTCAGATAACTTGAAAATCTAGTTTTCTCTCAGTTTATAGTAGAAAATTCATCTTCAATTTTTGAAAATATTGTAGAAAACATGAGGATGAATTTTATTACAGGGTCCAGTGCTGTCATATGATCTGATAATCGTCCACTAGTGAGTCTGTGGGTGACGAGTATCAGGGCAGTAATGACATATTTATCTTAGAGGCAGTTATTAAGAAGTGACTCACAAAAGTGTTTAGATTGGCCATTTTTTAATATTTAAAAAAGCTTCCTCTGGCTGGTTATTGTCGCTCTGTGCACAACACTACTGGTTCTTTAAGAAATAAGACAAATAAGACTCAGTGCATGTGCTGATTCAGGTGCACACAATCCCCTATCTCATTGCTGGTGTTGCTAAAGAGCATCTGGGGTAAGGAAACATGCATCCGGTCCATCCGTCAAGAGTCCATGAGAAAGCCAACAATGTTTGCACCTGCAGGATGAATTACATCTTTGGTGAGTGTGGGAAGCTACGTAATGAGACAGCTGAGTGGCTGACACATTTCTTTTTTTCTTGCTCCTTCTGCACCTTCTTTTTGTACTACCTTCATTTTTCCCACTTCCTCTCCCTTTTCCCCACCTTTATACAATCACCACTAGATAATGGAGCAAATGTGGCACATCCATCCAAAGATGGGTTGACATGGTTTACACATTGCTTTCATTTGGTTGTTCTTTGGATGAATTCTTCCTTGAGAACAAGATAATGAAAACCATACGGTCATTGAGCACACAATCTGCCGTCACTTTGGCTGTTCCCTCACAGCCCATTTCATTTTATAAAGCCTGGTCCCTGAGTTTACGCCAGTAGAAGATCCCAAGCAGGTGGAATTCTGCCCCCCTATGGGCTTGCAGAATTCAGCAAACACGGTCAATTTAGTCTTTGCCTGTCTCCCATACATCAGAGAACTTATTTGAAGGGAACATCTCTTGCTAGTCTGATACAGGTTTAGAAACTTGGCCTTCTAAGTATTCATCTAAGTTCTGTTCTGGGACCTTCACTGTAGGAACTGAAGACAAAAGAACCAAAATAGATATCAACAGAAAATTAAAAGAACATTTGAAAGTTTTTTACCTCATGCAAACCTCAAACTCTGAACCACTGCCTAAAGGAAATAAATACTGTGTTATGGTGAGTGAAGGTAAATGTGTACTTCATTTCTGAGATGAGTTTTGACAGCCTAAAACAAAATGATAAATTTTTAACTATGGCAGCAAGTTCAGACAACAGGTGTGAGGGAAAAGAATTATTCATTGATGTAAATTCCCATACCAGTGAGTGAAATGGCTAAAAGCAATAAAATTACAGATGAGGTCTTTGGAAATTAAACAAAAGAAGTTTATTTTCACTTTCTAATTTGTCACCTGCTTTTATTAGACACCAAAGAAACATTACAGAAATATTAAATTATTCTCTGAAAATACAAAGGTAAAAACTACTGCAGTTTAAGATACAAGATATTTTCTCTTAAAATTGGCTATGATACTTCTACACTCATGGAACTTATGAAAATAGCCAATCTATTATGGCTAATTTAATTTTCTTTCCCAAAGATACATAATTCAGAATAAAAACTGTAATCAATGCCCAAAACACAAATCTCATACATCTCGCTAATGCTGAGAAATAGTGTCAAGTTCTTTTTCAGTACAAATATATGCAATACTTTTAATATATTTTGTTTTTAATTCTCAGAAATCCTTATTATTAATCAAGCAAAACAACCTTTTTATAATATAGAATTATCCTTCCTAAGAGTAGAAGCAAAGTGATTAAAAAAAATATGGAAAATACTATAATTAAGAGATAGAAAGAAATTTAGAATAATTTTGTTCAAATTCATAATTTTAGGATTGAAAAAACAAAAATCCAGAGTGTTTAGGAGTTTGTTCAAAGTTCGAAACCTGGATTCTATAAGGTTGGATATCAGAATTCAGCTCTAAATATAAGTTCAGTGCTATTTTAACAATCAATAAAATTTATAAGAGCAATATATTCCTGAGATAGAACACATCAGAAAAGACTATAGAGATTCTTTGAATTTGGAAAGTTCTCACTAGGTAGAAATTCCAAAAAATAGAACAGATAAAAATGGAACTCACTCATTGAGGTGGAGTTGGAAACCCTAGGGTCTCATTTATTAGCTCCTCTCACCCACTCCTTCTGAGGGCCCTCTGAATACCTTGTAAAAACTCCAAGAGTTTCTCAGGACACTGTCTTAAAACCACCAATAATATTCTCAGTTGTGGTGAGTAGACTCAAAAGTGACCCCAATGACCCTAGAAAATGCCACAGACTGGGTGGCTGAAACAACAGACATTTATTTTCTCATAATTCTGGAGGTTAGAAGTTTGAGATCAAGGTGTCAGCAGGGTTGGCTTCTGAGGCCTCTCTCCTTGGCTTGTTGATGGCCATCTTCTCTCTGTGTCTTCACATGGTCTTCCTTCTGCACTTGTCTGTCTCTTAATTTCTTCTTATAAGAGCACCCATCGTTGTATTAGGGCCTGCCCTAATGACCCCATTTTAACTTAATTATCTGTTTAAAGACTTTATGTCTGAGTTTGATTAAGTTAATATAACAAAATACCTTAGACTGGGTAATTTATAAACATCAGAAACTTATTGCTCATAATTCTAGAAACTGGGAAGTTCAAAATGAAGGCACCAGCAGAGTCAGTGTCTGGTGAGGGCTCACTCTGCTTCAAAGTTGATGCCTTCTCATGTGTCCTTACAAGGTGAAAGGATGAGGCATCTCTCTGGGGTCTCTTTTATCAGGACAGCAGTCTCATTCACAAGAGCAGAGCCCTCGTGACCTAATCATCTCCCAAAGGTCCCACCCCCTAATATCATCACCTTGGTGAGTAGGTTTCAATATATGAATGTTGTGGGTATACAACCATCAGAGGAAAGTACCTTATCTCCAAATACAGTCACATTCTGAGGTACAGTGGGTTAGGGCTTTGACATATAAATTTGTGGGTTGTGGGGAAGAGGGCATTAATCAGCTCCTAACACTCACCTTTCTATATTATCCCTTTGTATCATACCCTCCCCTTGGGTGGGAAATTTGACTTGATTCTAATCTATAAAATATAGCAAAGGTGATAGGAGTCACTTCATCACTTCATGATTATGTCCATGATAAAATAACCTGTCTTGTTCTAGAGATTTTCTGTCTCTCTTATTGACTGAAAAAGTGAAGCGGCCATGCTAGGAGGCCCAGATGGTAAGGAGCTGAGGGAGGCCTCCAGGAAATGACCAGCAAGAAGCCAGCTCCCTCAGCCTTGTAGGTACAAGAAAATGAATTCTGCCAGCAATCTGAGGGAACTCGGAAGCTGATTCTTCTTCTGTCAAGCCTCCAGATGAGAATCCCAGTTACAGCCAACACCTTGATTGTAGTCCTTAGCAGAGGACTCTACCAAGCTGTGCCCGGACTCCTGACCTGCAGAAACAGTGAGGTAATACATATGTATTGTTTTAGGACACTAGGGTTGTGATAATTTGTTACATAGTATGGAAAACTAATACTTAAACTCTGATAGTGGCTTCGGAACCAGGCTGTGGGTGCAGGCAGGGGACATTTTGGGAAACACAATAGAAAATGCCTCGATAGGGCTGGGCGCGGTGGCTTACGCCTGTAATCCCAGCAATTTAGGAGGCGGAGGTGGGCGGATTTCCTGAGCTCAGGAATTCGAGACCAGCCTGACCAACACGGTGAAACCCCCTCTCTACTAAAATACAAAAAATTAGCTGGGCATGGTGGTGTGCACCTGTAATCCCAGCTACTCGGGAGGCTGTGGCAGGAGAATTGCTTGAACCCTGGAGGCGGAGGTTGCAGTGAGCCAAGATTGTACCACTGCACTCCAGCCTGGGAGAAAGAGCAAGACTCTGTCTCAAAAAAATTTTTTTAAAAAATAATAAATAATAAATAAAAATAAAAGTCCTAGTCCTGAACAGATTATTAACAGAAACCTGGATATTAAGGACACTGTCAATGAGAGCTGAAAAATAAAGTGATGAGCATTTTATTGACAATTGAAGGAAGAAGGATCTTTGTCATAGAGTGGCAGAAAAATTAGCAAAATTGTCTCCTACGGTTACACGGAAAGCAGAACTTTTTAGTGATGCATGTGGTCATATAGCTGATTTCCAAGCTAAGTGTTGAAGGTGCTGCCTTGTTTATTCTTGCTGATTATAGTAAAATGTGAGAGAAGAGAGATAAATTGAGGACAGAACTACTAAAAAAAGGAACCAGGACTTGATGATTTTGAAAATTCTCAGTCTCTCCAGATGGCAAAAAAAAAAAAAAAAAAAAAAAAAAAAATTAAAATTAAGGGATTCGCTGTCAAGAAATCTTGCTCTGGAGAGAAAGCAGAGGATGTGACTCTACAGTCTTTTACTAAAGCCTCGGAAAGATTAAAAGGTTAGGGTATTCAATAACGCAAAGGCCTCTTTCAAGAGATTAAGGCTGTGCCTCACAGATTCTCCCAGTCAAACCGTAAAGATTCCACTGAGTAAATGGTGGTGTGCTTTAGTGATTTTAGCAGGATGCCAAGGAAGAGAAGGGATTTACTCAAAAAGATCTGTGGGCCTGGCTTTTGTCTAATGGAGTGAACCCCTTTAAAATCCACAGGAGACCCACAAAGTACTTGAGATAATTGTTTCAATGAAGGTGCTACCAGCTTGGACTAAAAAGGACAGAGTACATGTGAAAGGAGGCTGTCAAACTCCCAAAATTCTACTGGCAGGAAATACTGATAAAACTACTCAGCTGCTACCTTTTATGAAAAAAGAAGGGTGACTCAGAAAGCAGAACCAAGAACCAAGAAGGAGGAGCCTAGAGCCGCACAGAATTGTCCTTAGGTCTCGAAACCTCTTCCAGAAATCAAACCTTTGCCTGGCTGGATATCTGCCATGCAGCAGTGACTTCCTTTTATCTTTCATTTCCCCTCTTTTTGAACTGGACTGTCTATAGATGTTATTTTTGGTCTGTCCCACGAATTTATATTGAGTTTGTTGAAGGCAGATAACTTGTGTCTTTAGTTTCACAAGATCACAGATGGAGAGGAATCGTGCCTCAGGAGCTAGCTATACTTAACAGATTATCGCCAGAAACCTCATTTTTACCTAGACCTGATTTAAATGATGAGATTTTGAATGTTGAGCTGGTTCTATAATGGGATGAGACTCAGGAAATTTGGGAGGGGGTGAATTTAGTTTGCATGTGGGAGAGACATTAATCGTTGATGGCTAGAGGGTAGACTGCAGTAGACAGAAGCCAAAATGGCCCTGAAGGTCTTCACTTCCATGCCTCTGTATAATCCCTTCCCTTAGAGTGTGGGTAGGGCTGGTAATTTGCTTCTAATTAATAGAATATATACAAGGTGATAGAACATCACTCCCAAGATAATGTTACATTATATAAGAACTGTCCTGCTGGAAATCTCTCTATGATGCTGATTTTGCATAAGCACCCTGCCATGAGTCTCAGAGTCACATGAAAATGAATTCTTTCAACATCTTCAATCAAGTTCTAAGTGGGCCTGTCCTCAGGCAAGCCTCTAGATTACAAATACGTGTTTGTTTGTTAATCTGTTTTTGTGTCCTCTCACCTGTACATGGACATGTTGTTTTCAAGGTCAGGAGTTTGTAAGCTTCTGAAATTAGAGATTATGGCAGTCATCTCTACTGTCTCCTGACACGTCATGGGGTAGGACTGCTACTCAGATGCATGAGTAAATGAAAGTCATGGTTAACTTGTTCAATAACCCAAATCTTTCTTCTCTACTAAAGCAAGTTAGTTTATTCTTTACACTGGCTCTTTTCATGCTTATAAGATGGGTGCCCTAGATCCAGGTATAAAATAAAGATAAAATGATGTAGAGCAGAAAATGAGAAGCTATTTCTTCTTACTGTTTCTTTTTATCAGTAAGGAAACATTTCCTAGAGTCCCCTAAGATAATCCTTTCCTATATCTCATTGGCCAGTCCTGGGTCACATGCCCACCATAAAATTATTCCCCGGCAAGCAGACTGATAAAACAGTCACAAGCTGCTAAGACCAACTATGATTCTCCTGAGTTGCTGGGGAAGAAGTGAACACACGTTAATAAAATTTAGATCCAACAACATGAGAAAAAGGAGAATTTGCTGTTGCTTGGGCAAACAATAATATCCTCTTCAAGAACATAGCATAATTTTACAAATAATTGTATTATAAAATCACTGAAAAATCCATAAATATTTATTGAGCACCTCCTGTGGGCAGTATTCTGGGAGCTAGGGGTACAATAGTGAAAAATAGAGTTTCTTTTTCCTACTTCAAATAAGTAATGTCACATGCTGATAGTATAAAAGATAAAATTTATAATGGTAAAGAGTGACTTGGTGAGGGTGTGGCAGGGCTGTTTTATGTACCCTGGCCACGTGTACATCCATGGAAGAATTGTAGGTGACACAACTGACCTGAATTCACACTTAACTTTAAAAAAAAAAAAAAAAAGGGGGGGGGGCATACCTCATCGTGCCCCTGTGGCCAATCCCTTGTTACACTAGTTCTGAATCTCTCTTTCTTTCCCCATATCTCTAGTCTTTGTTTTTCACTATTGGCCACTTTGCATAAGCACTTACACATAACAAAGTTCTCTCGCAAAGTTTCATTATTTTGAAAATGAATAAATAACAGTGCCACCTTATAAAGCTCCATTGTCTGTGCACTGCACAACTCCAGAGACAGCCAGACACAAACTATGTTGTAAGTAGTTATAGCGTGGTGTCCCTGAACACTTGCCTCCATCCACCTCAGATCCCTGTTCTAGCTACAGCCTTATCTCTCTGTTCTCCCCGTCACTGCAAAAACTCTTTAAAATATATATTTTTTCGCCCTGGTTGCCTTTTCATTTTCTTCTATTTACTTCTAAAGTCACTGCAATTGGACTCCCACTCTACCAGGCCTGCAACGTCAACAATGACATCTTTTTACTAAACCAAAGCCTCTTTTTAGTTGACATTTGTTTGACATTTGGACAGCCTTGCATCCTCTTTCCTGAAATATTCTCTTTCCTTTTCACATTCTCCTAAGTTCATCAACCTCTCTGACTCTTCCTTCTCAGTCTTTATGGGGATTCTTACAATTCTGTGCCGCTCTATATTCTGCGTTAGGCTACCTTCTCTTCTCACTCATTAGATGCAGAGAGATCAATAGAGACTTGGACAACCAAACTCCTGTTGGCCATTTTCTGTTGATATAAAGTTATGGGCACCTTTTGGATATTTTGATGCATCTAAACCATGTATAGTTATAATCTAATTTTAGACTTTGATGTTATATTTTTGAAATGAGATAGATATAGCTCTATGTACCACTTAAGGGATATGTCACCTAAAATACTCTGATGTGGTATCTACTTGATACATATTAAATGTTCAATAAGTAATTGTTGAATAGATTAATGAGTATAAATTTTAAAGGAAGAGTAAATATAATATTATGGTAAGAAATTCTAAAAGATAGGTATATAAAATAAAGTATCTATGAAGTGTGACTGAATGATTTATATTCCACTCAGAAATATGTATTTAAGTTTGGAAGACTAAAACTTTTTATCCAATATGATACAGATTATTTATCTGTTCAGACTTGAGGTCAAAGGCCAAATGCTTTTTGTATTTTGTGGCATGTCCATAGTCACAGTCATAAGAAGGAAAATGTAAAAGCAAATAAAGTAGGGGGATTTGATTATCTGGGCATATGAATATAACATTCTAAGTCGATATAAGACACAAATTACTTAAGGATAAATGTAGATTATTTAGTTTATGATTTTTGAGTGAGAATAACTCAAATTTACCAAAATATCAAAAAAAATGAAACTGAAGAAATTACATTCTTATATTGTTTTAGTATAAAGAAGAAGAAAAATGATTCAGACTTCTAAACTTCCAGCCCAGCTTCCCAAGGGTCAGTTAGACATTTTTATTAAAAGGAAAAAAACATACAATATAATAAATCCATTATTCTTTCATTTTGCAAAATGTCAAACTCCATGTGATCCTTTTCATTTCTCTGGGTGTTCTAAACAGATCGTATTTAGAGATGGAGCTAATACACAGCATGGCAAGTATAGATCAGAATATGCATAAAAGGCATCACAACTTGCACACTCACACCCCACACACACTCACACTCACACAGAGGATCAAAAACCCTTTAATCTGACAGATATAATAAAGCAAAAGTTCTCTGTTGAATTTCCCCTAACATCTATTTATGACCCACTTTTGTCTCATGAAAATGATTTTTGTGTCTAAAGAACAGGGACATCATGATGCATCTATGCTACTCTTTCACCTCCTGGAGCTGAGTAAAGGTCATGAACAGTGCACTACTTATTTCCTGAGTAGCCAAATTGGTATTGCTTTCTCAAGTTGTTTATGGGAATAAGACAACATGATGGCAAGATTGGATAATTTCGTATGAAACATGTAGTTTCCTTTCTCTCCCTCTCTGTCTGCCCAGTTCTGAAAGTCACTTATTTATGTTCACCCTAACATTTAAGAATTTGAACAATTATTAGATGCAGGAAGTAGACTGATCAAATATATGTGTTTAAAAGCAAATACACTTTATTCCACCTCTGTAGAAGATAGAACTAATGACTTAAATGTGCAAAAGCAGTTTTTTCTTCTTTGCTTATCAAAAACCAGATGGACTTCCTGTTCCATCATTCTTTAAGTCTACCTAGAGTGGTCTTAAGGTGAAATGCCTACATGTTAAACCATAATCAATCATTGTACACACACAAATTACTTTCTGTCCTCCCCTTTCCTTGTCATCATGGTCCAAAGCAGGTTTTTGAGACGGAGTACATTCATCTGAGCTGTTAGCTGCTTCGCGCCACTGCATCCTTGTGTATGATCTGCCTGGTCCCAGACCCCTGGAGAAAATTTGTGCGTGCATACTGTATGTGAACTTTAGATAAATAAATAAACACGCGAAACAGCTTCCAGATAATTGAAAGCGAATGAAGGAGGGAGCAAAAAGAAAACAATTTCTCTGGGGATAAGCAGCTAAGGTGGCAGGTATGATTAAAATCCATATGATTTATGGGTAGGTGGATTACTAACATGACAACCCTGTTAGTGTTTGTTTGTTTGGGAGCATTTGACAATAAAGTTTTCTTGTTGTTGTTGTGCTTGCTGTGGGTTTTGCTCCGGACTTAGCCACTCAGGAATTCCTAGTGCCTGACTGAGCAGTAATTTAGCAAGCTCTCTTGTGCTCTTTTCCTGTCAGCATTAACATGTCAATTCATTTTAATAGTCTGGGCATGCTCAGTGGGCATGCATTTTCTCAGTAGGTATCCCATGAGCCCACCCCGTGGTGCAGAAATGTGTTATATCTTGTTTCAGACCTCGGAGACTTCAGCAGGTTTATTTTCATTATGGCCAAGTGTATTTGTTCAAACAAAGCCAAAATAATATATAAAATCAAGACCCTAACAAATGAAATAGGTTATGTACATTTGATTGGTAATTTAAGCTCTTTCAAAGATTAGTTTGTACAATATTTCGTTACACAAAATTATTACCATAGCAGAGCTTAAAAAACTGTGTGCTGTTACTGCCTCTAGTTTTTGGAAGTTAAATGATATTCTGTCACAATGGGAGTTTTCTGTAATCATGATTAATACTTGAAGTGGCTTTTATATTAAAGGAGAATTTGCTCACCATCTTTCTCATTAAAGTATTTTCAAATGGATTTTTATCTAATGTTCTATCCATAAGTAAATGAATAAATTAGTAAATAAGTGCATAAAGAAATAAACACTCAAATCAAACTACCAATTAGGAGTGCTGGTGGTTCATAAACCTGTCTCTCAATTGTCACACTAGGTCTCAATTTACATCTAAAATTTAGATGTGTTAGCTAATACCTTGTCAGACAGAAAGGAAGTAAAAGAAGAAAAGAAAGAAGGAACCTAAATTTCACAACCAAAACAAAATTTGGCTTAAGATTGCAGAAGGGTTGACAATTTATACTACGTATACAAATTACTGCTTTAGAAAAGTAAGTTTTTGAGGGTGTACTTTAAAGCAGCTTATAAAGTATGTTATATTGTTGACACATTTTGGATCTCAGAATTTCTAAAATGGCTGAGTAGTTCTGTAATATCACAAGTAAAGGTAAAAGTTTAGAGAAAGGTATAAGAGTTGTGAATTACATCAGCTTTTCCTTTGACTGCTTCATTTTCTTTTTTCCTTTTAATCTATTTTTTTTAAAAAAACCTTGAGTGACAAGCTTTGTCTGTTTGATTATGTTGACTGTGTATAGGCTCATAAAATTTTTCTGCAGTACACAGTTGGTGGAAATGATCAGACATTTGTGATTCATTATATGATAGACCACAATTCCGGTTAAAATTTAGCATTTGATGGAATGATATCTTGTACCTCAGGTATACTCCTGCATCCCGCTAAACATTCTATAAAATAATTTTAAAAGGATTTTTTTCTAAATTATTTCATACATAGAACATTTTATAAATTCTTGGCACAAACTGTTAGAATACACTACAGTGTCATAGTTTTTGTGTTACCTCCTTTTAGCTTTAACCACGGATATTTATTAGTTATCTATTGGTAAGAGTCCTCTCTTAATGCTTTAAATCATCAATGATTGGAAATACATACCTGAGATATGTAAGCAGTAGGAACTTAATCCTAAATAATTGTGATAATATTTTAACTAATATCACTCATAGTCAGAAAGTTACAATAGCAGTGCTTTTTAAGGTCTAAAAATATTCACTGACTTCAGGAAGCAGCTTCTGGTGAGTGCTTATTCAGGTCAGGGAAAATGTTTTCCATACTCTGTATCTAAAGGGTAAAGTGGAAAGATAGAGGATAATAGGAAGGGATATAGAAGAGATTAGATGGGTGTGAAGGCAGAGGTCAGAAAAGATGGAGTGGCTCCCCTTCCTGAAAAGATATCCTGGGGGTTTTCTCTCACTTTGCCCAGTTCAACAACCTCTAGAGCTTTCCAGCCTCTCCTCATCTGACTCTGCACAGGAGCGTATCTCCGGGCGTGCACCTCTCTGTATGCCTGCACCTTCACCTTAACGGGAGTAGAGAACAGAGAAATGAAGGGGAAAAGTCTTGTCTTTTGAATCTCAAATGACACTACCCTTGAGATTCTTCTGCAGTTTGCACACTGGGAAAAATTGAGTAGCCTTTATTATTTTTGCCAAAATGAAAAATAATACTTTTGTCCTAAAATAGTGAATATATCTTAATTCATGAAAACTTTGCTCATGTAAAATACAGCAGAAAAAAGCCCTTCATCTATAAAGTGCTTTCAGATCTTCAGTGAGAAGTACTCTATTTTTATGATCTAGTCTCCTTACACATTTGTTAATATTATTATGGGAAAAATAATTATCATTTTCATAAAACAAATTATAGAATATATTTTGTCATCTTCCCTTTGTGTTCGATATACGATAAATTACTTGCCAGCAATATTTTTTTCTGGCTTGAGTTTCTACTCAGATATAGCACTTTCAATGTTTTCTTAAATGATATTTTTGCATAGCAAGATTTACATAATCTGTGGTTAATAATGTTTATTACTAGAACGCCAAATCTCTTTCTCTTGTCTCTCTGACATACACATAGACTCACACACACAATATACTCACAAACACACACACATACACATATACACACTCTCTCCCTTCAGGGCTCATTCCTGTCTAATAAGGATTATTTTTAGGGCATTCCAATGTAATGTTTCAAATTTTTATTCTAGACTCCTTGTTCTTCTCTTGCAGGTAAGGCAGAGTTCCAAGAATCATTATGGAATTTTTTTTTACTTAAATATTAAAACAATAGAAAAAAAATTCGATGTGAAATATTCAGTACAATTTCATGGAGTTCTGAATGAATCCTTCTAACATTCACACTGTTTACGTGAGTTGTGTGTGACTAGAATAATGGAAGCTATAGAGAATATCATATTTTAATCAATTTTTGGAATTATTTTGAATAGCATTTTAACTTTAGAACTAATAAAAATTCAGTCCATAAATGTTCAATAGCCAAAATATACTACCTAATCATTTGCTTTTTATGGAGGTAGGGATGGGAATGGTAAAATTATTATTTCCTTTAAATATCTTTGTCAATTTCTTTTAATCTTTGGATTTATGGCTAGCTTTTTACAGTGAATCTACTTTTCAAAGAATTACTTATTCCTGAAAAACTTTATAAAGGCATCCAACATGATTCGTTTTCATAGTATTTATACCAAACGTGTAAATCAAGTACTAATGATAGTAGCATCTTTGTAGTTCTTTTTAAATATGGATGAAAGATGAGTTTTCTTTCAAGGTACAAAACGTCATTATGGGCTCAGGTGGTTAAAATCAACATGAAAAATACATGCTGCATTTTCTTCCCTTAAATGCGATAATGTAATCAGATTTCAAGTCATCCTACCTACCTCACTTACAGCTTTATGGAGATTAATTAGTTTTTAGATCCCCGTCACATGATCTTTTCTGACTGTCATTTAGTTGGCTGACTAGACCTGTAAGCTGTCTCCTGCCCCAAAGGAGAGATTAAATTTTAGTATTGTTTGTCTTCATTCTTTGATTTAAAGGTGGATTTTTAAAGTTGTAGTTTAATTGTATTTTGTTTTAATCAGAAATACATTGTAAACTTATGTGTTAGGAAGGTAAATATTTAAATAAATAGGTAAAATCAGGTGTTTCACCTAGTTTGCTATAAAGACTGTTACTATACTGACACCTACACGCTAACTTTTAAAATTATTTATGGTATAGATGCTACATGCATTAAAATGAGTTTCCTACAATAAAGCTTTATTGCAGTGGAGTTTACACAGGTGCCCCAAGTTAAGATCACTGGTAATTGTTGGTTCTAGGACAAGTTTTTAAGATCAAAATGAATGTGGAATTTAAAAAAATCTGGAAATTTACTAACAAATAAAAAAGGGTATAATTTGTTTCAGTGGCATGATTTCTGTTAAAAAAACATAAAAACACAGAAACAAAAGACAATAAAAAACAATTATGAAATTGCTGATTCTTCATAGCATATTTTCTATAGTAACTGTTACCATTTATTTCTCTGACTGAGAGTTGCTGACTGAGCTAAGGATTAAAACTGAAAAACCACAGCGTTAGTGTTTATGTTAATCTATTTGGCTATAGATTCTCAATCGGGAGAAAAACAAAAGAAGAAAACATTGATAAACTACTTCAATCTGCTTTACAATATGTGATTAAAGAAAGAAAAGAAACCTTGTCTGCTACAGTTGTTCAAACATTGATATTTCTAGCTGGGGTCCTAATTAAGGTGTAACGAGAGATTTGAAGTACACTAAATTCCCTTCATTCACGTCACTAAACCAGTGAACCTCAACTACATGTAGAATTTCAGGGAGACATAGCACCCGGTGAATTAGTTATCATATAACTCCTGAGCAGTTGGTTCAGAGCTGGAGCCACTGGGGCGTAGATCCATGGTGAACGTGCGACTGCCTGGCTGCTATTTGACTGCAGATTTCCGTTCATGGATACTTAACAATAAACAGTCACTCCACTTAGGAGAGAACTTGATTCCACAAACACGTGGAATTTCCTGGCTCTTGAATGAAGACACCACAGGATTTTCACTGCTCAGGTGTTACTGGATGCAGTGCTGATTCAGGAAGCGAAATAGATTATCTGTTTTCCTTGCCTGTGTAGTTGGATCACTGCCCTTGGCAGTAACCCCAGACTCCTGCAAATGATGAAGACATCCCTCTATGCCTATGTAGAAAATAGGGCCAACATAGATGCCATTAGAGAGATTCAACCGAGCTTATGCTGGGAAAATTGTGGCATCCATACCTTGCATAAGGAGGGAGTGTTGAGAACACCAGAATAGGTTGAAGCCCATTCCCTTGAATGGGAATCACTGGGTTGTTCAAAATCTCACTGATACAGTATTCTCTGGCTCTTTTTCCTTCCAACACACTGTTCATCGACTGGTGCTTCCTGGCTGACTTTGGCAATGAGAAAGTAATCACTTGACTCTCTGCCTACCTTCAAAGGTTCTTTAATAATTAGTACAGAGATAAATTATATGAAAGAATTCAATACTCATCCTTGAGCATTTGTATAAATCATAGATTTGGTAAGCTTTATATTCATTTTCTTTATAATGACCTTTGGAGAATAAACTCCATTTCAAATTCTCAATTTGTAACGAACAAAATCCCAAGGCATGAGATGAGTTACAGGATAACCAAAATCTTCTGTAGGGATCCCATCAGTCTCGCGGTTGCTCTTAGGAAATGCGTCACTTATGTTTGGGGTTCATTGCCAGAAAGCAGCAGTTCCATACCTCATGGCATTCTTTTAGTCTTGTGCAGAGATTTTGTGCATACCATTATGCTATGTTTAGTTAAGAATAATGGAAAAAATTTTCTCCCATTCCAAGGTAAATAATATACTTCTAATTGGTTTTACAACTTTAGAGTTATAACTGCATAATTAGGTTCTTTATTGGCACTTGGGAGTTGCCCCTCTTTACGTCCACAAAACAAGCCAATTCCAGGGCTGGGTGGGGGTAGACAGTAAGCACCCTCCCCTCATACACAGAAATTATCATAAATAAACAAATGCCTGAATATATCCATTTCTCTCACCAGTAGGCAGCATTCCAAGCCAGGCATGTTGATCCTGGGTTTCTGTTCCATTGATAAAAGGGAATATGCCATTTTTGTTCCAGCCCAGAGCTGTCCAATGTGCCCTTGTAAGGCAGGTTTCCATGTTGAGTGAATAAGGATCATTGTTTCCTTTATAATGAGCCTCCCCCTCCTTTGGCTCTCAGTGAAAGGCTGCCACCACACTGGCTAAGAAATAGTTCTGTTTAACCGCCAAGTGTCTGCTGAACACAGTGTGGTAATGGGAATGATTTTCTTATCCATCATTACATGACTGGCACGTGAATAATTTTGCCCACCAGGTCATCATGTCACATCAGCCATGGCAACTTGGCTCAATCAAATGTAAAAACTATATTACTCCCACAAAATGATCATTTTCATAAGGAAAGTGAAGAACATTCTTTATTTCTACTCCTCTCCCTTTCTATATTTTGAAGATACTCATTTCAAAGATACCCTGGTTAAGAAAAGCCAACAAAGTACAGTGACTAAATTCATATTATAATTTGGAATACATATGTTTTCAAGTGGTACATCTGTTTTGTACCTGTTTCTGGCTAGCATAGCCAAACTAAGGATTCAGACATTAATAATAGATCCAGTTCACTAATATTTATTGCTGCAAATCCAATCTATATTAGCATGTCAGCCCTGTATCAAAGCAGAAGACAGCAGTATTTATGATTATTAGTACAATATTGAATCATCCTGAACCAATTACTGATCCAATTACTGTGTCATTATTATCTTCTGAATAGGGCTTGATTTGTCTGTGATAAATATGATGCAATTAAACCACCTTTTTACATAATAAAACACTGCAGGTGTTTATTCTTAAGAGTTCACAGATACTAACAACCAATAGATTTAATTAAAAAAATCCTTGATAGAGTGTGAATTTCATTAAATTCTTCTAACTTTAATATATATTTAAAGTGTATCTTATTGAGTGATACAATTATATAATCTCTTGTCCGGCTATTGTTTAGAAACTATACTAACTGTCAGACCAAACAAAAATTAACAGGGTTGTTTAATATTCTGATTTAAAATGCCATTTGTTCAAAGCATACAAACATTAACTGAATTACGAAAAAATAAGTTTCTGAAAGTAGATACATTACAAAAAGACTGATAATTACAGAAATTATATGTATACAATTTTAAAATGTTTTTGTCACTACATATTTTAAGAACCCATATTATTTGAATAATCCATGCTTCAAACAATCTGAGCCTTAATAACTCTAAAAATTATTATAAAAACAAAAATAATGGAGAGCAATGTTTCGTTAATATTGTTTTCAACTTTAAAGATAACCCAAGAAATTGCTTTAGTTCTTGATATATGTCTTCTCTTTACCTCCTCCACCCCCAAATTTAAAATCAACATTATAATTAAAGGACTGGAAATGAATGATAAATATCAGTATTATACTTTTTTACTTTACAAAAAATGTCTTGAATATTGTAATAATCAATCTGTTTGATTATTATATTTTAAAGCACCAAAATTCAAGTTAAATTGGAGATTTTTTAAAGAGATAAACAACATTGACTAGTCAACTTTCTGAGACATTAACATAAATACAAAGAAATTTCATGATTTTAGAAAAATGTTTTATTAACAATAGTAGATTCCTAAACAAACTGACCTTGAAAGTTTCAATTTACTCTCACATGGGACTATTATAAAATTTCTATTCTGCAATTTTATTGATATCTTTTAGGGAAAATAAATTTGATATAAATCTTAATCTACCACTCAGGCTAGTATTTGTTTAACTAATTTCACTCAGCATTGAAACAGTGGTTGGACACCAACACCTTTCATAATGCTTTTTGTAGGTGTGGTTATATGACACCTATCAGCATTCACTGACAATTATTGCAGTCGGCCAAGGATTTCAAAGTGATTGATAACACATAGCATTTATTACACACCCTGCTGTTGGCCTGTCCAGGTAATTAAGGAAAGTTTGTTTTGCTTTAAGGGTGTAACTGTAAATACAAATTACAGTTTTTATCTGTTTTCATTCTGTCTCTCTCTTATTTTTCTTTCTTTCCCTCTCTTATTCTCTCTCTTTCTTCCTCCTTTCTTTCTCTCTCCCTTTTCAATGAGTTCTGAATAGGAAGGACGTTTTTTTTTTTGAGACACAGTTTCACTCTTGTGGCTCAGACTGGAGTACAATGGCATGATCTCAGCTTACCAGAACCTCTGCCTCCCGGGTTCAAGCGATTCTCCTGCCTCAACCGCTCCAGTAGTTGGGATTACAGGCATGCACCACCACGCCTGGCTAATTTTTTATATTTTTAGTAGAGACAGGGTTTCTCCATTTTGGTCAGGCTTGTCTCGAACTCCCAACCTCAGGTGATCCGCCTGCCTTGGCCTCTCAAAATGCTGAGATACAGGCGTGAGCCACCGTGCCTTGCCTGGCTTTCCATTTTTATTGCCAGAATTTCAATAATTATAGATATGTTCTTGTAGAAATCAATTGATAATTCTGAACACCTACCAATGTGCAATTTTCTTCATATTTTTAAAGGCAAGAATAAACTCAAATCCATTCCAAGTAGATTAACGAAAATGTACTCTGTTTTTTCATCCATGTTGCATACAGCAGGGTTGAGGGGAAAAGGCTGTTGTGCTTCACATAAAGGAGTAGTAAAGATGAAAATGAACATTTTCATTGGTGCAGACTAAAATTTACTCTCTTAACCACAGAAATTCAATATAAATTCAGAGTTTGTAAAAAATTGAAAATGGGTACTAGATTCCAGACAATATTTAATTTAAACTAAGTGTTAAAATAAAAGCAATAACACTGAGAATAAATTAATAAACTGCAATTAATTATATTTACAATAAGTGGTTTGGGTTTGAAACACCTACTCTCTACACCGATAAAATAAAACCTGCATCCTGCAGCAGCTAAAGTAAGTTAAATGAAGATGCTTTTAACAAGGTTATTACTTAAGCAATGACAGGTTTACAGATTTTAGCACCACTGGGTTTTCACAGGAGCTACAGCAAGTGCTAAAATAACACACACCTTCAGGTTCATTAAATTCACCAGTGTGATGGAATAACTGATATTTTGCTATATTACTGTAGTCCTTCAAAGAACCATCTATAAATAAGATACACTAATAACAACCGTTTGTGCTGGTAAAACAATGAAATAATTCTTCTGAACTTTATCTGCAAGGGAAAAATTGTGTTTAAGCACAACCACTCACATAGTTAGATCTTGTAATTTGGATTTCTTTGGAGTCACATATTTATTTATTTACTTAAAATAGGTGCGTTCTATAAAGGGTTTTGCCATGAGGCTGCACTCAGAAGGAAACTTGTAAAAAGGTGGTGTATATTAAAAGGAAATACACTGAATCTCACCCCCAAATATTTACTTTATTGTCTGATGTTTACTAGGATATTTATGGAGGCTGTTTTATTTAAAGAACATATAAAATTCTAATAACTGACAGAAACAGCAGCATCTCTGATAAATCCTTTACTGTAGTCTGCTGTGAGATGAGCCAAAAGCATAAATAGTGGGTTTCTAATAAATCAATGGAGTCTGGCCTTTGGAGACCTGGAAGACATATGGACAGTAATAGAGTATCTCAGGTTGTCTCATGAGTGATTCCATCTGGATGAAGTCTTGGTGTTATTCACAGCCTACTTCTCCCCTAAAACACCTTCAATCTTATCCACAGCCTCCATCTCAAATGTCAGACCACCTGGGATATGCAGCTGTCAGGCTGAAAGGGGAGCTGCCTGGGACTGGCCCCAGCCTGCTCATCAAGGAGACGCTGTCACTAGCCAGCAGGCAATGCTAGGTGCACAGGGGTGACAGCACTACCAAAAGCCAGGATATGCGCCAGGCTCTGGATCTGAGATTTTAAGGAAAATACGAAGAATTTAGCTGGAACTATGAATATCTCCACAATAGACCTGCCTCTGATGTGATATTCTCCTTCAAGATATTTACATTTTTCTTGTCGATATTCATGCACACATCTACATATTTTGTTTATTAATAAGTAAAAAATGTACAACATTCCTTACACAAGAATATTTCTATATACTTCATAGCATTCTCATGTTTTTTGATACACGTTCTCTTACATTGGTGTTTCTATTTTCTATTATTAAACAAATTTAGCTTGATCAGTACAAGCCCTCTGAGAGAAACATTTCTTTGTTATAACTGAGTTTGTTGGTTTCTTTTCTCCTCTGCCTCCTGACCTCCTTCCAAGGGTGCTGATGTTTGGGGCACCCACTGAAGATAGCACCCTCTTATAAATAGATAGCAGCACTCTATTATAGATAGTAATTTAAGTCTGAGAGATGAATAATAAGAATCAAATACCTTTCATATTTACTGTTCTCGTCGTCTTTTCTTTATTTTTTAAAATTATTATTATTATTATTATTATTTTTTACAGAGTCTCACTCTGTCTCCCAGGCTGGAATGCAGTGGTGTCATCTTGGCTCACTGCAGTCTCCGCCTCCCGGGTTCCAGTGATTCTCCTGCCTCAGCCTCCTGGGTAGCTTAGATTACAGATGCCCACCACCACGCCTGGCTAATTTTTGTATTTTTAGTAGAGACAGGGTTTCACCATGTTGGCCAGGCTGCTCTAGAACTCCTGACCTCAGGTCATCTGCCTGCCTTGGCCCCCCAAAGTGCCAGAATTACAGGCGTGAGTCACTGCACCTGATCTCTCTTCTTCCTTTTTATAAACCCCCATTAAAAATTAACAGACCCAAAATTTGGGATTGAATTATATTTCTGTAATTTGAATTATTTTCTAGAAATACAGAGGGTCTTGACTGGCGTGGTGGCTCATGCCTGTAATCCCAGCACTTTGGGAGGCCAAGGTAGGCTGATCACGAGGTCAAGAGATCGAGACCATCCTGGCTAACATGGTGAAACCCCGTCTCTACTAAAAATACAAAAAAATTAGCTGGGCACGGTGGCGGGTGCCTGTAGTCCTGGCTACTTGGGCAAGACTCTGTCTCAAAAAAGAAAAAGAAAAAGAAAAAATAAATACAGAGGGTCTCTTAACCCCACTGAAAATAGTCCCGGTTAATCAGAATTTGATTGTAATTGCTAATCACAATCACAAAGGATGGGTTCTCCAAGAGGGCAGACGCCATGTCTACCTTAGTCTCATATATTTATAGTTTTAGCAGTGGTTGTTGGCACTCCAAAATATTTGTCAAATGAATGAGTGAATTCATATTTCTCCATCTTCCTATGCAGCAGAAGTTGTTTTCAAGGTTAATCAAAATTCAGTGTGATATTTTTTCTTAAAATTTTTTCCGTAAATTTCTTGCCCATGTACACTTGTTACCATGTTCATATTCCACATTTAGTTTCTTGTCCATTATAATGCTGTGTGCTTAGTTCATGCTTTTTGCTTCTCTTTTCTAAGATTTAAATTCCTAGGCCTGAAATCCACTATATCTGACTTTAAGATAGTGTCTAATAGGTAAATAAGTCATTTGTTGGTTTGTTGTCTATTTTTATGATAAATGAAGTATAATTTTTTTCAGGGAGGCAACATGGCATAGTGGTTAAAAGCATGGAGTCGGATGGAAAGAGTATCAGAAGCAGTCCTGCAAGGTACGGCCAGCGTGGTACTGGGCAGCACTGCAGGGTATACTCAGGTTCTTCCCCACAAGGCCATGATAGGACCTGGGTTAGGGGGCAGAATTCATGGGGATAAGTGTATGAGCACGTAGAGCCAGGCATGTCACGTCAGGCAGTGCTACCATTGAATACTTGTTCTTTGCTCAACAACTTGTTCTGCAAATTATAATCCCCACTTGACTCTGAGAAAACTAAGTCATGGAAGAGTTAAGTATTTTGCTTGATATCACATCAAGACGGGGTTAGAGTCTTCCAGTGCCTTTATTTATTCTTGCTAGTCACTCAGGAGCCAACCTTGAGGCCTCTTTTTTGTTTCATACCCCTTATACTATTGGTCAGGAACGATTACTGGCTGCCTTTTCAAAACAGGTCCAGAATCTGACATCTTCATTCCACCTCCACTGCTACCATCCCAGTCTCAGTCTCTTATCATCTCTTGCCTGGAATTTTCTATCGGCCTCTTATCAGGTCTTTCTATTTTGGTCCTTACTCCATACACTCTCTTCTTAACATAGCAGCCTGTATTAGTCTGTTCACACGCTGCTAATAAAGACATATCCGAGACTGATTAATTTATAAAGGAAAGAAATTTAATTGACTCATAGTTCAGCATGGCTGGGGAGGCCTCTGGAAACTTACAATCATGGTGGAAAGGGAAGCAAACATGTCCTTTTTCACAGAGCAGCAGGAGAGAGAATGAGCGTCCAGCAAAGAGAGAAGCCCCTTATAAAACCATCAGATCTCGGCCCAACACGGTGGCTCATGCCTGTAATCCCAGCACTTTGGGAGGCCGAGGTGGGTGGATCACGAGGGCAGGAGATCAAGGCCATGGTGAAATCCCCTCTCTACTAGAAAAAATATTTAAAAATTAGCCAGGCGTGGTGGCGTGCGCCAGTAGTCCCAGCTACTCGGGAGACTGAGGCAGGAGAGCGGCGTGGACCTGGGAGGTGGAGCTTGCAGTGAGCCGAGATCGCACCACTGCACTCCAGCCTGGGCCACAGAGCCAGACTCCATCTCAGAAAAAAAAAAAAAAAAAAAAAAAAAATCAGATTTCATGAGCACTAACTCACTATCATGAGAACAAGAAGTGGGAAACTTTCTCATGATTCAATTACCTCCACCTGGTCCCTCCCAGGACATGTGGGGATTATGGAAACTACAATTCAAAATGAGATTTAGGTGGGATACAGCCAAACCATAGCACAGCCCAAGCAATCTTTTGAAAGTATATGACTTACCATACTTTATTCTGCTGAAAATCCCAGACTGAAACTTCATTTCACTGAAACTAAGAACCAAAGTTCTTGCAATGCGCAACCATTTCTTACAGCAGGTGTCAGTAAATTGGCTCCCGATCATGATTTAATAGCCCATGAGCTAAGGATGACATTGTGTTTTTAAATGGTTGAAAAATAATTTTGCAAATGTATGATATGTGAAAATTATATGAAATGTAACTTTCAGTTTCCATAAAGTTAAGTGGAACATAGCCACTCACATTAATTTGTGTATTATTACCTATGGCTACTTTCACACTATGTAGGCAATTGAACAGTTACGACAAACATCTTGTGTGTTGCAAAGCCTAAAACAGTTACTATTGGACTCTTCTTAGAAAAGTGTATTGAACTTTGACCTAAAATACCTGGTTCCTGTGATGTCTGTGACCTCATCTATTGCTCCCTTCCTCTCACTCTGCTGCAGCTGCATTGGTTTCTTGCTCCTGTTTTGGGCCCTTTGCACTAATTCTTCTCCCCAGATTGCCCTTTTCCTAGATCTCCTCGTTGCTAATTCTCTTTATTTCTTTCAGATGTCACCTGCTGAATGGGGTGACCTACACTGAGTACGTAATACTGTAATACACACCCTACACTTCATAGTCTCGTTCCCTCTTAACTTGCTCTTCTTTTTCTCCTTTATTCATAGCACAACCTTCTAACAGATTATACAATTTGCTGACTTTTAACTTTAAATACAGTTTTCTTTTTTTGCTGTAAAGCAAGTTCCCTGTGTTCTGGCTACCACTTCAGCCCATGTTTCTTGGGCTGCGATTTATGCTACTTGCATGAGTCTGGTGAGACAGAACAATCACATAACAAGTTAAGCAAAGCAACTTTATCACTCATCAATAGGCAGCAAGGGACTGTGGAAGCCTAGGATCCATGGCAGGCTGGTTTCCCAGGACTCAGGAAAGCTGCCCCATTTAATTGAATCTCATCTGTACATGCCCCACATCATACCACAGCTAAGGGACCCCAAAAGCAGTTCACCCTGGGCTTTCGACCTAGGGGGTCAAATGACATGTGGGCTAAAGCATGGAAGGATATCCTGTTCTAGGAGGGACAGGAATAGAGCCCCAGATGTTCTGGTCAATTTTGCCTTATCTCAGGATGCAGCATTCTCAGCACATTCTATAGTTTTCCTTCAGAAAGACAAGTGAGAAATGGGGGAGAACTGGTTTGGTCTAAGGCCACTCAGATGACTGTCCTGAAATTTCTAGAATATAAATCCCATGAGGTCAGAGATTTTTGTCTGTTTTGTGCCTCAAAAGCAATTGCATGCAATACATATTACTTCACTGTTGAATGTGATACAAGTTGGACATCCCAAATCTGAAAATCTGAAACTTTTTGAATGCTAACAATGGAAATGCTCAGTGGAGGGTTTTGGATTTGGGATTTTCAGAATTGGGACAGTCAACTGGTAACTATAATGTAAATATTCCAGAATTTGAAAAAAAAAATGATATATGAAATCCTAAATACTTTCATCTCAAGTATTTTGGATAAGGGATACTCAACCTGTATTATATTGTCTCTAACAAAATGAAGTATTTTAATATTTGACCTTCGGCACCTCACTAGAGCTCCTATGTTGATTTATTATTTTTCCTCAAGTTCATTACACATGAAGAAAAATGTACTTAGTTATGTAGTTACTAAGTAATTTAGTTATGGTATTATTAAACACCATTCTCACTGTCTCAAGAATAAACCCATCCACCCATTGCCTTACTTCAGAAAAGCAATTAAACAACATTGAATTATTAAAAATACAAATGTGCCTGATAATAAATGCCTATTACAATTTTGAGTTGTAGACTGGGTATGGTGACTCATGCCTTTAATACCAGCACTTTGAGAGGCCAAGGCAGGCAGATCACCTGAGGGCAAGAGTTCAAGACCAGCCTGGCCAACATAGTGAAACTCTATCTCTACTAAAAATACAAAAATTAGCTGGGTGTGGTGGCATGCGCCTATAGCCCCAATTACTTGGGAGGCTGAAGCAGGAGAATCGATTGAACCTGGGAGGTAGAGGATGCAGTGAGCCGAGATTGCACCACTGCACTAGCCTGGGCGACAGAGTAAGACTTTGTCTCGAAAATTTAATTCACCACTCACCAAATAGGGGCGGAGCAAGATGGCTCTAATAGGAACAGCTCCAGTCTCCAAACTCCCAGCCATGAGCTGGCCACAGAAGACCGGGTGATTTCGCATTCTAAACTGAGGTACCGTCTATCTCACTGGGGAGTGCCGATCGGGTGCTGGTCACAAGCTGCAGTCTCACTCAGAGACCAGCGGGTGAGGCTGAAGAGGGTGAGGCATCGCCTTCACCCAGCTTAAGGGGAAGGAATCCCTTTCCTAGCCAGGGAAACTGAGACACACAACACCTGAAAATCGGGCAACTCCCCACCCAATACTGCTTTAAGCAAACAGGCACACCAGGAGATCATATCCCACACCTGGTCGGAGGGTCCCACTCCACAGAGCCTCCCCTCAGCCAGCACATCAGTCTCATCAAGGCAGCAGCTGCAGGCTGGGGGAGGCCCCGCCACTGCTGAGGCTTCTAAGTAGGTAAACAAAGTGCTGCTGGGAAAGCCTCGAACTGGGTGGAGCTCACAGCAGCTCGCTGAAACCCTGCCTGTCTCTGTAGACTCCACCTCTGGGGACAGGGCACAGTAAACAATAAACGCAGCAGAAGCCTCTTGCAGATGCAAACCACTTCGGTCTGACAGCTTTGGAAGAGAGCAGTGATCTCCCAACACGGAGGTTGAGATCTGAGAAGGGACAGACTCCCTGCCTGTGGGCGGGTCCCTGACCCCGAGTAGCCTAACTGGGAGACATCCCCCACTAGGGGCAGTCTGGATAATCTCCACACTTACAGGTGGAGTACACCCCCTGAGAGGAAGCTCTTAAAAGCAAGAATCAGACAGGTACACTCGCTGTTCAGAAATATTCTATCTTCTGCAGCCTCTGCTGCTGATACCAGGCAAACAGGGTCTGGAGGGACTCGCCAATCTCCAGCAGCAGACCTACAGCTGAGGGTCCTGACTGTTAGAAGGAAAAACTATCAAACAGGAAGGACACTCTACACCAAAACCCCATCAGTACATCACCATCATCAAAGACCAGAGGCAGATAAAACCCACAAAGATGGGGAAAAAGTAGGCAGAAAAGCTGAAATTCAAAAAATAAGAGTGCATCTTCCCTAAAAGCAGCGAGCGCAGCTCATCGCCAGCAACGGATCAAAGCCTGGACGGAGAATGACTTTGACGAGATGAGAAGAAGGCTTCAGTCCATCAAATCTCTCAGAGCTAAAGGTGAGGAATTATTACGTACTCCAGTGCAAAGAAACTAAAAATCTTGAAAAAAAAGTGGAAGAATTGATGGCTAGAGCATCAATGCAGAGAAGGTCATAAAATCCAAATGAAAAGAGATGCAAAAAACCATGATTAATTTAGAAATACATGATAAATGCACAAGCTTCAGTAACCGACTCGGACAATAACTGGAAGAAAGAGTATCAGCTGCATTGAGGATCAAATGAATGAAATGAAGCGAAGAAAAACCAAAAAAGAAAAAGAAGAAAAGAAATGAACAAAGCCTTGCAAGAAGCATGGGATTATGTAAAAAGACCTTCAAATCTACGCCTTGAATTGGGGTGCCTGAAAGTGAGGGGGAAAATGGAACCAAGTTGGAAAACACTCTTCAGGATATCATCCAGGAGAACTCCCCAACCTAGTAGGGCAGGCCAACATCCAAATCCAGGAAATACAGAGAACTTTCTACAAAAGATACCCCCAGAAGAGCAACCCAAGACACATAACTGCCAGATCCACCAAAGCAGAAAATGAAGGAAAAATCTTAAGGGCAGCCAGAGAGAAAGGTCGGGTTGGGTTCCACAAAGGGAAGCCCATCAGACCTCACAGCAGATCTCCCGCAGAAACTCTACAAGCCAGAAGAGAGGGGGCCAAGCACATTCAACATTCTTAAAGAAAAGAATTTTTAAAACCCAGAATTTCATATCCAGCCAAACTAAGCCTACAAGGAAGGAGAAATAAATCCTTTACAGATAAGCAAATGCTTTAGATTCTTTGTCACCACTAGGCCTGCTCTACAAGAGACTCTTGAAGGAAGCACTCAACATGGAAAGGAACAACAACCGGTACCATTACTGCAAAAACATACAAAATGTAAAAGACCATCGAGGCTAGGAAGAAACCGAATCGCAACTAACGAGCAAATGAACCAGTTAATATCATAATGGCAGGATCAAGTCTCCATTACAACAATCTTAACTCTTAAATGTAAAATGGACTAAATGCCCAACTGGAAAGACACAGACTGGCAAAAACTGGATAAAAGAGTCAAGACCTAATAAAACTGCTGTATTCAGGAGACCCATCCACACGCAGAGACATACATAGCCCAAAATAAAGGGATGGAGGAAGATTTACCAAGCAAATGGAGAACAAAAAAAGCTGGGTTGTAATCCTAGTCTCTGATAAACAGACTTTAAACCATCAAAGATCAAAAGAGACAAAGAAGGCCATATTACATAATGGTAAGGGATCAATTCAACAGGAAGAGCTAACTATCCTAAATATATATGCACCCAATACAGGAGCAATCTAGATTCATGTAAAGCAAGTCCTAGAGACTTATTAAAGAGACTTAGACTTTTACACAATAATAATGGGAGACTAACACCCACCGTCAACATTAGACAGATCAACAAGACAGAAAGTTACCAAGGATATCCAGGAATTGAACTCATCTCTGCAGCAAGCAGACCAATAGATCTATAGAACTCTCCCACCCCAAATCAACAGAATATACATTCTTCTCAGTACCACACGTGTACTTCCATCTAAAAATTGGACTCACGTGAATTGGAAGTAAAACCACTCCTCAGCAAATGTACAAGAACAGAAATTATAACAAACTGTCTCTCAGACCACAGTGCAATCAAACTAGGAACTCAGACTAAGAAACTCAATCAAAACCACTCCAACTACATGGAAACTGAACAACCTGCTCCTGAGTGACTATTGGCTACATAACTAAATGAAGGGCAGAAATAAAGATGTTCTTTGGAAACCAATGAGAACAAAGATACAACATACCAGAATCTCTGGGACACATTTCTAGCTAGTGTGCAGAGGGAAATTTATGTAGCACCAACGCCCACAAGAGCAGGAAAGATCTAAAATTGACACTCTAACATCACACTAAAAGAACTAGAGAAGCAAGAGCAAACATTATTCCAAAGCTAGTAGAAGGCAAGAAATAACTAAGATCAGGAGCAGAACTGAAGGAGATAGAGACACAAAAACCCTCCAAAAAAATCAATGAATCCAGGAGTTGGTTTTGAAAAGATCAACAAAATTGACATGGACCACTCAGCAAGACTAGCCAAAGAAGAAAAGAGAGAAGAATCAACCGACGCGAATTAAAAAATGATAAAGGGATATCACCACTGACCCTACAGAAATACAAACTACCATCAGAGAATACTTATAAACACTCTACGCAAATAAACTGGAAACTCTAGAAGAAATGGATAATTTCTGACACTTACACTCTTCCAAGACTTTCAAACCAGGAAGAAGCCGAAATCCCTGAATAGACCAATAGCAGGTTCTGGAAATTGAGGCACAATTAATAGCCTACCAACCAAAAGTCCAGGACCAGATGGATCTACAGCCGAATTTCAATTGCAGAGGTACAAGGAGGAGTTGGTACCCATTCCTTCTGAAACTATTCCAATCAATAGAAAAAGAGGGTCTTCCTAACTTCGAGTTTTATGATAATATCATCCCTTCGATATTAAAGCTCAGAGACACAACAAAAAAAGAGAATTTTAGATCAATATCCCTGATAATGATGTAAAACTTCAATAAAATACCGGCAAAATCGATTCAGCAACACATCGTGCTTAACCACCATGATCATGGAGTTATCTCTTGACGCAAGGCCGGTTCAACATCGAAATCACAAACATATCCAAAGAGCAACAGAACCAAAGACAAGAACTACTACGACATCTCAATAGACGCAAGAAAAGGCTTTTGACAAAATTATCAGTTCTTCATGCTGAAAACGCCAACAAAATCTCGGCATTGATGGAACGCATTCCTCGTGTCAATAAGATATTTATGACAACCCACGTCATACTGAATGCGGGCAAAAACTGAAAAATTTCGAAAACCGCGTCAGATGCCTCTCAACATTCTTATTCAACATATGTTGGCGCATTGGCATCAGCGCTACAGTTAAAATCGGGCGGCAATTCAGTTAGAAAGAAGAGTGCCGTCTGCTTGCAGACATTACGACAGGACATTTCAGAAAACCCCATTGTCTCGGCTCAAAGGCCCTTGCCGATAAGAAATTTCAGCAAAGTTCGGTGATGCTGTACATATGGGTAAAATCACGCTACTCCCATACACCAGTAACAGACAAACAGAGCCAAATCAGAATGAATCCATTCACACCAGCCAAAGAGAATAAAATACCTAGAATTCAACTTCACAAGGGATTAAAGCGACCTTTCAAGGAGAACTACGTTCCATCAAAGCTCTCAAAGTGAAAGAGACACAAACAAATGGAAGAACATACGCTCATGGATAGAAGAATCAATATCGTGAAAAATGGCCATACGCCTGTTATTTATAGATGTCTACCTCTTTATCAAGCCACGAAGCTTCTTCACAGAATTAAAAACCGCTTCAAAGTTCTTATGGAACCAAAAAGAGCTCAAGATTTTCCAAGACAACTTAAGTCAGAATAAAGGTATCAGCAGCTGACTTCAACCATACTAGTACACAGCAACCAAAACAGCATACTGGGTACCAAAACAGAGATATAGACACGGAATAGAACAGCCCTCGCACAACATTCATGAAGCCTCCATTCGACAAACTCCGGAGAGAAACAGAATGGGGAAGACTCCCCATTTAATAAATGGTGCTGAAAATTGGCCAGTCAAGGTAGAAAGCTGAAATCGATCCCTCTCACTTCCTCATACGAAAAGTTTCAATCCTCGCCATTTTATCAGAGACCCCAAATGTTAGACTCATCCCATAAAACCCTAGAGGAAAACCTAGGTAAAACATTCAGGACAGGCATTAGCAAAGACTTCATGTCTAAATACCAGCAACGGTAGTAGCCAAAATTGACAAACGGGGATCCATTAAACTAAAGAGTTTCCGCGGCCAGTTAAAGAAATTCATTGTCAGAGGAACAGGCAACTGACAGGAACGGGGAGCAGTACCCTTGCCTCCACCATCTGACAGCGGGTTAATATCCGCGAACCCAAAGAGCTCAACAATTTACAAGAAAACAAATAACTCATCAAAAAAAAGTGCAAAGGATACGAATACATTACCTTCAAAAAGAAGACATCCATACAAGCCAACAGACAATATGAAAATGTCATCACTGGTTATCAGAGAATGCAAGTTATTGGCGAGGCTTCATCTCATTACTTAGAATGGCAATCATAGTCAGAAACAATAGCTGAGATGTGGAGAATAGAATGATACTGTTGGTGGATTGTATCCGTTCAACTATTATGGAAAATAGTATGGCGATTCTCAAGGATCACGTAGAACTAGATGTACCATATGACCCAGCCATCCTTCACGGGGATATACCCAGCGATTATGTACCGCGCTGCTATAAAGACATGCACACGCATGTTTATTGCAGCACTATTCACAATAGCAAAGACCCGAATCAACCCAAATGTTCATCAGTGACAGATTGAGAAAAATGGTGACATAGCATACCCAAGGGAACATTTCATGCAGCTACAAAAAGGATGAGTTTGTGTGTCCCTTGTAGAAGATGTAAAGTTGGAACCATCATTCTTAGCAACGACACAAGACTGATGTTCCAAATCTGGGCTGCCCGCGTGGAACCGGAAACGTAATGAGATCACCGGACTGGAGGGAAACACAAACGTAGCTATCATGGGGAGGGGGAGGGAGGGATTGCTTTGGTAGTTATACCTGATGTAATGATGATAGATGGCAGCACACCAACATGGCAGAGAAGAATAAACCTGCACGCAGGCACACATGTACCCCACAACTTAAAGCATAATAATAATAAATAAATTTAAAAATAAAATAAAAGAAACAGCACACTGTATCTCATAAATATATACAATTAGTATGTGTCAAAAATAAAACTTTTAAAAAGCTTAAAAAAAATTAATTAAATAAATAAAATAAAAAATAATAATTTTGCATCGTGTGTATATATAGTTACTTAACTGTTTTTATGTGGAAAATAAGCGTATCTGAAATGTTTAATAAAAGTATTTCTTTATAGGAATATTATTTAAAAATATGTATATATGTATTTGAGTAGTATTGTAGATACCTCCATATTCAAACCTGTTTTGAAAACCTCTGATGAATAATGGCAAAACAATGTATGATTAATTTTTTTTATTATACTTTAAGTTGTGGGATACAGGTACAGAATGTGCAGGTTTGTTACATAGGTATACACGTGCCATGGTGATTTGCTGCACCCATCAAACCATCATCTGCATTAGGTATTTCTCTTCATGCTATCCCTTCCCTAGCCCTCCATCCACTGACAGGCCTTGGTGTGTGATATTCCCCTCCTTTTGTCAATGTGTTCTCATTGTTCAGCTCCCACTTATGAATGAGAACACGTGGTGTTTGGTTTTCTGTTCCTGTTTTAGTTTGCTGAGAATGATGGTTTCCAGCTTCATTCATGTCCCTGCAAAGGACATGAACTCATCTATTTTTATGGCTGCATAGTATTCCATGGTGTATATGTGCCACATCATCTTTATCCAGTCTGTCATAGATAGGTATGTGGCTTGGTGCCATGTCTTTACTATTGTGAATAGTGCTGCAATAAACATACATGAGCACGTGTCTTTATAGTAGAGTGATTTATAATCCTTTGAGTATATACCTAGTAATGCAATAGATAGGTCAAATGGTATTTCTGGTTCTAGATCTTTGAGGAATCGCCACACTGTCTTCCACAATGGTTGAACTAATTTACACTCCCACCAACAGTGTAAAATCATTCCTATTTGTCCACATCCTCTCCAGGATCTGTTGTTTCCTGAGTTTTTAATGATTTCCATTCTAACTGGCATGAGATGGTATCTCATTGTGGTTTTGATTAGCATTTCTCTAATGACCAGTGATGATGAGCTTTTTTCTCATGTGTTTCTTGGCGGCATAAATGTCTTGTTTTGAGAAGTGTCTGTTCATCTTCTTCACCTACTTTTTGATGTTTTTTTTTTTTTTTTTCTTGTAAATTTGTTTAAGTTCCTTGTAGATTCTCAATATTAGCCCTTTATCAGATGGATAGATGGCAAAAAATTTCTCCCATTCTATAAGTTGCCTGTTCACTCTGATGTTAGTTTAGTTTTCTGTGAAGAGGCTTTTTAGTTTAGTTAGATCCTATTTGTCAATTTTGGGTTTTGTTGCCATTGCTTTTTCTGTTATAGTCATGAAGTATTTGCCCATGCCTATGTCTTGAATGGTATTGCCTAGGCTTTATTCTAGGGTTTTTAATGGTTTTAGGACTTATGTGTAAGTCTTTAATCCATCTTGAGTTAATTTTTGTATTAAGATGTAAGGAAAGGGTCCAGTTTCAGTTTTCTGCATATGGCTACCCAGTTTTCCCAACAGCATTTATTAAATAGGGAATCCTTTCCCCATTGCTTGTTTTTGTCAGGTTTGTCAAAGATCAGATGGTTGTAGATGTGTGGCATTACTTCTGAGGCCTCCGTTCTGTTCCAGAGGTCTATATATATGTTTTGGTACCAGTACTATTCTGTTTTGGTTACTGTAGTCTTGTGATATAGTTTGAAGTCAGGTAGCGTGATGCCTCCAGCTTTGTTCTTTTTCCTTAGGATTGTCTTGGCTATATGGGCTCTTTTGTTTAAAGCAGTAGTTTAATTCTGTGAAGAAAGTCACTGGTAGCTTGATGTGGATAGCATTGAATCTATACATTACTTTGAGCAACATGGCCATTTTCATGATATTGATTCTTTCTATCCATGAGCATAGAATGTTTTTGCATTTGTTTGTGTCCTCTCTTATTTCCTTGAGCAGTGGTTTGTAGTTCTCCTTGAAGAAGTCCTTCAAATCCCTTATGAGTTGTATTCCTATATATTTTATTCTCTTTGTAGCAATTGTGAATGGAAGTTCACTCATGATTTGGCTCTCTGCTATTATTGGTGTGTAGTAATGCTTGTGATTTTTGCACATTGATTTTGTATCCTGAGACTTTTCTGAAGTTGCTTATCAGCTTAAGGAGTTTTGGGGCTGCGATGATGGGGTTTTCTAAATATACAATCATGTCATCTGCAAACAGGGACAATTTGACTTCCTCTCTTACTGTTTGAATACCATTTATTTCTTTCTCTTGCCTGATTGCCCTGGCCAGAACTTCCAATACCATGTTGAATACGAGTGGTGACAGAGGGCATCCTTTTCTTGTGCCAGTTTTCAAAGGGAATGCTTCCAGCTTTTACCCATTCAGTGTGATATTGGATGTGGGTTTGTCATAAATAGCTCTTATTATTTTGAGCTCATCAATATCTAGTTTATTGAGAGTTTTTATCATGAAGGAATGTTGAATTTTACTGAAGGCCCTTTCTGCATTTGTTGAGATAATCATATGGTTTTTGTCATTGGTTCTGTTTATGTGATGGATTACATTTATTGATTTGTGTATGTTCAACCAGCCTTGCATCCCAGGGATGAAGATGACTTGATCGTGGTGGATAAGCTTTTTGATGTGCTGCTGGATTCAGTTTGCCAGTATTTCATTGAGGATTTTCACATCAATATTCATCAGGGATATGGGCCTGAAATTTTCTTTTTTGTTGTTATTGTGTCTCTGCCAGGTTTTGGTATCAGGATGATGCTGGCCTCATAAAATGAGTTATGTGTGAATTTGATCCTGTCATCATGATGCTAGCTGGCTATTTTGCCTGATAGTTGATGCAGTTTCTTCCTAGTGTCGATGGTCTTTACAATTTGGTATATTTTTGCAGTGGCTGGAATCAGTTTTTCCTTTCCATGTTTAGTGCTTCCTTCAGGAGCTCTTGTAAGGCAGGCCTGGTGGTGACAAAATATCTCAGCATTTGCTTGTCTGTAAAGCTTTTTATTTATCCTTCACTTATGAAGCTTAGTTTGGCTGGATATGAAATTCCAGGTTGAAAATTCTTTTCTTTAAGAATGTTGAATATTGGCCTCCACTTTCTTCTGGTTTGTAGGGTTTCTGCAGAGAGATCCACTGTGAGTCTGATGGGCTTCCCTTTGTGGGTAACCCGACCTTTCTCTCTGGCTGCCCTTAACATTTTTTCCTTCATTTCAGCCTTTGTGAATCTGGTGATTGTATATCTTGGGGTTGCTCTTCTCAAGGGGTATCTTTGTGGTGTTCTCTGTATTTCCTGAATTTGAATGTTGGCCTGTCTTACTAGGTTGGAGAAGTTCTCCTGGATAATATCCTGAAGAGTGTTTTCCAACTTGGTTCCATTCTCTTGTTCACTTTCAGGTACAACAATCAAAGGTAGGTTTGGTGTTTTCACATAGTCCCATATTTCTTGGAGGCTTTGTTCATTCCTTTTAATTCTTTCTTCTCTAATCTTTCTTCACACTGTATTTCATTAAGTAGATCTTCAATCTCTGATATCCTTTCTCCTGCTTGATCAATTTGGCTATTGATACTTGTGTATGCTTCACGAAGTTCTTGTGCTCTGTTTTTTCAGCTCCATCAGGTCATTTATGCTCTTCTCTAAACTAACTATTCAAGTTAGCAATTCCTCTAACCTTTTTTCAAGGTTCTTAGCTTCCTTGCATTGTGTTAGAACATGCTCCTTTAGCTCAGAGGAGTTTGTTATTACCCACCTCCTGAAGCTTCCTTCTGTCAATTCATCAAACTCATCCTCCATCCAGTTTTGTTCCCTTGCGGGCTAGGAGTTGTGGTCCTTTGGAGGAGAAGAGGCATTTTGGTTTTTGGAATTTTCAGCCTTTTTGTGCTGGTTTGTCCTCATCTTCGTGGATTTATCTACCTTTGGTCTTTGATGTTGGTGACCTTCGGACGGGGTTTTTGTGTGGAGGTCCTTTTGGTTGATGTTGATGCTATTCTTTTCTGTTTGTTAGTTTTCCTTCAAACAGTCAGGCCCCTCTGCTCCAGACCCCGTTTGCCTGAGTATCACCAGTCGAGCCTGCAGAACATCAAAGATTGCTGCCTGTTCCTTCCTCTGGAATGTTCGTCCCAGAGGGGTACCCACCAGATGCCAGCTGGAGTTCTCTTTATGAGGTGTCTGTCGACCCCTGCTGGGATGTGTCTCCCAGTCAGGAGGCACAGGGGTCAGGGACCACTTGAGGAGGCAGTCTGTCCCTTAGCAGAACTCAAGCACTGTGCTGGGAGTTCTGCTGCTCTCTTCAGAGCTGGCTGGCAGGAATGTTTAAGTCTGTCAAAGTTGCACCACAACTGCCCCTTCCCCCAGGTGCTCTGTACCAGGGAGATGGGAGTTTTATCTATAAACCCCTGACTGGGGCTGCTGCCTTTCTTTCAGAGATGCCCTGCCCAGAGAGGAGGGATCTAGAGAGGCAGTCTGGCTCCAGTGGCTTTGTGGATTTGTAGTGGGTTCCGCCCAGTTTGAACTTCCCAGCAGCTTTGTTTCCACTCTGACAGGAAAACGCCCTACTCAAGTGCCCATAATGGCGGCCCCTCTTCCCCCCACCAAGCTCAAACATCCCATGTTGACTTCAGACTGCTGTGCTGGCAGCAAGAATTTGAAGGCAGTGGATCTTACTTTGCTGGACTGCATGGGATGGTATCTGCTGAGCTAGACTACTTTGGCTCCCTGACTTTAGGCCCCTTTCCAGGGGAGTGTCTCACTGGTGTTCCAGGTGTCACTGGGGTATGAAAAATAACACTCCTGCAGCTAGTTCGGTGTCTGCCCAAAGGCTGCCCAGTTTTGGGTTTGAAACCCAGGGCCCTGGTGTTGTAGGCACCCATGGGAATCTCCTGGTCTGTGGGTTGTGAAGACCTTGGGAAAGGCATAGTATCTGGACCAGAGTTCACCTTTCCTTCAGGCACAGTCCCTCATGGCTTCCCTTGGTTAGGGGAGGGAGTTCCCTGATCCCTTGCACTTCCCGGGTGAGGCGACACCCCACCCTGCTTCTGCTCGCCCTCCGTGGGCTGCACCCACTGTCTAACCAGTCCCAGTGAGATGAGCCAGGTATCTCAGTTGGAAATGCAGAAATCACCTGCCTTCTGTGCTGATCTCACTGGGAACTGCAGACTAGAGTTATTCCTATTCGACCATCTTGCCAGTCATCCCACAATAAGAGGACTTATGATTAATATTAAATGAAATTTTAAAAAGCCTTTTGGTAAAAGAAAGATTTCCCAAAATAACATTGTCTTTATTGCCTCTACAAATAAATATTTTAAGTTTAATTTTGGCCTGATTGATTTTAAAAACGATGCAATAAAAAATGAAGTGAATTTAAGTAAAAATCTTAGCTTATTTCTATAAATTTAATTCATTTGACTAATTTTTATTGGATGCTGCCACATGTAATCCAACATGAGCAGAGAAGTTTCATGTACCTATAGCAAAAATGAATAATTGCTAATGAAAACATGTTTTATTTAATAACTTGAACAACATTTTGAGCAAGGAATCTTAGGACAGAATACACAAATTATACTCCTGTCATTATTTTCTAAAATGTTAAAAGCAGAAAAATATAGCTATGGCATTCTACCAAGTGAAAAATTTCTTTAACCTCATGTCTGCCCATGTGTAATACAATGAGACTTGATAATCAAAATGATAATTCTGAGGAACTTCAAAACCCTAAAAGACCGTATGAATCAACTTGTTAAACTTCATTTTCATCATGTTGGTAAATTTCATTTTATTCTCTTCAGTTGAAAATTAGCCATCTACTTTCAAACAAATATAAATGCTTTAGGAAAAATCTCTATTAATATGAGTGTATTAGTCTATTCTCGTATGGCTATAAATAAATATCTTAGACTAGGTAACTTATAAAAAAAAAAGAGAGAGAGAGAGAGATTTAACTGGCTTATGGTTCTGCAGGCTGTACAGGAAACATGGCTGGGGAGGCCTCAGGAAAATTACAATACTGACAGAAGATGAAGGGGAGGCAGGCGTATATTACTTACATGACCAGAGCAGGAGGAAAAAGGAAAAGGGGGAGGTGCTACAATTTTTTTTTTTTTTTTTTTTTTTGAGATGAAGTCTCGCTCTGTCACCCAGGCTGGAGTGCAGTGGCATGATCTCGGCTCACTGAAACTTCTGTCTCCCAGGTTCAAGTGATTCTTTTGCCTCAACCTCCCAGGTAGCTTGGATTACAGGTGCTCGCCACCACACCCAGCTAATTTTTGTATTTTTAGTAGAGATGGGGTTTTACCATGTTGGCCAGGCTGGTCTTGTACTCCTGACCTCAAGTGATCTGTCTGCCTTGGCCTCCCAAAGTGCTGGGATTACAGGTGTGAGCCACTGCACCCAGCCATGCTACACACTTTTAAACAGCCAGATCTCACAATAATTCACTCACTCACTATCACGAGAACAGCACCAAAGTGATGGTGATAACCCATTCATGAGAACTCCGCCCCCATGATCCAATCACCTCCTATCAGGCTCCACCTTCCAACATTGGGGATTACATATCAACCTGACATTTGGGTGGGGACACTGGTCCAAACCATATTAATGAGTAAAATAAAGAATTTGTTCATATTACACTGATTCTATCAAACTCTTACCACTTGCTTGTGGGTTGATAATAATCCATTCTTGCTTCCACTCAAATGGTCCATCATAAGTCATCAAATTACCTGTGAACAGTAAACTGATACCTTACATCCAGGTATTATGTAAATGATGGCTAGGGGAAGGAGAGTGAGGCATTCAATAAATTGGACAGAAATTGGAACTTTGAAGAAATGGACCAGATAACTAAATACTGTAGTTTGCATGCATTTAACTGCAAACTTTAGTTATAATTTGAGTTCATATGTTGTCCTAGGTCATTGCATTTCTGGTTAATGCTGAAAATCTGTGGTCTGGGGTTTATTTTGGTTTACAGATAGGTTTTTCCCAGTCCCTTAACTCTGAAGAAAGTAAACGTCTCCAAAAAGTTGAAAAATTGATTTACTCAGAACTTAAAGGTGCTAAAAATAGGTTTTAAGGGAATACTAATTCTAATGAAAATAAATAAAAGAAAATGGCAGACAAATGTTGATTTTATTTAGCAGCCCAAGATATTTTTGTATGGCTAATGTAGAAAAGACCATGACCCTATACCTGTAAGACAAAATAAAAAACTGTAGCATGTATAAATTAAAGAAATAACTCAGTTTCGGCAGTACAACTTAATGGATACCCGTTCTATACAATTCTAAAGCTCCTAAGTTTGGGGAAACTGAGTCATGGGGGAGGTAATAGGAAATGCCATATGTGGAAATGACAGAATTAATGAAACAGGAACTCGGTGAAAGCTTAGCCTCACAGCCTGGTAGCAGAGGGGAGGCAGTCTCAACTTCGGAAGCTCGGGGAATCTATATTGGTTTACAAGGGGAAGAAATCAGAAGCGAACCCAATGTTACAACTGCCATGAGTTAAAGGACATTTCATGTCTGGAGGAAAGGTGACCATGTAAGTAATAAGAAGGACATCAACAGCTCATCTCTGCATCAATCCAGGCACTATCACCAACTTCTATTTCCCTAAAATATGTTTAATTATAAAATACTGCCTTTTATACTTCATAACTTTGTTTCCAAATAATGTACGCACTTTCTAGTGGGTTTGTAAGAAAATGGTGGCAGAGTTCTATTAAAATCAAGATAGTTCTTGCTGTTAACAAAGGTCTCCTTTGGGAATGGACCTCTTGGTAAATGGTGATATGGTTTGGTGATATGTCCCCACCCAAATCTCATCTGGAATTGTAATTCCCATATGTTGAGGGAGAGGCCCAGTGGAGGTGATTGGATCATGGGGGTGGCTTTCCCCATGCTGTTCTCATGATAGTGAATGAGTTCTAACGAGATTTAATGGTTGTATAAGGATCTCTTCCCACTTCACGCTCTTTCTTTCCTGCCACCTTGTGAAGAAGTTTCTTGCTTCCCTTTGCCTTCTGTCATGATTGTAAATTTCCTGAGACCTCCTCTGACATGTAGTACTGTGAGTAAATTTGTTCATAAATTACCAATCTCAGGTATCTATGTAGTGTGAAAGTGGACTAATACAGATGGATCTTGGGAAAAGTTGTTTTTATGTAATTTGCTGACATATTTTGACTGTAGAGTGTGTGATTGAGTTGAGATTAAAATTGTATTCTTTCCCTATGTCTATGCCTATTTATTTTATGTCCCACAATACTCTGTCTATAGCATTTTCTAGAAAAAGAAAGTCATACAATTTTCTAAGCTGAGACTTAAACATTTGAACACCAATTTTCTTCTAATGTAACTGAAATTGATATCTATTACATCGATATTCACTTCTCAAGATCATTTGGCTCTTTCTTCCTCCTGTCACTTTTTACTTCCATGGAGGCAGGTGTCCTTGAGACTCCTTAAGGTAGGCTAGCAGGAGAAGAAATGTAGCAAACAGGGGATTATTTTGCAATTTTTTTTTAATCTCTGATAAAAAGGGTAATCAGTGGAGGATGGAAATTACCTTCCAATCTTTGAAGACTAGGTATTTTGTGGGAGCTGCTAACCACAGTCCTTCCTGTCTCCAAATAGATCCTGGGTCATTAATTTTTTGAAAATGAAACAGACCATTAGTGTTTCATTATAATGTTTCACTTATTTATCTGTTTCCAGCTAATACCATGCAATGTCTAATATAAAACATTTCTTCCCTGAGCTTCTATTCTTTTGTTTTGCTCTCAGTGTAGTTTCTTTTCTGTATATTTGGCAGAACTCAATAAGAACTCAGGCAACTGCCCTGGAGAGGACTCAGTCTTGATATGTCTGCACAGATCCATTCCCAACATATATATGTGTGTATATATATGAATGTAGATGATAGAATGATGAAATTATTATGGAGTAGAAAAATTCAGAACAAATTCAGGGAACAGAGAAATGAAGTTATCCTGCAAAAGTTGCAAAAAATACCAGTAATGAGCTATTGTTAAGATCATAGAGTAGCTATTTGTTGGTGGTGACATTTTTATCTTCTGTTGTATTGAATTTCCATTTTACTGAAGCTCCATTTTCTCATAATCTTCTTTGACTTATTTTATCTATTCTACTTTGCTTCTGAGTAAATTTTGTGATTTTATAAGTTAAAAATATCCTTTCATTTTACATTATTATTGTAGATTTTAAAAAATTATATAATAATGAATGCTGCATTTGGTTCTTTTCCATTTGTATTGCTACCAAGTATAAGTGATATGGAATATTATTTATATTTATACTAAAATATATGTTACTCCAGAGAGAGCATACTCTTGTATTCTCGCATTGAGATAGCAAAACACTAAATATATATTTTCATATTAAATAACAAAAATAGATTTTTGATAAGGATGTAGTATAGACAGATAAACTCAAATAAATATACATAAATACACATATATTTAAGGATAGAGTGGTTCTGTGTCTAGGGTAATATTTGCTTTGATAATTTTATTGGAAATGCTTTTTTAAATGTCTGGTTTAGAACCAGCTTGTATTTCTTCTACCAGTGACCACATAGGGATATTATAGAGTGTTATATCAAATTTATATTCCACTCCTCAGCTCCTGAAAGAGTTAAAAACTCTGACAAGCTAAAGTGGGCTGACCTGGGAAGGAAGTTGAAACCAGGTAAACTTAGATTTATTTATTAGCAATAGATTTTATATTCTCAGCCTTTGGTAGGTCTACATTTTGTAGCATACTCAAATAATAAAAATGGTAAAGGTAAGCAGAGTGCATGTAATATTTGTGTAGGTGTATGGTAAAATATTTAAAAAATGTGTAAAGCATTTAATACCATTTTTGGCCCATGATAGGCACTTGAGAAATGGTGGTAATAGTGATTTATTACGATTATTATTCATAGATGGTGATAGATCTTAATTAATATGAAATTAATAGTTAAAATAATTTCTAACAAGAAAATAGCAATAACTAACATATAAGTAGGATAAATGTGATGGATATGAAAACATGGGATTGATTTGTTTAATATAGACTGCAACAGACATTTCATTCTCACTGTACTTGTGATATAGGTAAAACTCAAGAGAAAGTTATGACTATCAATACAGCAAATCATCGTAATACTGAGGTGAAAATACAAGAAAATACAAAGGGTTAACTTTCTGACTTTAAAAATCTATTGCAGTAGCTTAAATAATGTAAATACTTTAGCTAGTAAAATAACCATAATAGAATTTTTCCTTCACTTCTTTCAGGGTATTTTCATTGGAAAGACTATCACATGCCTAATCTAAATAATGGCCATGTCTACATTGAGCCAACTATCTTTAGAATAGGAGAAAGACAGCCATCTTCCAGGTCTTTGTTCTGCATGAATAAATGTAAGATGTCTGGATACTTAAATGAGATAAATACAATATTTGGATGATGGAAAATATTGTTCTCTTTACCTAGATGTATTTGGACATTTTACAGTTTACCCAGATTATCTATGATATAATGTAGCATGTCAAAAATATACATTGTTGTTGGTGTGATGCAGAGTTTGCTTGCCTGGTATGGCAGTCACGAGAGTATTTGAGACACATGGGTCTCCAAACCTTCAACTATGTCAGCAGAATGGACTTCTAATTTTACTCTGACAGCCTAACTCACTGTCAACTCATGGCTAAAAGAGTCACAAGGATTTGTAGAGAAGGATAGCATTGAGGGGATGCCATAGAAATTCATGATGCACCTGTTTTCAAAAATAGAGTTTCCTGTCTTTACTGCTTTCAATATCGCACCTTCCACTGATACTAAATTTGTTGATTATTAAAAAAAGCAAGAACTATACAAACAGACAGGGAAATGAGGTGCCTGTAACACCCCCTGTTGAAAGCTGCATTACTTATTCCGCTTGAATGAATTTATATTGGATAAATCTACTACGAAGTGAAAACCCTATTTCCAGCTGAGACTTAAAGATGTTTTACTAAAACATGCTTAAGCAAATGCATTTTGATGCCTCACAAGGAGGATGCACACAGAGCTATCTTTGAGGAAGTTCAATAAAGTGTGTATCGGCAGCTGAAGAAAGATGTTCTCTATCTGATTTGCACCCATAGATTTGCATCAACTTAATTTAAAATTCCTTGTATGCACAGGAGAAATGGTTAAATATGACTTTTGGATGATACCTAACAAGGGAAAGTAACTTTTCCATTTCTGTTCAGTAGTTAGTCATGCTGCTGAAACCCCAAATGCTCACCCAGAAGAGTTCCTTTGCAATGAAAGTCTAAGACAGTGGGATTGCACCTTCACCTGGCATCACTCCACCTTACAGGATCCTGAAAGCTTTCAAATCCACCTCAAGCCCAAGCAGTGTCAAAGAAGGAGAGGAATTGAAGAAGCTAAAATAAATATTAAAGTACATAAGAATTAAATATTACCTTTTAAAATAGCAATTATGCCGTTGAAAACAAGATCATCACACCTGTACAAGAAAAGGCATGCGAGCCCAAAACATCTGCTTGGATCCACCTGCCAGGCACCTGTTTTGCTGTTTCAATGCCATTTGATTGCTGGAGATGTAGAGGCTCTTGTGAGGTAATGAGTGATTTTACATTATGCATGATTGAAAACAGGTGTTCTAATGCTGCACAATTCTATGCATGAATAATTCAGTTTGTTTAGAGCAAGATCTTTAAAAGAAGTACTGCATGGGCTTTATTATTTCTATAAACATGAAGGTTATTTTTTTTAATGTATGACGATTGTTCCTTTGCAGCCAGCTTGTTTATGGCAATTTTTGTGTAATTTTATGGATGAGGAATAATATCCTGAAAGGTAAAATTGATCACACTTAAAATATGTAAGAAGTAAAATTGTAAGGTCTGTTAGCAAGAGGAAAACAGTATTAAAATTCAATGTTCTAAGTAAAATGCCTGATTATTTCCTTCCTGCTTTGCCTGCTTTCTGAATGTAACAAAACATTCATCCAAGGGCTATAATTAGGGAGGGGTGAACTATTTGGGAAAATAGAGAAATTGTTTTGTATCTCACCCCTAACACTAAGCAGAGCTTAGACTTCCTTAAAGATAGAACTGGTCTTAGTCAGCAACCTTTCTCTCCTTAGTTATCATGAGTTCACACCCTCTTGTAATCCACTATCAGGACATCACTGATAGAGACAATCCCTTTTGCTCTGATTCCCACTTAACGTTTGGTCTACCCTGGCTTCATAGGGTCAGAAGTGTTATTATCAGAATGTTGTGTCTCAAATAGCATGTAATGTCCATAAATTCTCAATGTTAATAATTAGAACCTCACTTAAGATGAAAGGATTTCTCTTAGAGACCAAAGACACTATTGTCTTGAACCGCATATGATTAAATATTTAAAATTTCTAAGGTGTGAGAGATAGAAAACTTGTGTACTTCAATTAATGCTGTTTAAGTAATAGAAGACAAAGGAGAGCTATAGTCATGTTGCTGTTACTAATTTATATTTGTTGAGTGCTTCATACCATATAAACCATAGTATGAGAGAGTTATTGACACATAATAATCCCTTCCTAAAATATACCAACTCAGCAAGTAGTCAGCTCTGAGCTTTGAGGTTTGGCTACCTTCCCTCACTTTAAGAGTTGTGGGTTCCTTCACAGGGGATCTATTATTGAAAAGCTTTCCAGTTAGAAGTAAATTGTAAGACAGGTCCTTCATGTGGGGAGCAACACTGGGAAAGTCACAAAGAAAAATAGAAGATTTGGTAAGAAGGAGAGAGCTTTTATTGCTATTGACACAGCGAATTGACCTTACTCCCTCCCAAGGGGATAAGGTTGGAGAGAAGGCCTTTACAAGTCTTCGCCAAATCCAAGCATTGGCCTCATTAACTCAGAGAATCAATGCCAGGAAGGGATTCAGGAATCTGGACTAAGGGACATAAGTAACCAGAAGATAGACATGTTGGTCTGGCAATCCTGACCTAGTATAAAATGTTCACTTTTTGTCAAAGTTAAGATAGCAAAACTTTCTTTCTGAATTTGCTAAATATTCAGATGAAACATTTTAAAAATGTCCATACATCTCAATGCTGATGGATACCTAAAGTATTAAGTTTAATCATACAAAATTGAAAATCATCCTACACATTTTTGTTAGTCAATGCTGATTAAATATTAGACATTTCATATGGTTCAATCTCTCTCTGCTAAGAGTTCCTTAATTTGAGGAATCGTTTTCTTGAATACTATAAACCATACCCTTTCATTGCATTAAACGCATAACTAGTAAGAAAACCTAAGCTCTCTGATAGGATTAAATGCAGGGACAAAGTGAAGTGAAGCACGTGTTCAGCAACTATTTATAAAGAGAAGGCCTAGCAACAATGCTAGAGTTTGGAAAATACTTCACCTCATATCAGGAGGTGGAATTAATTACTACCCCATGAATCTAACTTGTTCTTAATGAATTGTGTCACCAATAGATTGAAGCAGAGCTTTGCAACTTCTGAGTGGGTCTCTCATAAGGATAGCTGTTAGGACCCTTTCTCTAAGAACCCAGCCATCATGATGTAAGAATCTACATGGCGAGATTGTGTATAGGGTAGGCACCCTGGTCAACAGCCTCATCTGTGCTCTTAGCTAATTGCCAACATCAACTTACAGTCCTATGAGGGAGCCAACTCAGATGTCCCTCCCAGTCTTTGAATGACACCAGTCCTACCCCCCTCCTGAGTGCCAGTGCTTGGTTGGTTAAATATGGCTGCAAATACTTTGACACTCTTTCCATTGAGAGATGAGGTCTATTTTCCCTCTTTGTGAATTTTGGATGGGCTTTGACTTTTTGGACCATTAGAATATGGCAGAAGTGGTGCTGTGCTAGATGTAGGTATACTTTCAAAGGACCGTCAGTTTCTGTTCCTTTTGTTTATAAACAGTTGTTCTTAAAGGTAAGCTTCCATGTAAGAAGGGAGAACATCTTAAATTCACTGTGCTGTAAGGAGTCCAAGCCACTCTAAGATGCTCCAAATCAGGGGTGTCCAATCTTTTGGCTTTTCGGGACCACAATGGAAGAAGAATTGTCTTGGGCCACAAGTAAAATACACTAGCAGTAACGATAGCTTACAGGCTAAAATAAAAATCACACAAAAATGCATGTTTTAAAAAAGTTTATGAATTTGTGTTGGGTCACGTTCAAAGCCATCCTAGGACCCATGTGTCCCATGGGCCATAGGTTGGACAAGTTTGCTCTAGATAATGAGATACAATGTGGAGAGTGGGTAAAGGAAATGTAAAAGGGAGGGACATAAAATTTGGGAGAGGTCAGGGGCAGAATGATATGGTTAGGCTTTGTGTCCCCACCCAAACCTCATCTTGAACTGTAATCCCTATAATCCCCATAATCTCCTCATGTCAAAGGAGAGACCAGGTAGAGGTAATTTATTCATGGGAATGGTTCCCCGTGCTGTTCTCATGATAGTGAATGAGTTCTCACGAGATCATGTCAAAGGAGAGACCAGGTAGAGGTAATTTATTCATGGGAATGGTTCCCCATGCTGTTCTCATGATAGTGAATGAGTTCTCACGAGATCTGTTGACCTTATATAGGGATCTTCCCCCTTTGCTTAGCACTCCTCCTTCCTGCTGCCTTGTGAAGAAGGTACCTTGCCTTCTCTTCACTTTCAGTCATGATTGTAAGTTTCCTGAGGGCTCCCTTAGCTATGCTGAACTGTGAGTCAATTAAAGTTCTTTCCTTTATAAATTACCCCATCTCAGGTAGTTCTTTTTAGCAATTATTTATGCAAAAGGACTAATACAGTAAAGAAGCCGTCTTGGAAGTGGACTCTCCAGTCCCTGCAGCTCCAGTTGATGCCATGTGGATCAGAGATTATCCATTCAATCAAGCCCGTTTGAGTTCCTGACTCATCAATCTATGAGTAAAATAAAATGGTTGTCTGAGATCAGCAAGTTTTATGGACATTTGTCATGAAGCAATAGATAGAAGAAATAGAATAAAACTTTAAGATATAATCAAGCTTCAGTTACTAAATATGTTTGCGGATTTGAAAAAATTAGTTAACATCTCAGCCTTAATTTTATCATCTCAAAAATGGAGTAATGATCTCATCCATCTCTAAGAGTTGTTGTGAAAATGAAAACATATTGATATGGTTTGGTTCTGTGTCCTCACCCAAATCTCATCTTGAATTGTACTCTCATAATTCCCATGTGGTGTGGGAGGAACCTAGTGGGAGATAATTGAATCATGGGAGCAATTTATCTCATAGTGTTCTAGTGGTGGTGAATAAGTCCCACGAGATCTCGTAGTTTGTTAAGGGGAAACCCATTTCACTTGACTTTCATTCTTTCTCTTTGCTTCCTGTCATCTGTGTAAGACTTGACTTGCTCCTCCTTGCCTTCTGCCATGATTATGAGGCTTCCCGAGCTAAGTGGAATTGTAAGTCCAGTGAAGATTCTTTATTTTACTTTGTTAACTTCCCAGTCTTGGGTATTTTTATTTTTTTATTATTTTTTATTTTTTTATTTTTTTAGACAGAGTCTCACTCTGTCGCCCAGGCTGGAGTGCAGTGGTGCAATCTCGGCTCACCGCAAACTCCGCCTCCCGGGTTCACGCCATTCTCCTGCCTCAGCCTCCCGAATAGCTGGGACTACACGGCCCACCACCACACCCAGCTAATTTTTTGTAATTTTAGTAGAGAGGGTTTTCACCGTATTAGCCAGGATGGTCTCGATCTCCTGCCCTCATGATCGTCTCACTTCAGCTTCCCAAAGTGCTGGGATTACAGGCGTGAGCCACTGCACCCAGCCTACTTAATCCCTTTTGCCTTTATTTTTCTTTATCTATAAAATGGTGAAATTAAAAGTACCAACACACTGAGCTCTTGAGGCAGATTAATATCTGCAAAGTGCTTAGCATTAGAATACAACCTGGCACACAGCAAGTACCATGTAAGTGTTTGCAAAATAAATATTCTAGTTATAAGTTTTAATATAAATATTAGTTTGCTTTGAAGATGACAAAATTTGAGTCTAAACAAGTTAAATGTCTTACAGACTCTTCAGAGCTAGGTCACAATAGGACAACATTTAGAAGAGAAAAGAAAAATACAAAAATTATTCAAATCATCATACGGATATAATAAAAATGAAGTTTTATATGAGGAGTAAGGATTACACATAAGTTTTTAAGGTCATTAAAATTGCCATCCTACTTTGGAATATATTAGTATATAAAAAGGTAAGATTAGGAAAATTTAGAGTTGCACAAAGTTATGGTTATTTGAAATAATGATTCAAATTAGGTTGGATCCTCGATATTGTCACAAATGGTACTGTTTCTGGAATTTCAAACCAAATCAAACTACCTGAAATTATTTCCATGTTTAGAAAACTTAAATGAAGTAAACAAAATGGAAACCTGCAAATAAATATGTTATCGAATTGAATTATATTAACAGAGGTTTTATAGTACTGTGTGAGGCACTGCAAAGAGTTAAGAAGAAGTTAAGAAAAATGTTGGCTTCTGAAATTGCAGGGTTCAGTTAAGGAATGAAGATCTGAATAATTTAATCACCCAAGGATAGGAGAGGCTGACCAGTCCAAGTGAGAAGTGGAATAATTGTCTGGAGAAAACAAAAGGAAAGAAAAGAGTGTCCAGTAGTCATATACAGACAGAAAGGGTGACAAATAAACAAGTGCATTTGTTTGCAGATTAATTTAGAAAACAAATGTGAGTACAGAGGTATAAAACAACTATTGTCCACCTATGGGAAATACCTGCTCATCTGGTAAGACTTGGTCCTGACCTCCAGGTCAGTCTTACTAACTGCTTCTGACCTAATAATAGCCTCACCTACTCTCCTCCCATTAGTTGCTTTCCTTAAAATCCATCTCAGAGTATGCTTTTTTGATTTGCTCATACATTGCAGATAGGAAAACTAACAAAACAATACCACTTAGATGTGAACTAGGCATGAATGCCAAGTCATAAATTTAGGTACAAAGGAATTTAATTTTATATTCATCTAACTGAATTTATTTTATCTTTTGAGCTTCTTTTTGCCATGTATTGAAAATTAAATTGCTGCTGAATGGTCTCTCATCCCTAAACTCAGTCCTTGAGAAAGGAGGGCCTAGTATTAAAACTATATGGGCAAGAGATGGGTGGAGGTCGGGCAGGGCAAAAGAAATCTCACCCAGGTTAACAGCATTCATCCACACTGACACCTGTTGAGACTTGGATCGTACCATCTGATCTCTGCTTCCAAATATATGTACATTGCCACTATTTTTTCCTTATTGCATACTCATGGTCTCTCCAGGTCAGCTCATTCATAGGAAATATTGTTCTTTCCTCAGGCAGCAAGACAAGTTTACCTGCTTCCACCCTAACATGCTTGGAAATGTGCTGCAACTAGTGTTTTTATCTAGATGATCCATGATACGATTTGTATGCTGCTACCCTTTCCAGTGCTGGATAATGAGGAACTCCAGATATTTCTCTGAACTTTATCTGGATTTGGGGGTACATTTCCTTTTTCTCTTAGACACCCCACCCTATCCAAGGTTTCTGTCATCCTTGCTTTTCTCCCTGCCCTTCCCATCAACCTGAGGAATGATTTTGTATTATCTGTGGAGTCCTTCTCTTATTCATGAGGAATTAATCTAAGCCTTTTCTTTCATGTCACAAGTAATTTAGTGCTCACAAACACAATAATCTGAGACTTTCTTGCAATTCCGAAGTCCTTTTAAAGCTCAAGATATTTTCTGCTTCTGATTTATCAACTTTTCTTGAGACAACTGATGCATCATTTTGCCTACTAAGTAGTTTTGCCTACTTCTGCCGTTTGATCACTGCCATCTGGGCCACTGATGGATACAAACTAGGTCACCTTTTGATCTTTGACAGACTCATTACTTATGGATGCATATGGAGGTCATTTTAAATCCAGAGATTAGGATGGTCCAGTGATGGCCCAGAAGATAAAAGAAATGTCATTGGATAACAGGGAAAATTTGTATCAGTTAATATTAAATGCTTCTCTAGCTTTTTATAAATCAGCAAATCATATTTCTGTACCTGGTTATAGCCAACTTCAAAAATTTATCCTATGTGCTTCCTGATATGTTTAAGTCTCTGAAGACAAATCTTCTTTCAGGCCTCTGTGCATTCACTCACATGGCTTCTTCTGCCTCAATCTGCCACATTCTTCCTCTTTCCTGGGTAATTCCACATTGTAGTAAATCATCTTGGGAAAGAGGGTGGTTTCTGGGTTTAGACCTTGTTGGTTCAACTCTACCATTTACTCCATGGGAGGTATCGGGCAAATTATTTAAACTCACTGTGGCCCCACTTTCATCATCTGCAAAATGGGAATAATCAGAGTCCATTCCTCAAGGGTTTATCATGAGGATTAAATAAAATAATATGCATAAAGTATTTAAATGGTGTCTGGTGAGTAGAAAGCATTCAATAAGCATTATCTATTTTCACTCACCTTGAAAGGCTCACTCAATTCTGCTGTTTCCAGATACTATATAGCCTTTTTTTCCTTTGTTTTGTTTTTTTTTTGTTTGTTTGTTTGTTTTGTTTTTGTTTTTGTTTTCGAGATGGAGTCTCACTCTGTCGCCCAGGCTGGAGTGCAGTGGCACAACCTTGGCTCACTGCAACCTCTTCCTCTCAAGTTCAAGTGATTCTGCTACCTCAGGCTCCCGAGTAGCTGGGATTCCAGGTGTGTACCACCGTGCCAAGGTAACTTTTTTTGTATTTTTAGTAGAGACAGGGTTTCACCATGTTGGTCAGGCTGGCCTCAAACTCCTGACCTCAGGTAATCTGCCTGCCTTGGCCTCCCAAAGTGCTGGTATTACAGGTGGGAGCCACTGCCTGACCCAGATAGCCTTTCTAAATAACATTGGCTTTGGGCTCAGGATCTGTATTCTCAGGTCCCACAGCTTCTCATGCTCACCTCAATCCTCTACCCCCATTCTGCTTCCCCAGGTGGTCACCAGAGTCAGAGGTCAAAAGTACCTGTGAGGGTGGAGAAAGAAGGGGGCAAAGACACCAACTGGAATGGCTTAGAGTGCATTTTCTCCAGGGAGAGCAGGCTTTTACACTTGGGGAGTAATGTCTTGCTAATATACTTCCCACAGCTTTTTATTAAAAAATTTATTTATTATTATTATTATACTTTAGGTTCTAGGGTACATGTGCATAACGTGCAGGTTTGTTACATATGTATACTTGTGCCATGTTGGTGTGCTGCCCCATCAACTCGTTAGCACCCATCAACTCGTCATTTACATCAAGTATAACTCCCAATGCAATCCCTCCCCCCTCTCCCCTCCCCATGATAGGCCCCGGTGTGTGATGTTCCCCTTCCCAAGTCCAAGTGATCTCATCGTTCAGTTCCCACCTATGAGTGAGAATATGCGGTGTTTGGTTTTCTGTTCTTGTGATAGTTTGCTAAGAATGATGGTTTCCAGCTGCATCCATGTCCCTACAAAGGACACAAACTCATCTTTTTTTATGGCTGCATAGTATTCCATGGTGTATATGTGCCACATTTTCTTAATCCAGTCTGTCACTGATGGACATTTGGGTTGATTCCAAGTCTTTGCTATTGTCCCACAGCTTTTAATATTTTCTTTTCCAACCCTGTGTAATATTATAAACCCCTCTTCTGCACCTAAGAGGTGTGGTGGGGGAGAAAATATGGAAGGAAGAAGAAAATATTTGTACCAAAATATTGGTAAAACTAGTATTCCTAGCCCTACTTTTTCAAATAAAGAAAAGAAGGTTAATGGAGACAGAGTGACATATGCAAGGTCACTGGTCACATGGTGTAGAGTTAAATCATTACTCAGATCAACTCCTAAGACTTCTATCATCTTGGTGTTTAGTCAAGGTAATTCTATTTCTTATGTGAGTGAGCCATTTCTGCGGAATACATTATAAGTGATATCTGGACACCAAATACAGCAAAGATATTGGCTCTAGAAAGTCAACTCTGGTTTCTCATTGCTCTATAGGACCCGCCTGGCTTGTTTGGGTTGTAATCTCAGTTTCTTAAAGCCTTACTATTAAACTTATTGACTTGAGTCTTGTTCCAATGTCTCAAGTTTCTTGCCACAGATCACAGATACAGTGTCTTTTTTTTTTTTTTTTTTAAGTAAATCCTCATTTTCTTTGGACAGAGTTCCAGGGCCTGGATATCATCTAGTCTTTGGGTAACATCTTCCAGATTTGTTTTAAGCTGATTACATGTTGCTGAACAATCAGATTTTCTGCCCTAAGCAGCACAAAACCAAGTGATGACAGTCCTGGCTCCCGGCCACCAGCAATGTGATGAAGCAGCATCGGTCTTTGATAGCCATGATTTGATCTTGGGTGTTCTCAAATAGCTACATACCCTGAAAAAATGGGAAGGGAGTCTCACGGTGTGACTAACAGAGATGAGGAAGCTTCTCTGTGTCAAGGCCTGTTCCACCATCGCATCTTCTCTATTTTTCATACTCAGTCTCCCTTTTCGCATTCTTCATGCACAAACCCTTACATTTTTATACACATTCATATTTCTAATTGAGGCACATTAAGTGTTTTAAAGAGACTATTTTAAGAAGTGGAATGGCAGCAAAGGGCATATTCTGTTTGGAAGTGTAGGCGGAACTTGGCATATTTGCTTAAGAATCAATCCTAATGTGAAAAATCTTGAGCTGGACTTTCATTTCTCTGTTTAAATGTCTCATTCAAGTTTTTCTGTCAGTTACATTGCTAGCCTCTCATCTCCTGAGCTGCAGTTACCGATACCCTGGGTCCCAGATGCTAATGCATGATGGTGATTCCTGTAATTTGGTTTTGTCTTTTGACCTACCACAACAGAGGATATCTGTAGAGGCAGAAATACGTGCCTAAGACACACGATCTGATTTATTTGGCGTCTCTGTACCTGAACGCTGCAAGCAGAATTCCGGGAATGTCACAATGGCTTTGACCTTTATAGACCAGAGCACTACAAACTTGAAGAAAACATGGGGGATGAGAAAATGACAATTAAGCAAAGAGTTCACTTGGCTTTTCTAAATGCTTACCAGGAGTAGAGTTCTGGGCTAGAAAATGCAAACGATATCAAATAGAAAACAAAGTCCCTGACTTTCGTAATTTCGATCAACTTGAGGAAAGCAGCATAATGCATATTAACTGGCAATACTGAGTGGGACATTCGAAGTATCCACTTAGCTCTAGAGGAAACCAGTTCTTTAGAAGAGTAGAAAAGAAGATGAGCATAATTGTGATTTGAAGTGATCAGGGGATGGTTAAAATTTTTGGAACCTAAACTGGTCTATGAAGAGAGAGTAGAAACCATATTTCAGAAGCAGGAAAATAAGCATTCCAGGTGGGAGAGAGATGTAAGGAAGATTTCCAACTAGGGCAGATTAAGGCATGAGTGTGGGTAAATTAAGATTAAGTTTGGCTAAAGGGCTCACATGATTGTAAAGCAGGATGGCTGGGCTAATTAACTAGAAGAAATTCAAGAAACATTTGCAAAACACATGAGAAAAAATTAAAATGATAGGTTGATACCAAATTATGATACATGGCTCCTTTTTTCTGTTTCTTATCTAGTTGGTAAAAGGATATAGGTAATAATGTGATTAAAGTCAAAGGTAGACTCTTAATTGAGGCCTCTTAATAATGTAGGTTAAACCTGGATCTTCAGCAAGCATCTATAGAAAATGTGTTAAAATCACAACGGGAACTGAGTGAGACCAGGCGAATGGGCGAGATTAGAGGCATCTGCTTTGTTGGAAAAGAACCCAAGGTGTTTAACATCTAGAACATCTGCCTTTAAATGAACCCTGAAACCCAGCGCTCTGGGAGTGGCACCTTTTTCCAGTTTAGCTAATGAGTATGCCAGTGTTTTGACTGCAAGAGTCAGTGGGGGCACCCTGCATTCTTCTGGCCTGCTTATTTGATGTGTTCTCCATCAGATTACAAACTCTCCAGGGTAGGAACTGGCCTCTTTAATATTCGTTGCTTACTTAGTATCGATTGCCTGAACTCATTGATGAAAACATCTGAAGTGGTTTTTTAATTCAAAATTTCATCAACTTAATAAAAAGATGAACTGAAATGAATTGAATGTATACAATGAATATAGATAGATTACGTATAACATAAACGTAGCTATAAACAACTATAATTGGATGATTGACAGTTGTCACTAATTCCTCTTCAGTGTAATTAAGAGAACGGTACCTAGTTTGGGTAGATCTGAATTCCTGCACTTAGTGAGTTTTTCAGGGATTGCTGATTCTCAGTTTTTGGTTCAGGAAGTGGTTACTCCCCAACGTTCACAAATTTTCCAGAGATTTGTAATTGCACAACGTTTGTTTTTACAACCATCCTGAAATTCCAGGGCATTTTGTTCTCTCCAATGCTCTGCAATGAGATTTTTATTAATCCCTTATTGCCCGGGAAATGACAACTTTGTTCCTTTAGAACTACAGCCTCCACCTGGAATCTGTGTAATTATATCATTCCTGTTTTTGCTGTAGTACTGGGAAGGATTAGTTATATCTTGATCCTTTTCGTGACAAAACAATTTCCTGATTGGAGTTTTAAAAATGAAATTTAACCTACTTTGGCAATTGTCTAAGTGTGCTATAAAAAGCATGTAAAAAATTGAATGAGTGAAACAAAAAACCCCTGCAAATATATTTTTATATTTAAGATGTGTCCATTATTTTGAAAAAATGATACATTTTATTATAATAAATTCAGAAAACAAACAAGAATAAGAAAAGTAAAGCATACCTAAAATCTACATCCAGAAGTGGCCATTATTGGATAAAAGAGAACATTTTTTTCCACAGAAATATAAGAATGGGTAGGTTAAATTAGAAACAAAATTTAAAAGAAGGAAGAATATTACAAACATGAAAGTTTATATGTATGTATCCACAAAACAAAGGTTCAAATGTAACTTTACTCATGTTTAAAAAAGAAAATAACTTGAAATAATGTTAAAGAAATTACTCTCATCCAGATACATTTAAAATAACTTCTAGGCATAGTTACTAAAACAATTTCTCTCAATTCAAGAAAAAAGATTATTACAAAAGTTAAAAGGCTAAGGTCAATGTGTTTTAGTTATACTATTAACTGAAGAAAATGAAGACACATTTTTCCATCTATGTTTTCTGACTCAATATTTTAAAATAATAAAGAATTATATGATGTCAAGATTTTTAACAATTTCATAATAAAATTATCAGAGTTATTTGAAACTAAGTTTATATTTAAACTTATTAAGTACTTACTCCTTGTTCTTTTACCACGGTGTCTGTACTCCAGAGTTATTTATTTGGAGTTACCTCTTGGTTTGCTAGAACGAAAAGGAGTTCACAGATGCTGTATTTCCTGAGCATTTTCATGTTTAACAATGTCTGTTCTTTCATGTTATAGTTAAACAGTATTGGGTCTGCATTTAATATTCTCAGATCTTTTACACATTGTTCCATTGTCTTCTGGCATTGAATTAATGAGAAGGCAAACTCCATGAGGGAAGTGCTTTGTCTGTTTTTTTCTTTGTTATTGCTGCAGCCGACATGAAGACTTGGGCATAAGGGGTGCCCTTAAAACATTTGTGGAATGATCAAATGAATATTGTATAAACAATCCTAATACTAGCCTGGATTTACTCCTGTTCAGGTGATGAAAAAAGTTCTTTCACAATTCTCAGGATTCAATAGTTTAACCAGAATATGAACTGGCATTGATTTTTCTTACACACTTATTTGCAGCATAAATGGGTCTTGCTGTATGTAGATTTATTTTTTAAAATATTCCATTTTTTTTGTTAAAAATATCTGATTTAGACCAGTTAGATGAGTAAAAAATGCATATAGTAATGCTATCTACTATAAGTTTTTATATAAAACAAGTTACACATTACACAGACATAGTAAGCATCATGTAAGTGTTGATGTTATTGTCATCATTGTTATTTAATCTGACTTGCCCTCTTGATATGGTTTTATCTCAGATTTCGTATTCATTTTACTATGTAAATATTATTTACAAAAGATCCATGAGGAGACTATAGTTACTATTTCCATCTTGAACAACTTGTGCTTTACTCTGGAGTTATTATCTTGCTATTTCTTTGCTTAGTTATACTTGTACTAATTACTAATTCTCTAAAACTTTACCTAATGGAAGCTTCATCTCAATATTTCCAAATACATCAGTGGTCCACCAATTGTATAATCCTGGGGACCTGTCTCTCCGAGCCCACTCACTTGGTGTAATTTGGACTGGATGTTTTCTATACCTGTTACACAGCTGTCAGGTCAATGTCCCCCTTCACCATCTGCCTTTGTTTTCAATGTGCTTCTATGTTTTTTTTCTTAGATTATATGTCTATGTTTTTCTTGGGTCATTCTTATTTGTCCACCTTCTAGTAACTTCCTGAGAAGGGTAAACAGTAGTATAATAATTTGAGAGTTTATAAGTCTGGGAAATATATTAAATTTATTTTCCTATTGTTCTAATACATTTTCCTTTTTGTTATATATCTAATTTCTAAAGTCTCAAGGTTATGTTTGCCTGCTTGTTGTTTTAATATTTATTTTTAAATAGCCTACTGTTCTTGTTTCATGGATGTAATACCTAATGTGACTGTTCCAACGGCCTTTTATTCACCTTATGATTCCTTTTTTTCTGTTTGTCCTTAATGTTTTATGCTTGTAAATGTTTTAGTTGTAGTTGTTTATAGTTACATATAATCTATGGGAGTGGTAAACTACCTATATCCATTTAATGCACTTAAATTGTCTCAGTTCATCTTTTCATTGAATTGATAAAACTGAGAACATGAGGTGTATCCCTATGTATAAACACAGTTAGAAGCTTCTATCAAGCGATTAATCACTTTTTTCAATATGTTCAGATCTTTACTTTGATAATACCAAATATTGTTATATTGTCTATATGTCCCTGATTTTGTCATCATTAATTTCTTTAAAATCTTTATCACTTTTATTAGCAATCACTAAGATTTAGTCGAGCCTTTCTCACTGCCTCAATCTGTGTATGCCGCTATGATAGAATGCCACAGACCAGGTAATTTACAATGAACAGGAATTTGTTGGCTCACAGTTCTGGAGGCTACACAGTCCTAGATCTAGAGGCTGGCATCTTGTAAGGGCCATCTTGGTGCCTCATAACATGGTGGAGGGCATAATGTGGCAGGAGGGCAAAGCGAGGACCAGAGAAAGTTTAAGCCCACTCTCTATATTATCATCTGTATTAATGGATATAACAGCAATATTCCATTATTGAGTGTGCTGCCCTTATGACCCAGGAACCTCCCATAAGGCCCCACCTTCCACCACCATCCCAACTGCAATTAAATTCCAACAAGTTTTGGAGGGGACAGACATTGAAACCATAGCACTCACTGTTGGCAATATGGTTCTTGTACATATTGTTTTTTTCATGTGTATTTGTAGTGATGTTCTTTTAGCTAGACAATCTCCATTTTCAACCAGATCTTTGCTTTAAGTCACTTATCTTTGAGCCTTAATGTTATTGCAATTTAAATTCCTGCATAGTGTGAATCGCTCTTAGAAAATATTTTGATCCCTGGGTTACATTTTATTTCTGACTGTGGTCTTCATCTGCTTTTTGCATGCTTTATTCCTTTTCTGTTTTTCTCTAAAGTATGTCTTTACGCTTTTCTTTTTATTTTCTTTGCTTGAGCATAATGTGTGGTCTTTATTTAACTTTCGTTTTGTTCTAGTACAATATGGGTGAATTATTCTGTACTCTTTTTCTACCTTCTTAAACATAGGTTGTCTTCACCTCAGAAGGTCAAAGTGAGTGTTGTGATCTGCTTTCTCTATAGTCTGAGTTAGTGGGAAGAGCTCCGTGTGTGTGTGTTTGTGTGTGTGTGTAGCAGGGTCAGCAGTGAAGGGCACAGGGGAGAAGTCCATTGGCAAATTTGCTGTCTTTGTTGGAGACTGTGGATTCTGATCTCTTTCCTGAAATTGTGTCAGAGCAATAGTTGGGAGCATGAAAGCAATGATCTAGGACTCTTTATCAATTCAGTAATTTTTCTCTCTCTTTTTCTGGTAAACCTAAAACTTATTTTTCTATCATGGAGTCTGATCCACTTGTTAACTTCTTCTCTTTCCTTGCTCCTCAAATTATTTTGTGGACCAGCAGTACAAGCATTGCAGGGAAGCCTCTTAGAAATGCAAAATCTCAGGTCTCACCCCAGAGTTCCTGGCTCTGAATCTGCATTAAACTAGGGGACATACTAAGCCGCCTGTGGCCCCAGTGTTGATACTTGGGAAGGAACTATTATGTGTCCTTCTGCTTTTTTTTCTTCTGAAGACATTGTCTTGTTTATTTCTCTTTGTATTCAATTCTAATAAGTTCCATTTTATTACCTGAGATATTTAACTATATTTGATTTTGATTATTGGCCCCTACCTCTCTGTTTTTACCACCTCTCCCCAAACTGAGTCTTTATAATGGGACAGCCCAGGTGGTTCTATCTTTTCCCTTGGATCCTGTCACAGTAGATAGAACCTTCTCGGAACAGCCTTTCTGCAATTTCCCCACAGGCAATTATTCACTTTCTCAGTATGCATCTCTCTCAGTCAATGGTTTTCTTTAAATTACACTCATTCACATTATATCTCCAGCACTCTACCTGTGTGTATTAGGCTGTTCTTGCATTGCTATAAAGAAATACCTGGCTCTAGGTAATTTATAAAGAAAAAAGGCTTAACTGGTTCACGGTTCTGCGGGCTGTACAGGAAGTGTAGTGCCAACATTGCTGGGCTCCTGGGGAGGTCTCCGGGAACTTTTACTCATGTCAGAAGGTGAAAAGGGAACTTGCACATCACATGGCAAAAGCAGGAGGAAGAGAGAGAGGAACACTGTAGACCTAGCATAGATGCAGAACTGTAGCAATTCAGGATAACATCACATAGTTAGCAGATTTCATGTTTCTAGTCAAGCAGTTAGGAGTACAAGACATGTCAAAATATAAATTAAAAAAAGGATGACAGGAAAGGGGGGCATGTGCATGGCAAGGGTGTGTGTGGGTGGGGAGGTGCCACACACTTTTAAACAACCAGATCTCACAAGAACTCAGAGCAAGAGCTCTCTCATCACCAAGGGGATGGCCCAAGCCATTCATGAGCGATCCTCCGCCCCCAGGATTCAACACCTCCCTTCAGGCCCCAACTCTGACATTGGGGATTACATCTCAACATGAGATCTGGGTGGGGACAAATATCCAACCTATATCACTAGGTAAAGAGAGGGAAGGCTTAGCACCCTAGGAAAAATACACACCACACGAGACTCTTCTGTTTCTGTTCTTGGCCACCATATTGTTGCTTACCTGTTTATATTACTGTTGAGGTAGTTGTGGTGGTTGTGGTTTTTTTCTTTCTTGCTTGCTGCAAGAGGGAGGTATAAAAGAGATACTGTATTTCACTTTTACTCTGCTGTCTTTACCCTCAGGTCCCATCAAACTTATTTTAGAATTAATGAGGTTTTTAAGAAAGCACAATCTTATTAAGAAAAATGAATGTTTGTAAATGTTCTCTTTCCAAGGAACGTTTCAATACAAACAAGAAAAAGGTGCATTCTGATTTTTAAATCTAAGTGGTTAATCTTACAATACTTCAGCAATTGGATAATGCTTGCATTTTTAAGGCCTGTGTATTATGGCACTTCCTCAGTATAGGTTTTGCAGGCAAGCATTTTTTTACTTACATCTCTTTACTAACTTCCTTTCAGTCTACTGCACAAAAATGCCCATCAGTTTGCCTTTACTGAAGTTGTGTTGTATTCACAGTCTGGTAAGCTTTGAGGAGCATTATTAGTGTGAGCTTCCATATATTTATTTCAAACTTTACAAGGAAGGGCAAGCCTCCCAGGTTGAGAGATAATTCTGTTTTTATGATCACTAGTGCTGAATTGTGCTGTGTTATGTGTGATCTGACTGGAATGGTGCAAGTCAGTAATGTGCCAATATACTTCTAATATGAAGTAATAGAGAACATAAGAATAAACAAAAATTAATGTTATTGATAGAATGAAAGACCCGGGGCTGTACACTGTAGACCTAGCATATATGCAGAACTGTAGCAATTCAGGATAGCATCACATAGTTAGTAGATTTCATGTTTCTAGTCAACCAGTTAGGAATACATGTCAAAATATAAATTAAAAAAAGGATGACAGGAAAGGGGGGTCAGTATAAAAGGAAATTAGCAAAGGAGGTTCTGCATTTTTCAAAGCTGATTTGATTGAAATGATGGTAGCCTATTTGAGACTGGCAATAAACTGGTGCAAAATTTACATTCTGGAATCATAAAATGTTTTTATACTTGTTACCTCTATGGAATAAGTTCAATTTATCAAACACTGAATTTTTAATTCTAGAATTACAAGAGACATTTTGATAACATTGATCCCTCTCAAGAATATTTCAAATCAAAAGTACTTCCTCACTTTGTCAGAATGGATATTTAGGCGTTAAATGGTTTGGATCTTTCTTCATGTGATAAACTTCCTAATAAAATAGTATCTTTCAAGTAGAAGAAGAGTCATAAATTTTCCTACGTATCCAATAAAGCAGGCAAAAAGTGGAGGTACACAGGAGAGGCTTTTAGTAGATTCTATGTAAAGTCAGAAACTGTTTAGATTTAACTTTGACTTTCCCTTTGCACTCATCTTCCAGATTCTTTTCCTCCCTAAATTGAAGATTAACTATCTATTGACAGATCATATAACTCAATTTTACCAAGTCACTTTTATTAAACAGGTAGGTTGTTCTGTTTATTAAACACTGTTTATTAAACAGATGGGTTGTTCAAGAAAAAAAATATCATGGGAGCAGTGATTTTACTGACCAACCTTTCCCAATTACCAGTATTTTGGAGTTGAGCTTACAGTCAAGTAACTCGACTTGCTTAGGAAAATAGTGGAGTTGAAGAAAAGGAACTTTCCTCATCTCTCAGAAAAAACAGCACTGCAACACCTAGAAATAAACATAGAAGATAGTCCCCCCAAAACAGTGGGAAGTATTTTATTCTTTCACATTACAAACATTTACTAACCACCTTTTAGCTATTTTGTGTTTGCCTTACTTTTTTTTTTCTCTCATTTTGTGGATTTCTGTTTTCTTTTCTTTTTTTTTTTTTTTTAAGTAAAAAATAATCTTGCAAGAGGTGGAAAGACCCATAGTGATTATCTGATCTAGCCTCTTCACATTACAAACTGGCAAATAGACCGAAAGTGGTTAAAAGATGATACCACCTAGGGAGACAAGAGTGGATAAGGCTTCCTTGAGCCCTGGAGCATTCTAGGAATCAGTCAATCAGAGAAGAAAGTGCTAGAAGATGAAACTGACAAGGGAGTAGCCAGTGAGAAGGTAGGAAGACAGTCCATAGACTATTCAGATTTCATTTGTTAAATCTGCAAGCTCTGTATGCTGTCTTTTCTCAGTCCTGCTGGCTTACTTATAATACTTGTCTATGCCTCTAACTTAGGGTTTCTCAATCACAAAGTTATTGACAATTTGGACTAATTCTTTGTTATGAGGGGGGTTGTTCCATGCACTGTAGGATAGGATATTTAGCAGCATCCCTTGTTTCTACCCACTAGATGCCAGCAACAACTCCCAGTCGTGATAACCAAAAATGTCTCCCAATATTACCAAATATCCCCTGGAAACAAAATCACCCTGGTTAAGAATCACTGTTCTTAATTTAAATAATCTGTAGAAGTTTCATTTTCTACTAGCTAAAGGAATGTAAGAACCTGGAAATAGGTGTGCAGTCTCATAACAAAATTTACTGAATTATTTTGGAAATATTTTATAGCGTGTTATTACTGTTTATATCAACAAATGTGACACATATTTTCTATAGCATAAGAATCTGCATTAGTGAAAAATTCTATCAGCTCATGCAAGATTTTTGGAACACAGCAAAATACCCCCCTCCCCTTCTTTTTATTTTTGGCTGCAACTTTTTTTTTTTTTTTAAAAAACTTATTTAGTCAGAGAAAGTATTTCTCAGTTACTAGAGGAAGCACCAGCAGGCCCATTTCCTTTCTGGGCATTCACTGGTAATGAGAGTCTTCTGGTAGCTTCAATTTACAAGCCCAGTATCAATTCGGAAAATAGAACATCGCTTGTAATGATCCTGATTCCTAATTTGATCTAGGTTTAAACCTTCTCCCTTTCCCTAGGCCAGGGTCTACTTGGGGCAGTAGGAGAAGCATAGCAGTGGGAGAGGGCAGGGCAGTATGGACTTCCTTGTAGATTTCACCTGCTGTGCATTTCTTCTTCTCCATACAACATGTGGAAAGTACCAGTGTATAGCGGCATTAAGACCCTCTGGCTGGCAGACTTATAAAGCCGACTCATCTCACAGGCACTGTTATGAATTTTTCCTGCCCTGAAGAGTCCTTCTGACACAATTCCACGGCATGAATGCCGCTACTCCTCAGTCTCTGGTTTTGCTGTGGTTGAATCCTCCCAGGCTCTTTTTTATTGGAGTCCATTGCCCTGTCAGGCATTCTTCTTCAGCATGAATCCAAAAGGTTGCAGGTGGGCTGTCTTCACGTGGCCCACATCTGGCACATGGGACCTAGTTACATCCTTTATCCAGTCAACCCTAGAAGTATGGGTCCAATCCCAAACAGACACCCCTTCTTATGGCTGAAGGTGAATGCAATTACTCAACAGACATAACGTTCTTTCCTGGGGTCACAGCCCTCTTTACTGTCATCAGCAATGGGCCAGGCATCAGTGTCTGGGTCTTCCAAAGGAATAATCTTCATTTAAATAAGCTCTTCTTACTAGGCATGAGGTAGCACATTCAACCCAATTCCCGGAACAGAGTAACAACAGTTCAGTAGCTCTCTTAATAAAAGCACTGTAAAATACTTCCTAAATTTTGAACTCCTGTTTTGAATCTCAAAGAGAAGGTAAGTAGGTAATTGGGTCCTGGACATCCACTTTAAAGGTTTTTCCAGAGTGGCCAATCTCACATTCAATTTGGTGCTTGATATCATTATGTCTAGGTGTCCTCCACCAAACTGTTCTTTTGACCTCCTGATCTGGCCATGTAACTAAAGGTTTTGTTTTCATCTGAATTATTATACTAAAATGTAGATCATTTACTCCATAAAAATAATGTGTGAATGTACTAATTTCCCAAGACTTTCAAAAATCCACTAAACCTGTCTGGTGCCCTCTATTTACAGATTATATTTAGGTTCAAGTAAGATTTTAAAATTCCAAGGTGCTGTATGCTATAATTCCTAGAACAAGCCTGTATGAAAAAAAATCTGATTTCATTTTTTTACTTTTCATTAATGTATATTCCTTATTTGTTAGTACAAGAATTGCATTTTCTTGATATTAGGCCCCCTTAGACATTTTAAAGCATGGGTGATAGTTCACTTAATCAATCAGCACTTACTGGGTACCTACCATGGACCATGAACAGTGCTGTTAGATCATGTTCACGGCCTTGAACAGCTTACTTTACCTCTTTCAGTATTCCTTTAAATATTTATCAATTTCTACAATATTTCACTATAGGTAGCAGAATAAATTAGCCCTAATCTTAAAGCACCTTGTGCCAGTAGGAGACATCCCACATGAAAGCACCATGATCATGTTGCCAAAATCCTCTGTGAATCTTCAGGACACACATACAATTGCATTCTTTATTAACTAGAGCTGTCACTGGTTGTTGCTGATTCTTTCTTTAACTGTCTCTTGGATTTATAAGTTTCCTATGAACTTACAAGGATTTTTCACCAACTCAAAGGATATCTCTAGGAAGTACTTTTCTACTTTCCCCAATTTTATTTTAAGCTCCATATTTTTATTGCCATGATGCACAATAAGGTGAACCTAATGATGAAACTAATGGCTTGAATGGATTTACTCAGAGTTTGTTGAAAATGAATTCTCTCTTTAATCTCATCCCTGGAATATGACTAATTCAGACATCTTATCTTCTAAAACAGTCGTATACCAGTTAAATTCACCCTTTCTTTCCACGTACAAAGCAAGCTAAAGAGAATACGACCATTTTATGACATTTCAAATATTCTCAATTTACCATTCTGATGTATTTGGGGAAGATAAAGAAAAATGGGCTGCCTATGGGAGAAAAAAAGAAGAAAATACATGTCTTAAAATTTTAACATACTGATCCACATGAAATTCCTACTACCATGTAGCTATGTCTATACATTTCACAAATAAAATCTATAATGACAGCTAATCTGTATTAAATGCTTAATGCTTTATGTGCTAATTCTTACGATAACATTTTAAGGTAAGTATTACTCTAAGTTTACTTCCATATTGTCTTTCATCTTTAACTCATTCATGTTTTATTATTTCCATGTCACATTTACACAACCCAACCAGTATGCTTGGCAAAGCAATCAGCATAGCATTAGGCTGTAAGACTGTAACTAATCTTATTGTCACTGAAAAATTGCTCCTATGGATTCTGTTGGGTTCTCTAGTTTGAAGCAAATTGTGGTGGCAGGAGCTGTTGATCAAGAAATATGTAAAAAGATATGTGATACAGCAGGAGATAGGACTATTGAATCCTCAGATGGCCCTGTGGAATCCCATACATGGAGGAAACCTAAAAGAGATGCATAAAGAAAATAATAATCTCACATTTGCTAGATTTGCCTTGTTATTTTATATTAAAATCCTTGTTTTGATCGCAGATGGAATTATAGTTACAGAGGACAAGGAGACCCAAATAACAAAAGTATCAACTTATTTGTATAACTTTGTTAATAGTTTAGACATTCACTGATTTCACAGGGACTTGCTTGGTCTACCCTTCATGTGGTCGGATTATAAGTATTGTTTTTTTCATTGCCATTTGTTGTCTCTTGCACAGTGGCATTGACCTAATGGTGATGCCGTCATGCCACATCCACCAAGCCTGAGTTATAGGCTGGGAGATTACATGAGAACCCTGTCAGTAAAGGAGTACCTATACTTTATTTCCGTGACAAAATAGGGAAAAGGGGTAGGGTGTAGATTGGAGAGAAAGAGAAAGAAAAGAAAACCCTGGGTTAACGACAATTTAAGTTTGGCATACTGATCATCAGAATTTCCCCAGTTGTCATCTCACAGCCTGTTCCTCCTCCCTCCTTTCAGCTTTATTATTATGACTCACTTTTGTTTTCACCTAGATTTTGCTTCTTTTTCCCATTAAGCCTCTTCTTTTCCCTGCTCCCATTTTTCTAATACAGACAGTATAATTTATTTGAACACATTTTCTCCCCCACCACTTTCTTTTTAACGTCTCCCTCTGCAATAGATGGAGCCCCTTCCATTAAAGAACAGGCCAGCCTTCAGCAGACATGGAGAAAAGTGGCTCTATTTTTCGAGGGCAGGTAAGCTGCTTAACTTGGCTGCTGAATAATTAGTCACTCATGATCTTCTTTTCTCTGAATAGATCCTTGGCTTTCTTCCAGGAATTTGGGGTAGAGAACTCTTCCCCACCATTCCATGGAAGTAATCATTCAGATACGTGAATGATAAATACAGGGTTTTTTTATTTGTTTGTTTGAGACCTGGTCTTGTTTTGTCACCTAGGCTGCAGTGCAGTGGTGCAGTCTTGGTTCACTGCAGCCTCAACCTCCCCGGCTTAGGTGATCCTCCCACCTCCGTCTCCCAAGTAGTTGAAACTCTAGGTGAGTGCCACCACACATGGCTAATTTTTGTGTTTTTAGTAGAGACAAACCGGGCTGGTCTTAAACTCCCAGCCTCAACCAATCTGCCCACCTTGGACTTCCAAATTGTTGGAATTACAGGCATAAGCCACCATGCCTGGCTGATAAATACATTTCTTAATTTATTGGTTATGAAATAAATAAACAAAGACTTTCTGCAGCAGAGATTTTGGCTCCTCTTTAGTACAGCTTTAATGCCTGTGACAGAGGTATTCATTCTCCATCCTGGGTTCAGTGGTGAGATTATTACTTAAATCTAAATTGTTAGAAAAATAGACCACATGTAAGAAACAAGTTAAAAAACACATTTGCAAAGCAACAAACCAACAAATTGAAATCAACTTGACACAGTACAAATTGAATACAAAACTGCCCCTTACTTGCATTATTCAGCACTAAATGGCTATTTTGAATCAGTATAGTAAGGATTGCAACGGTTGCATTGGTTAGGGTTAATGTCTACTGAATTTGGCAACATAAGTGTTATGATCAAATCCTGTTTCTCTATGACAACTTTGGTAAATTACTTAAATTCCTATCTCATAATCTGTGAAATGAGACTAATAACATGGTGGTACAAATAATGTAAACCTTGTGATATTTGTTAATGTATGATATGGAAAGTAGTAAATCAGTTTAAAACATTGGCTTAAGGAATGAGAAGTAAATGGACATCAATTAAGAGCAATACCAAACTTTAATTCTTTATTTATTTGATGTGTATTTAAGATATTTTAATGTTAATTGCCTTTAAAAATAACTTTGCAAAATTCGAGATGTATATTTATCTACATCATGTAGAAAAACTTACCTAAAAATGTGGTTAAATATTTGTTTGATTCTGTGAAGTAAAAAAGTTACATTCACCAGGAATTAACATTTTATAATAAAGAATTCTATGGTGAGATAAACTAAAAGTGCCTACTGTTTATTTCTTTCTTATGCTTTTATTTTTATGGATCAACTTTTCTCCAAGTCATTGCAGAACTAATATCGCAACACCTATAAACAGCGTTCACAGTAATAAAAAAGTAACTACCAATTTGCCACTGCATAGGCTCTTGTTTTAAAGGAAATGGGTTAAGTAATTTTAAATAGCATAAAAAGATAGCCATATATTGTAACTCTTTCCAACATTTCTATTCCATTGGCTTCAAATCTTTCCAGAGAATGTTCAGACTTGAAGATAATGAATAAAATTGGCATCTTGGCCAGGCGCGGTGGTTTACGCCTGTAATCCCAGCGTTTTGGAAGGCCAAGGTGGGTGGATTGCAAGGTCAGGAGTCCAAGACCAGCCTGGTCAATATGGTGAAACACTGTCTTTACTAAAAATACAAAATAAATAAATAAATAAATAAATAAATAAATAAATAAATAAGCTGGGCATGGTGGCGCACGCATGTAATCACAGCTACTCTGGAGGCTGAGGCAGAAGAATTGCTTGAACCCGGGAGGTGAAGGTTGCAGTGAGCTGAGATCATGACACTGCACTCCAGCTTGGGTGACAGAGCGAGACTCTGTTAAAAAAAAAAAAAAAAAAAAAAAAAAGAAAGAAAGGCATCTTACTTGAGAAAAGGCGGGGGAAAATGTCTACTTAAAATAATTATCGAACATTGAGAGAGGGGCCTGAATGCAGATCTTCAGATAACCGTGTTTAAAATGTAGCTCAAATGATCATTGCATATTTAGGGTGAAGGTGGCTTCCTCTAGATCTGTAACAACACAATACTATACTGTAGTGGCAAATAACAACTTGATCTAGTTTCTTTCTTAAGCATCTCAACTTAAAATAGTACCATATGTTGCATGCACAATTCCTACACCCAGTGTCTTTTCTTGATACAGTGCTCAGGGAAACCGGAAACCTTTTAAATATACTTTTTGGGAAGACAGAATAAAGCTGTGGTTAAAAGGAAAGGAGGTGTACCAAGGCCTTTGCAATTACAGATACCGAGTTTGTATTCTGCACTGTGTGGAAAGTATTTTGTAGCATTTCTTCTCAATAGTATAATTTCCTTTGAGATCTAGTTTCAGAACCATAAAAAGGGCTTGTTATTGAGGAACTATGAGGATGCCATTTGTAACTAAGACATTTGTGTTTATAACAACATGTGTCCTTTTAAATGTTGCCAGGTGTTGAAGCTATTATGCATTGTAGACTATAATTTTTAGTATGTAAGTTTTCAGAACAAAATGGTGATATAAATCTCTTTTTAAAAAGTTTAAGGAAATGAGTAGTTATGGGCAGGCAATCTGCTTATAACATTTTTGTGCTAATCCTGAAAAGGGGCTGTTTTCCATGAGATTAGTACTATCACACTGGTAGTATGAGTTGTCCAAGATTATATGATATCAATTCATGTTTCTTACGTTTCAAGGTGGTTTGCCTATGTAGAATGAAGTCCCTGGTGCAATACATTCTGGAAAGATTATAATACATGATAAACAGGGAACATTTTGATCTAGAATGCTTCACCTTTATATTTCTTGTAATCCCCTGAGCATTTGCACACGATCAATGTTCTGGCCTTTAAGTTAGTTGTGGGGAAAATTATATGACCAGAGTAGACTTTACAGCACATGTCGCTGTGTCTGCTTTATTGAAACAAGTTAACGGAATAGGGTCATTTGCTGTTTGCCTTTGAGGACCTCTGTCCATCTGGGTCTTTTGCACTCTCACCGAGACTCGTTCCAAAGGGTCAGATACTCAGTCCTCAGACCGATGGCAGGAACCAGGTGTTAAAAATGGTGGCTGCATGTGTAGTTGAGCGCTTGACACGAAGGCTATTTCTGTCAGCTTCTGTGATTGACTATGCTACTTGTTTAAGTTGTTCTTTCCCAGAAGGCTCCTTGAGGATTACTTTGTGGTCCTTATTGACACCTTTAAACTTTCAATAGCCATTATACTTACACTTTTTTTCTATCCTGTCATAACATTTTCCATCAGAATTATATTGATTTCCTTTTGTGAAAAATATAATAATCCTCATAGTGACTGAATTTTTCTATTTCTGCCAGAAAGAAAACTATTAAAATGCTTGCACGTCTCTGTCAAACTGATACTATGCATTTAAAATACTTTTGTAACAATAAATACCACACAGGCATATGTATCCAGTAAAGGGTTTCCATTTTTATGACACTTGCTTCTCAAAAACAGACATATTCTTTAAAGGAAAGAAAAAAAGTTGCCAGCTCTGAATTGATTGACATTTGTTTACTTAACTCTCTCCTTTTGAAAGCCTGCACACCTATTTCAACCTTGAACAGTTTCCAACTGTGGTATACTGGAACATTTTTTCATTTATTAAGTTCAGTGTTGCCAACCCAAACAAAGTATAATCAGCGATGATCCGAGCAGACCAAGCTGTCTAGCACCATACAATGTATCTGCATACTAATTTCCAAATTCCCTCACATTTCCAGAGAACTAATGGGATCATTTTCATTCTGTTACAGCAACTCAACAGTTACTGAATCACCATCTGTGTTTTCGTTAACCTGAATCAGATATGAATTCTGTTATTGCAAGGTAGAGCAGCTTGTTTAATGATTCTTAATCTTTTCTTTAATTAAATCATGCAGCCAACCTGAAAAATCTATCTTAATGCAAATTAGGAGCTTTTTTGGCATTCGCTTACAGTAATGCACTAATAAGGTTAATTTATGAAGGTTCTCTTCCAGTCTGTACAGATGATATTTGTTCACTGCATATTTTTAGCATATTGTCCCTTTTTGTAATATTTTAAGTAATAAAAACATAGTTATTTTTCACTTACACAAATGAGAGATACTGTAAGCAGCACTCTCTGTTAACCAAAACTAAGTACAAAAAATATAAAGAATTCTAAGTAAGAGGGGAATTCATTTCACTGAATTGCAAATGCCATTTCTCTGGAAATAACTGTCTCTCTCTCTAACCATGTTTAGGTTCTTAGATGTATGAGAGAGAAGGCACTGAATAATTAGATGAAGTATATCCTTGGACTATTTTTAGCCCTTCGGACATGAGGTAGTAGTATGAAAGGTAAACCAAATATCAAAGTCCAATTAGAATTTATCAATACATAATTATTATGAAATGCATTTTGATCATCTCAAAATACTTGTTTTCTAAATAAATTCTTTATTTCAGGTAGGCATCATGATTAATATTTCTTGTGGTGCTAAATTCAGTGATAAACACACAATCATGGAGCTTGAGGAGACAAGAAATAATATGGGCTAAGAAGAAATGTCAAGTTGTGAGAATAGTGAGATTAAAATTTAATGAATTTAAAACAATTTAACCTTATAATTCTAATACTTACATGACTCTTCATTATGAGCCTGATTTATCATATTATGTTGCAAAAAATGTCATTTCATAATCAAGACATAGTTAACTACTGTATTTACTAAGAGTCTTTAAATCTAGAATTAATATTTGATTAAATAACACGAGTTAAGGTAGAATAAAAATCATTAGTATAAATTTGTTATGGTAAGCATAAGAATGTATTGAGAGCCACCTATATGTGAGGCATGTTACTCATGCATATGTGTGAGTATGTGAATATAAACAATATGTGAGATCTGCCCTTAAAAACTCTAGAATTTATTAGAATTATTATCAGCTTTGCACCCGCAAGGTTTGCTAATGTGATTTCAAGTGAGGTGTCAGTATTTTCTTAAGTATTTGTATCTTCCTTGTATGGTTTGGCCAATTTGCACAATTTGTCTACACTTAGGTTAGATTCAGGCAAGGATGAAACATTTAATAGGATTATTAATAACACATGTCTTACATTATACTTTGAAATGTACTAGAGTAGGATGCTTTTAACTGGTAAAATAAAGTGTATAACTTTTTATTTTTATTTTGAGGTCATCAGCTATTCTCATGATATTTAAACTCAATCTCTAAACAGCTATCTGATTAAATACACTTTCATATTAACATTAAAATCAATTTCTTTAGACCATAACTGCATATCAGTTATTTTCAAAACTCATTTTCAAAACACAATTTTTATTTGTTACTTACATAGAAAATCTAAGTTTTTAAAAAAGCATTTTGCAAAATTTTATTATGGAGCTCTGAAGTATGAGTATGTCACCTATCCCCGAAAGCACTGGGAAATAGTATAAGTAAAAAATGAGTGCTGTGGCCTTAAAAAAGTAATAAATTGTAGAGCATATTGCATTGGTTATGACTAGGCCCCTAAGCCTACCTCCTTTATCCATAGTACAAATATATGCAATTTTGACCTATGGTTTTATATCTACTAGACTTTGAAAAGATAAAAACAAGCTAATAAGTGAAGTAACAAATGTATTATTGCCTTTAACTTCTCAAGTCCAGTATAGTTGTTGACTGTATTTATTATATCTCCAGGTAAAATTCAGTCCAAGGGGAACTAAGCCCAACAGAAAGCATCAGTCATTTAGAACATAATTATGTAGCTTAATTATAATTAAAATCAAAGGAAGAAACTGGTGTTCAATTGCCACCAGCAAATGGAATAAAGTATTTCAAGTACTTTGGGTCAGAGATTAGAAGATATATAGGCATTAAAGTAGCGATGTTCTTTGGCATGAGTGGAATCCGTATATTTGAATCAAAATGGCACAGAAATAGTTTTATCTAGCAAACTGACAAGTTGCATTGCCTTTTTATTTCTTTGAGGCAGAAACTATAAAATACTGAATTATTACCTTACAGCAAAACTGCTATTTTAAGAATTTTAAACTAATATTGACTGCTGTCAGATCAGTTTCTAGATTTATTGAATTAAGAAGTAGATATAATCCGAGGTGAAGGCAAGGTCATGTCAATATTTATCTTGTGAATCAATAAATGTTGATACTAACAAAAAGTAAAGCTCAATGAATGCATATGGTTGATGGGAGGAGGAAAAATCTGATTAAAAAGTTTATAATTTTCAAATTTCCCTAGCAAATTTAATGTATCAGTTTCAAATATTTTTGGATAGTATTTACCCTAAGGGTATAAAGGAAAATATTTTTAAATAATATTGCTAAGAACATAGGCTATGTAATATACATACGCACATACATTGTCCCTGTCTTCAAAAGACAAATGCTTTTCAATCGTATTGCATTATTCCATATTAAGATTCTTTCCTCCTTTTAGCTTTTATTTATCTGCCTCAAAAGGGAGAGAAACAAATGAGAAATATTTGATGCTGAATTGGAATCTTCCTCAATTTTCAATCCAATGTCACTGGAAATGTAGTTCCTGAGAATGAACTGTAATTACTTGGCTTACATGTGTGTTATTCATCTTTAAAGCTCTCGTGTGCAAAAAGGTACCTGACATACTATAGACATCCAAATATTTTATTAAGGAAAAAAATTGTTTTCCCATAGTTCCTAATTTCAGATTCTTGAGGCTCCTTCATCCCTCAAATCAGTTCCAGATCATTGAAAGTTGGTCAGCTATGGGTAGGGAAATATATAAGAAGGCCAGCTATGGGTAGGGAAATACATTAAGGCCATCTATGAAGGCCTTGATGGGTCCAGCTATGAAGGTCAGCTATGGATAGGGAAATATACAAGAAAAATCCATAAAATCTGTGGTCTGTGTTACCCACATTTTTGTTTCATCTAATGTGAGATGAAACAACACACCTGACACTGAATAGTGTTTAGAAAGCATTGTGTAGGTAAATAGAAATTTGGCATATTGCAAAATACATGCTTGAAACCTAGAGATAGAAACTGTGGTCACGCCTGAGGAGATTTCTGAAATCCTAAGTAAAATGTATTCCTGAATAGGGGGTTCCTATATTCCAGACTGCCAAATTAACAAACAACCCAAGAAGACAGAGAAGAGATGAACACGTTCTTTGTCAAAACACTTCTAAGAGAAAATACTTTGAACAGAAAATTGATAGTCACATAAAAATATATGCAGACAAATCTATAGGCTTTTATTTTAAAAGTTTAGGCTAGAATATGATCACCAATATTATAGATTGTCAACTTATCTTTTCCTAGCCAATAGGAAAATTGCATTTGTCTCAAATCTTACATCATATGTAAAAACTGTTCTTTATACATATGCCACTTTCTACCTTCTATATTATATACCATATCTCTAGGTTTCTCAAGGCAGGAAGCATAATTTATGTGATCTTTCTATTCTCTTCATTGCCAAGAAAAGTGGTTTGCACATAGTAGGTCCTCATTCAACAAATGTGGGTTGAATGAAACATTTTTATAATATATCACTACAGTCTTCAACTGCAATTGGTTGTTAATGGGTTCTTTGATAAGATGTTTCATCACCTAGATATTTATGAAAAAAGACACTACTTCATTTGTTAGAACGAAAATTAAATGAGTTAACCATCTTGTTGTGTGTTCTCATAGCATTTTGCATATTACTGTATTATAATGTGCATTACAATTTAAAGAAATGTTTATCTGTCTGTGTCTTATACTAAATTATGGTCTTCTTAAGGAAATAGACCATGTTTTCTTCTCTTTGTTTCTTCAGGGCCCAACATATACCTTCTGTGTAGTGAGGACTCAATGGTTGATGAAATAGAATCCTCAAAAACGTGTGATAAATGAGTTATTGAAATAAAACCTTCTATTCAATGAGAAGGGAAAACGTTTAGGACTGCTTCTCTTTGCTAGGAAGATACCTACTTAATTTGCGAAAAGTGGGAGGGAAAGATACAAGGCTACAAATTCTCTGCTTTTAATATGTCCTTTTTTATTTTGTTCCCATTGACAGACTTATCAGAGTCTTTTGCACATAGCTGATTCACTTTGCAGTAAACAAATTTCTATAGGTTTACAGGTTCAGTGAAAAACTCTATATTTTAGTGTGAATGCTAAGAACTTTGAAGTTACTTGAATAATCTTACTTGAATAACACTTACTTGAATAATCCAAATGCAAACTAATAGGGTTTGAATACATTTAAAAAAAAAGAATGCAGCAAACTTGACACTTGTATCACTGTGGGGAGGGGAGGAGAAGAAGAAGACAACCATTTCATGTTGCAGACGTTTATTGTTAACCTGACAACCAGTTCTAGTACACACATCAAAACACTTCTTTCAAACTCTGGCTTTATGCTTCACTGAGAGGCAAAGATTATGTGTTCTTCAAAGTGTGGTCTATTATTTATCATCTAAACTAAAACACTTTCAAGAGTTAAAGGGGGCACTCTTACTAATAGAATATTTACTATTGGTATTAGAGGCAATGCTGGGACTATCTAGTCAAGCCAGGACAGATGATAAGGCTGTGTGGACCACTTGTGTTAACATTGTCTAGGTGCTTATCTGAAAATGTGAATTTGGGACTCAACATTAGTCTCACTGAATCAGAATCTCTAACATTGGAATGGGACTTTGCATTTGAACAAGCACCTCAGGTGGTACTAGTGTACACTGATATTGGGGAAGCTGGAGTTAAAACGATAAACCAAAAAAAGAGTATGCACGGCCAGACATGGTAGCTCATGCTTATAATTCCATTTCTTTGGGAGGCGAAGGCAAGAGGATTGCTTGAGGTCAGGTGTTCAAGATCACTGGACAACATAGTGAGACCTTGTCTTAAAAAGAGAAAATTAGCCGGGCATAATGGTGTGCACATGTAGTCCTAACTATGTGGGAGGATCCCTTGAGCCTGGAAGTTTGAAGTTACAGTGAGCTATGATCACACTACTGCACTCAGGCCTGGGTGAAAGAGTAAGACCCTTTCTCTCAACACAAACATAAAAATAAAAATAAAAATAAGTGAACTCAGAATGAAGGGGCAGATTGTAACACTTCATACTTACCCATAACACACACTTTTACTTCTTACCATACCTGAATATGTTAGACTTATGATTCAGGAATATTTGCCAGATTTATAATATAGAATGTTTTGGTGGGACCTTGAATACATTGATACATTACAAATGTAATGTTTTGGTGGGACCTTGAATACATTGATACATTACAAATCCCCTATTTTATACAGGTTGTTCATAAACTCAGGCTGAGTGGAGATGAGAACTTGGGCCTTAATACAAGCGGCAATGCTTTGCTCTATACTACCATCATCTCCTGCTAACTAACCCAAGAAAAAAATTATGGGAATGAAACAGGAAGGATTTAAATAAATTGGTTTATTATAACTCCCACTCCTAATCCTGGGACCCCAAAAACATTATCTATAATTAAAGATACAAAGATTCTGTCAAAGAATGAAGGAAAATATAAAGACTTTTGAAAGCAGGTGTTTTAAGCTCACATTTTTTAAACTGAAAATAAACATTTAACTTTACGAACACATTATTTTAACTTAAAATATATTTGAATGAATTCAAGGAAATATATTATTCAGAAAAAAAAAATATTCCGCATCTCTGACTATTGCACCCATCCCTCCAATGACATATTTACAGTGAATTCTAGCCTAGAAAAGGTGCAAGTACAACATCAGCCAGAACGAAAGGCATCATTTCACTTATATTTAACTTTTTCAAAGCATGACTTTTCTTGTTTTTTCTGAAGAAGGCTTATCTGCCAAGAAATGAGCAAGGATAGGAACAATCTACTGTAACAAAAAGCAGGTTGTTTTCTTAGCATCAATTGTAATGTATGTAGATTTTTATATTTGAAATGAAAGCACTAAAATTATAGCTTAAATGATTAAATATTAGTTGACCCAAAATAAAAGAAATAAATTCACCAATTGTAGTTTCTCAAAGCTGAGAGGACTATTTCTCATCCAGAACAAAAAAAGGCACCATTTGTTTGATATCATTTTGATGAATTATTAATTTTATCACAGCTAAGATGACAGCTAATATTAGAACATTGAATTATTAATTTTCAAATGTGCAATAAAAAAGCAGAATAAACATAAACTGAGATGTGTTTTACGTAGGGGTTACATGGCTTACTTATTGTATTTAAGAAAAATGTCAAAGGAAATCGAGGAATTAAAAATCTTGTCAACACTTCTGATGAATTCTTTTACTCATTACTTTACATGCCATTTTAAAATATGAAGCACAAATAACATTATGTATTACCTGATAATAAATGTGATTATTGAGCATTAAAGATATATATTATCCATATTACAAATCATCTTTGTGTAGTTGCGAGTACGATAGTTGAATTACAGAGTCATAATAATAGTGAGAAACATCTGTGGCCTTAAAGGATTCACCTCTAATCCTCTCAGGATTATTTTATTGAGAGAGTCAAACTGTTTCTTCAGAATAGCTTTGAGTTATTTTTTAGCAATTTTTTTTCATGACAGTTATTTCTGTTACCTCACAGACTAGTGCTCAGAGAGGTCCCAGTCTTCTTCAAACGTATAGTGTTGGTGAAGTTTCAGTCCTAAAACAAGGACAGACTTCTACAGTTCCACTGCACTAGGGGCCATTGCTGATTGTTCTGTCAAATAGCGCCTCATAAACATCTCCCAGACTCTTGAGCCTTCAAAGCCTTAACACTTGATTCCTAAATATGAAAACATTTCCATAGTGTTGGCATCATAAGCACTCAAGCAATGCAGAACAGAGCCACTGCTCGGGGCACAGAGACAGTTAGAGGAGGTGGAGAGGAGGCTGTAAGGCAAACAGACTGATGGATAATTTGGGGACATAATTCTCTGGTGGGAGAAATAAAGCTCTTGTTCATCCCAGAGTTCACAAGGATTTAATCCAGATACAAGGTGAATTCACTTCCATTAAAAAAACGTATTCCCTTATTATGAGATTTTCTATTTAGGTGGAAGGATCAGAGAGTATGAAAAAGACAGAGTTTCACAGTAGAGAGATTTTTTTTTCTTTTCATTGAAGCAAGACCCCAAAGAGGAAATGATATGATTTATACTTCATCTAATTTAGATAAGAATGATTTGAGCCATCAATGCATTTGTGATAATAATATTTAAGGCAATGGTTAGTCACTAGTTTTACACACCACCATTGCCACATGTGCTCTCACTGAGGGTCTGTGTAAGCTGTCATAAGACTTATTAATAAATTATATTATGCTATTTAATAATTAAAACATATGTTTTATATGTTAGAATACCCATCATCAAGTAACAGATTTCCTAATAAGCCAGCTCACAAGTGAAACAAGAAGATCTGGCCTTTTGTTCTAGGCCCTTCTATTCCTATCAGTTCTGTAAAATAGATTTTATATATGTAACTGTTTTTTTGTGGTTTTTTTTGGTTTGTTTGGTTTTTTTTGAGATGGAGTCTCACTCTGTCGCCCAGGCCGGAGTGCAGCGGCACGATCTCGGCTCACTGCAAGCTCCGCCTCGTGGGTTCACGCCATTCTCCTGCCTCAGCCTCCTGAGTAGCTGGGACTACAGGTGCCCGCCACCTCGCCTGGCTAATTTTTTGTGTATTTAGTAGAGACGAGGTTTCACCGTGTTAGCCAGGATGGTCTCGATCTTCTGACCTCGTGATCTGCCCGCATTGGCCTCCTAAAGTGCTGGGATTACAGGTGTGAGCCACCGGGCCTGGCCATATGTAACTATTTTTTTAAGAGATAAGTAACTTGACCAATACTACATCACTAGTAATAATTCAAATGCATTTTTGTGTTAATACAAATCTCATTTTTCAGATCATACACCTCCTTTTTGAAAATATACAATGTATTTTAGGCTATTAAAATGTCTGAGAACTCTTATGATATTGTATATATTTATATAATTAACTAATAGGTTCTCCCAACAGTCCTATGTGCTATGTACTATTATTATCTCACTTTTACTTGTATGAAATCTGAGACATAAGAAGTTAAATACATTTCTGGTTACTGAAAGGGCTAGACTTTGAACTCAAGGTATTTGACTCTCAACCAAGGTGTTGTATTACATTCATGTAATGGAGTAGATTATGTTAACATAGGTATGCATAAACCAACACACTAAACTGAAAGTGTTGAAAAATTAAAGAGACAAACAGGTTCTGTGACTCCTGGATTCATCAGGAGTTTCTGTCTTTAAACAGAAAAGAGTTGAGTCAGCTTTCTTTTAGAATATGGTGGGTTCTCTCTACTTTTCTTATGCTTAATTTCCATTAATGGGCTCCCAACCTCTCCTCCTCTTCCTGGCCTTCCACATAATGGAGTCTATAAGTTGCCCAGAGCACTGAGTGCTCCTGGAAAGACCTGTAACCCTGCATTACCCTCACACCTGATAGTCTCAACACAACTTTATGTCTTGAGACCATGAGGATCAATCTACTCATGGTCTTTATTGATGTTTATGTCAGTTACCATGATAAACTCAGTTTCTAATTCCTTGTCTTCTATTCCACACATCTTTGTGTGTCTGCTCCTATTTCTATCCCTTCCTGATGCCTAACACTCTTCCACCCTGCCCTCTTTGACTCATAGCCAGTCTTCGTGCATCTCCCCATAGATCTATCCTCAACTTCTTCTTTGAATATTCCCCTTACCTTATTGTTATAAAAAACTTCCCTTTATAACCCTTGCCTGCAGGTACTTTCTTCTCTTCAGCCCTCTCAGTTGGTGCCTGATTTTGCTCCCACTCTTCTCCTCTTATTGAGTATGAAGGTTGTGTACATGTTTTCCTTGCTCAACTACTACCTCATTTTCCTCCAAGAAAACACCCAGCTTTCAGTTTCAAATCATCAGACAATCCCACCCACTCCTCCTCCAACTTGCAGCCCTTTACAGATGTGCTGGGTCACTCTCTCATTGCTTAAAGGTTTAATTTCTAAGTTTGCTGATATTTTCTCCAGCAATACTCCTAACATAATTTCTAAGGAATTTGATATCTGCAGAGTCTTAGATGATCTTTCTGATTCCCTGGTCTCTTCATTCCTTGGCCTCTGCCTTTCCTCAGACACTCACTCTCAAGGTAATACCCTAGACCTTACCGTTACTAGTATCTGAACTTCCTCCATAATATCATTTTAAGCCTTTCACTCTTGCAGAACCATGGCCTATCCTTACAACTGGTTTCTCAGTATCAGCAGTGCCTCAGATATGCACACACACATATATATCCCACTCTTTGTCTCACTTCGTAGAGGCAGAACCTCAGCTTCCTTCCTTTGATGTGGAGCTTCTCTTCTATTATCTATTACGCTCCGCTCATCTTATCACAGCAGTTTCCATGTGGTACTGTACAATAGTCTGTTTATATTCCCAACTATACTTACTTTCCATAAGAGAAGGGGGCGTTACTGTATTGTTCATTCTTGAATCTCTACTACCACAGTTTACAGTCCATACAGTAATAATTAATTAAACTTTTTTTGAGTTCACAGATTTCAAGAAATCTTTTGCTTTACATTGGCAACTTTGTGATTTTTGATAATCATATGGATTATAGTTTCACAGTAAGAGGATTGAAAGGAAAAAGTCAGAAATTATTCAGAGAAGAGAAGAAACTGTTCCCTTTATATGTATATGGCTTGAGGCATGAACCAAGGATACTTTTCTGGCACTTAGTGTTTATAGAGAGGTGAGGAGAATATGGGCCAAGGACCTTATGGAGAGATGATACTCCCCTTTTCTGCCTAAACAAAACAACCCTAAGTATATGTATCTATACTTCTTAAAGGCAAATTGAACCAATATCAAGTCCCTGGAAACAATCATCTTAGTACTTCTATTTTGGAAACTCAGTTAACCATGGGTTTGTTCATCTAGTTATTCAAATTCATTTTCAGCATGTATTCACTCGTTACTTATCACTACCACCCTTTTCCCACCCCTAATTTATTTCCATGGTCTCATGGTGAGCAGAATGACTTGTTTTGACAAATTAGATATTAGATGAATGCGTAGGAGCCTCGAGATGTGCTTGCATTGTTGGGCTTGTATTCTTACCCTTCTGCATTTTGGTAGGAGAAAAACATGTCTTAAGTATATATCTACTTTTGGTCCAAAAGGAGCAGAGACATGTGGAACAGAGCTGAACCAAACATACCCTTGAAGCCAAATCACACCAAGTCTAGCCAAGATCAGCCCAACCATAAAGACCTGTAGCCTGTGCCTGAGAAATAAATAGCTGTCATAAGACATTGTGTTTGGGGATGGTTTTAATACACAATTATTGTTAAGAGAACTAATTGCCCTTTTTCCCTCTCTCCTTCTCAAAAATTCTGAGAAGAATTGGGGCTTGGTCAGAGAAGGAATTTTATTACTTCTATGTTCCTAATGAATACACTAAAAGTAGTACTGTCCTTATTGTTATACAACTACAAAATGGGAAGATATTGGGATAAGACACCTATTGAGTCTTTAGTTTGTGTACAACCCTATTAGATACTCTGTCTGTGAAATTATAATCTATACATAGGTTAAAACAGCCAATGAGGCTTCCACTTCAAATAGAGACTCAAATTATTCTACTTGTCACCAAACTGCACATGTATCCCTTGGAATTGGAGATCAAGGGAGTGAAAACATTCAGTTGGGGCTTATAAACTTTGCCAGTTCCTGAAGCTGCTTGCTACACTCTGGGAGTTCAGGAATGTTTCAGGATAATAGCTAACTGCATAGAAATCTAAAGGTAAAGACTAAACTCCTCTCGAACATCATGCAGTCTTTGCAAGAGCAGCCTATCATGTATTTCCTCAAACACACTTAGCACAACTTTCTTGAAGCCGTGCAACCTTTGGCCATGCAAAGCAGGATGTTATTTTTTTGTATCTGCTGCCAGAGGACTGGAAGACCAACAGCCTTAAAGGAAGTGTAAACATTTTTTATTTAGCTAAATAAAGTGTGAACTAAAGTTGCTGAATTAAAGATAGAGCCAAGATAGGCACACATACACAAACACCCAGCCATCCTCTGGTGCTCTGAGCTTGAGAGCTTAGCAGACTTAAATTGACAATTGCGTCAGCCTGTCTTATTGTACCATAAAAGGCATACCTTACTGGAATTTACCGTTGCTATGTGATAATTGTATTTTTAAATAGCCAACACACATTTACATAGATCTTGCTCTATGTGAGATACTGTTCTAAGCATTTTATTAAGATAAATTACTTTTGAAAACTGCTCTATAATATCCACCAAACAACAATTAAATATTCATTCTTATCAAGTGTACATGAAACATTCTCCAGAATAGATCGTATGTGAGGCCCCCAAACAAGTTTTAATACATTTAAGAAAGTCAAAGTAATATCACATATCTTTTCCAATAACAATGGCAAAAAGCTAGACATTAATAACAGGAGGGATCTTGGAAACTTCAAAATAACCCCAAGGGAAGTAATCTTATTATCCTCATGTAACTTATGATGTAACTGAGATCCAAAGAACTTAAGTGATTTGCCCAAGATCATTCAGTAAATGGTGAAAGCAATATTTGATTCCACAAAAATAAAGCTGTAGTTTTCAAAATGTGATTTACTTCAGAATTATGATTTTAGAACTCACTGTGTATGCAACTTGGTAAAAACAGAATAATTAAAATGTTAGGATTATTTTATCCATCTTCATTGATTATTCAGTCTTATTTAAGCCTAATTAGAGAAACCATTTACCTTTTACCATGCATATCTTAGTTAACTATTATGCATTCATCATACATATATAGAATGCTTTCATGTATGAAGAGGAGTTAGTGCAAGGCAGGGAAGAGAAGAAGAGTTAATGTAAAGCAAGGGAGTAAAGAGAAAGAAATGCTACTCCAATTAAGAAAACTAAATTATACAATAGTTATTTTTAAAACAGATCAATTTTTAACTACTATAAAGTCACATGGAAGATGGGAGACAAGATGAATTCAGTTAAGCTTTAGCAATAATTGCTATTATCTTCAGGTCATTTTTGGAGGCTTAGCTCTAAATAGTACAAGAGTATCCTGTAAGAAATCCATTTATAGGTGGTGGAACATTCAGTATTTCAGAAGTTTTAACTATTTGTCACATGATAGGCAGTTCAAAGATAAAGTTAACATAGTTTGGAGTATTCTGTATGTATTTATTTCTTTGAGGTCTGATCTCCTATCCCACATTGGATGAATAGATACTATTAAAATGCCATGTCCCAGCACTTTGGGAGGCCCAGACGGGCGGATCACGAGGTCAGGAGATCGAGACCATCCTGGCTAACACGGTGAAACTCCGTCTCTACTAAAAAATACAAAAACTTAGCCGGGCGAGGTGGCGGGCGCCTGTAGTCCCAGCTACTCGGGAGGCTGAGGCAGGAGAATGGCGTAAACCCGGGAGGTGGAGCTTGCAGTGAGCTGAGATCTGGCCACTGCACTCCAGCCTGGGCGACAGAGCGAGACTCCGTCTCAAAAAAAAAAAAAAAAAAAAAATGCCATGATGATTTGAGGAATGTCAGAAAACAATAATTAATAGATAAGATTTATTGAAAGCTATTTTGTACTGAGCACTGTTCCCAGCATGTTGCCTGTATTTTCTCACTCTTTACAACAACCCAACAAGGTAAGTGCTCTTATTATTGCACCCATTTTACAGATGAGAAAGTTGAGGCCAGATGAAAGCTAACATGACCCTACAGTTAGTAAGGATATGTGCCCAACCAATCTTGTTCCAGAAACTGTGGTCTTAAGCTTTTCCTTCCTTTTTCCTTTCCCCAAACATTTCTAACTCCCTGTTCCTTGCTAGGGGAGCTTCATTTTTCAGTGACATTGCTTTAAAACTATGGCAAAGAGGTCTATGTGGGATGTAAATATTTCAATTGGGAGAAGGATGAATACGAAGCGGGACATGCTATAGTAGAGAACTGACTCAGGATAAAGCACCAGGGCCACCAGAACCATGCAGCAGGTAGAAAAATCATAGTAAACCCAGGGCCCAGCTGAGAAAGAAATGAGGAGCAGATGAGAAAAAAAGATGAAGGCAACTCTATCCACAATTCTTTCCATGATGGCCGTAACAGCACTGAAGTCCTTTCAGGCAATATGCTTTGGCTTAACCAGGTTCTAAGCCACAGTTCTCAGCTAGTCTGGTGGTTGATTGCAGCCTCATCTCTATTACCTGAGGTGGACAGGAGTTTTCAGCCCTTAGCACATTAGTTACACCTGTGGGAAATGCAGCCCCCCCCCCCCCCCCAGTCAGCCAATGGAACTCGAAGTTCACCTGAAACTACTCTCGCTGACCAGGCTTACATATTATGACTACATTTCCCCTGATTCACAACCATATTCAAGCAACCTCGTCCCTGTGGAAATGACGCATTGCTTTGAACACTGCGTTGTTTATTTGAGCCAGACACCTTTCAAAGAGTAGATTGTCTTTGCTGTCTCATCTCTTTCCACGCTAAGCAGCTCCCAGAAATGTGCTCTGATCTTCCTCCAGACTAACCACCTCAAAACATGAGATCACCTCACAGCTAAAATTCTGAGCGTTGCTACTACTTAACAAATATTATTGTCTTGCTTCACCTACCAGATCATTCGCCTTGGAAAAGAAACTACTTAGCATGTCATCTGAGTTCTTCAAGAATAGCTGAACATGTGTTACAGGGAATGGCCATGTGGGTTGTCCTATGTTCTGGATACTGATTGCTCTGTTCCATTTTCATTTTCCATGCCTCTCCTAGGCCTTTGTTTGGGTCACAAAGTATCTTGAGTACAGAACCACACAGGTTGTGACAGGCTTTACTTCTATCACTAACTGGAAACAAAGAAAATCTACACTGAAGGAAACCTTTTCAAGTTGAACTTCTGTCAAGCAATTGGAGGAGCATGTGGTTTTGTGGTAAGATTTGTCAGAGCGAGTTGTGGAAGTGGCTTAGTGTTGCAAGTGGTAAATGACTACTTCAATGCCCACATAGTGTGTGAGTGGTGTCTGCTCTTTACCCCATCAGTTTCTGATCTCCTCTGAAGCTCAGAGACCATCAGTTGTTAAACACAAGCCTATCACAAGCCATTTTTAATTTTTTAAAAAATTATTGCTACATGTGGAATAAATATGCCATGTGCTATTAAAAACTTTAATTTTCCATTAAAAATATTGAAGAAAAGCTTATTCATTTGACCAGCCCAGGAATTTTTAGTGGAGGATCTCAAGTGCAATTATTCTTTCTCTTATAGATCAATTCAATAAATATGGACCAGTTCTATGCTAGGGGTTTAGGATACATGTTGGTTTATAGTCCAGCTGGGACCAAAAAAAAAAACCTACACAGTAAGTTTTCAGATAATCAAGTTAAATCACATATGACAAGCAGGCAGAGGAGAAAACCTGTGTGAGAAAGTCTGGCAAATCAGAACAATTCAAAGAAATTCAATATGGCTGCAGCAAGGTGGAAGAGTGGCAAGTGATGACATGACGATCTGAGCGAGCGAGAGAGAGAGAGGTCAGATGACCAAAGTCCATAATAAGCTCTAAATATTTTCCTTGTCAGTGAGAAATTATTGTAGAACTTCAAGCAGTAGCATGAAATTATAACATTTTTGTTTATTTCCAAAGGATTATGCTGGTTTCAGTAAGAGAATAAATAGGAGAAATTAGGAGAGAGATATAGAGTGGCTTTGATTAGGTTAGTGACAGGGGTAGAGAGAGTAAAATAGTGTGAACTGGAAAATTGGACAGAATTGGCAATTGTTCAGGAAGTTAAATCTCTTAAATACAATAGCTCTCCATTCTCATGATCTGACTAACATACCTCACCAGCTTCAGCTAAAAGCTGTATGCCCTCACTCTTTGTGCTTCAACCACAATGACCTACAGTTCCTCAACCTCAAAAACTCTTTGCTATGTCTTTTTAATACATACTCCCTTTGGCTAAGAATGCACTCTCCACTGGTCCCTCCAATTTCAGGTCTTCCTTCAGGACCTATCCTGAGCCCCTAATCTAGGGGCTGTTATATCTAGGGGCTGTTCCTGTTATATATTCCCATTGTCTACTGCTTTCTTTTTTGGGGTGGTGGTGAGGTGGTGGGGAGGGTAGTAGTTCCTTCAATCACACTTGAATACTTTGGTATGAGGTGGAATAGTCTCTCTTTCATTATTGTAGGGACTTTGACTAACTCTCTCTTTGCTGTGTTCCCAGTGCCAGGACACTGCCTACACATACCAGGCACTCAATATATATTTGCTAAAAAAATTAGCAGACTCAGATGATGAATCTTTATTAAGCCTGCCTTAAAATTATGCACATCCTTGTAGAGTCAATATGACTAAAATATTTAGTCTCCTTAGGTTTCTGCTGGAAATAGATACCCAATGATGACTATCAACTGCTTGTAGGTGACATTTATGATCAGTAAATAGGTAGCATAAGCAATTTGGTCTAATTCCAGTAGTCAAATTCCAGTGGTATGCACAGTACCATAATTTGGGTAGCTTTTAAGCGTACTGATGTCCACCTTCTGTCCTAGAACAATTGAATCAGAATCTCTGAGGTTTGAGGTAGGCACTGGTATTTTTAGATTATCCAAATGACTCAAATATGCATGAGAGATTGTTACTGTGTGATGTTTACTCAGCTCTACCAGCTAAAATATCATAGATGTACAGATCTGATGTTCAAATACATTTCTACAGTCTATTAAACTCACTAAACCAGGGTCTGCATCATTATGAACTTTGCAATTAATTTGTTCAATTTCCCAGAAGCATTTATTGGGTACCTGTTATGTGCCATTTTTACATTAAGTGACAGAGATGCAGAGATTTTTAGGACTGGGGGTCTTTAGAAATACTACTTATTTCCTACCTGAAAAAAAAAAATGTGGCTCCCAGATCCATAAAATATCTGACTTGTGTGTACAAAATCACTTGTTATCAATATTTTCATTGACTTGACTTTGAAAGCCCTTGTTTTTATGTTTTATCTTCTAAATCAGTTACGCTCATGTTTACTTTTTCTGTTTACATATGTTCTGCCACATTTCTACTGAGCAGTAGAAGATACTACTTTTTAAATGTGATTACAGCTTTTTAAGTGTTATATTAGACATAGTTATGGAATAAAAGAATGTCTGCTAAGATTCATCAGCCTGCTCCTACGAATTTTCTCCTTATTCAAATTACAGTGGATTATACATATTAATTACTAGACACAGTGTTTTACAGGAGGAAAAAAATGTTTTATGTTTCTTCACAGAAACTGTGTCTATTAGAATGTGAAGAAGAAACAATTTACCATCATTTTGGATGTCTTTCTAGCACTGCTATGTAGAATTGAGAGGCACTTCCTCACCATTCCCAGTCATTTGTTTATGATTTCACCCAGTTGGAGAAATTCTCAGGTCTGTTTATCATTCAAAATCTAAGTCTCATTTCTTTAAACCATTTTTCTTCTTTCAGTCATGTGAATTCACTATATGGGATAGGATTGAAGAATGATTATAATTACAGAAACTATAGGTACTATCTTTCCTTATTTTTGGGCTTTATACACATTTCTACAAAGTTCCAGAGAATTGCCTTTACCAACAAATGTTTCCTAAAACGTGTTATCTATTCATTTTCTGTCCCTTTCTTCTCTACATCCACTATTAGTAAGAGTTCTAATATAAGACTGCTGCAATGATGATATATAAATGACAACTCAATTGAACAAAACTATTCAATAAAATGAATTTGCATTTAAATATCATATTTTAAGAGATAAAAAATTTTTATAATAATCAAATGGGAATGCAGTCTACTACAGGGAAAATAACTAGGACTTAGAATCTATAACAACCAGGGACTGAGTCCAGATCCTGCCAATTACTTTATCAGAGGTTTTGGGCTAATTACCTCAGCTTTCCTTCCTGAACCTCAGTTTAGTCATCTGTGAAAAAACAAAAATGAAAATATTTTAATAACGACATGCAATATTTTCAATATGCAAAATTGTAAGTTTAGGAAAAAATGGATTTGAGTTGTTTAGGAAGATCTATTTTTCTACAATAGTGGTAAAATAATTTAAATAGGACAAGAGCATATGTGCGACATTAAGTGTAACAATGCATGTCCCAAAAATTCATTCAAAAAATATTTAATGAACCATTTGTATGTAAAACACACTCTTCTTAAAATCTAGGGATATGACAGAGCAAGATATGGTCCCTGACTCATGGATCTTACATTAATATTGGAAAGAAGCCTATTAAACTCTCTATCCTATCAGCTTCAATTTCAGCTATTAGCTTTACTTTCTACCATCTTTTTCAAGTCAAGATCAAATGGAGAGCAAAGGGAGTGCACCTTTCCTCTTTGCAGTTCCATCACTGTTCAACATAATCATCTCTACCTACATTTCAGAACAATTCTGAATATTAATAAGACAATATCTATGAGATGAACTCCTCTGGGAAAGCAGAATATAAGTGTAAGGCATTATAATTTATTGCTTCTCAAATGTTATATAAGATATTCAACTGGATATGTTATTAATAAAAAAATTACAATGAAGAGAAATTTAGAATGAGAAAACATTTGGAATTCTTCATTACTTGATATGAACAGTCTGTAATCTTTATAAGTCATTCTGGCTTTATGAGGCACTTTGTCTATTGAGATAGATGGAGCATCTAGAAAGGAAAAACTTTGACATGCATTTTGAGGCTCTTTTGAAGCAAAAGAAGAACAGAAAGTCTTTTGAGGTTTTTGGATGTACTAGATTGAACCATATGTAATTACTGAGACAATATTTTTTGTTCTACAAAATGACATTCCATATGATGCACTGTAGTTTGTACTTTAAAAATTGTTTCCTTGATTTGCCTTTTTATTCATTGAGAAAATAATTATTGAGCCAACCTGATATTGTGTCATAAAGAATTTGTATTAGTTGTAAGAAATAACAACTTACTTCTGTATTTTTTTTTCTTTTTCTATTTGGCTTATAGGTAAAGTTATTTTTGTAAATTGGTGTGGATTCCCAAAATATATTATGAAACTTTCCATTTCTGAAAGGCATTAACTTGAATAGATCCTTAGTTCATAGTGTTCATGGATTTCCTTCTAAGTTTATGTCAAAGTGTAATATCTGAGAAGACCAAACCGAGGTAAGGAGGTCTGCTTGAGAAGAGAAGCTTCACTGACCATCCTGGGAAGTCAGTGACAGAAATTGCAAATTTCTTTAAAATATTTATGAATCTAAATTCCATAACTATGGAAAGTTCACAATTGAAATTCTTACCATATCTGAATACAGTGACCAGAAGGAATAGACGATTTCAGGAGACTTTTCAAATTAGATGCTGGGAGTCAGAATTGGATGGACCAGAACTCCAGTTAGCACACTTAAATTCCAATTATATATATATATGTGTGTGTATATATATGTATGTGTGTGTGTATATATGTGTGTGTGTGTGTGTATATATATATATAAAAACAATGATATACCAGGAACATGTAATAAGTAGTCCAGAAAGTGGTTTGGCTAATTAGCAAGAGGTTATTGCTAATTAACCTCTTAGACCAACAAGAATGGTCTTCTGTTGAGACTGCTGCCAAGAATGAGGACATAATCTTTGATTCTTCTGAGATACCTCACAGAGAAAATAAATTAAGAGGTAAAAAAAGAGTTTTCTAGAAATTTTAGCTCATAGTTGAAGAATAAGGACATTTTTATGACAACTGGAACTAAATTCTCAAAATTAACTTTTAAAGAAATTACTTCATGTTCTTTATCTTCATAATAGCCATAGGAGATAGGACCACATATCACTATTTTATGGAGAGGACAATCATGACTGAAAGGAAGAATTTTCCTACAGTTGACAGACTGCAAATAGCAAATTCAGATATTCATATTCTTGTATATTAGTATCAAACCTGTTGCTTATTACTGTCTATCACATTTTATAACCGGATTTCACAGCATTTGCCATAATGAGTACTTGGACATCAAAAATGGACATCTCTCTTATTCAACCACTACTCAAAATCTCATAAAAAGGAATAAAAAATTATCTGCATCTTTCTTAATCTACTACCTCTTAGTAAGATCACTATCTTTTCATTGCTTTTCCCTTTACCTGTTTTACATGATCGTTAACCTAAGATTATCATACGAACTAAAGCCCTGGGTTGTCACAATAGAGAAATCTTTTGCTATTTTCTGTTTTCTCTGTTGTTGTTTTTGCCATTTTACAGCATTTTGTGTAAGGGGAAAGCCTTCCCTGTCTATACTCTACAGCATCTTTCAAATTTTAGTCAATATTGGGCACATTTAGTTCTTGGTACCATATTTAAAGAGGAGTGAATAAGGATAACCAAAATTTGTCCTGAATAAAGTAGTTCAGCTGTTTAGAGAGCCAGGAACAGTGTCATATAAAATTTGTCATTATGTCCCATATAACACAGCACCTAGGAAAACTTAGCACTGGGAAGTAAACAGGATCTTAGCCCCTATGCTGGATCTGAGAAGGTCAATGGTATCTCCTGAAGTTCTGTCTGTTCCCAGGGCCTTGGGTTCTCATGATTCCCTTTGAATTGAATCCAGTTGTGAAAACTGTCAACTCTCATTTCCATACACATGTCCATTCCCATAGTTCATCTCCACTGTCTACCAGATGCTTCAGTCTAAACATGGAATTTAGCCCCCTTTGCTGTATTTTCCTTTGTACAATCCACATTGATCATTTGTGTATAAAGGAGCCTTTATTAAAGGTTTTGGGAGATGATGGAGAGAAATATAAGTCACAAAAATGCAAAAAATATATATATTTGTAAAAGTCTTTTGACTTCACACCAACACCACTGGCTACATTTCTTTATGAACTTTAGATTCTGATATTATTGCCATCTTCCCCCTCTCATTTCTCTCCTACTATTTTCTATCCCGAATTACTCTTCCAACAAAGGCAATATAAACTCTCTTTTTCTTCTCACAAACGATGACTTTTGGGTATCACCTTCTGAATCAAAATAATATGCATTCTGCCTCTAAATGGCACCATGGTACAATAACATGTTTTCAAGGGTTATTTAAGTTTGGTCTACAAAGTGTGTGTGTGTGTGCACGCGTTCATGCATGCATGTGTGCATGTGTTCATGCATGCGTGTGTGTGTGTGTGTGTGTAAATTTTTAAATAAATTATCAACCTATGAGCTATGGAGATTTTTATTAAAATCTAGATTTTTATGAAATCTCGATTTTTAACTTCTTTTGAAAATAGAAGCTCTGGCAACATTAATATCCCATATTTGTATGAAGAGAGGTAAATTAAGCTGAATCATCATGGCCGCAGTGAGATGGAGCTGAAGCCCCACCATTTTCTGTCTTCCAGAAGGAGTCCATATTCTCAGTTATACACTTGGCCTTTATAGGCTTATCAATTTGCATCTCCTGGTTTATGACCACTAAGAAAATGGACACTCCTATAAAAAGTTTGTAATATATGCAATCAATAAAGTATCTAACAAATATAGCAAACACTTTGAATAGAAAATAAACCAGAAAATGAGTGATGCTAGATAAAGCTTCCGATACTTCTTTTATCAAGAACACAATCTATATACGATTGAAAGGCAGAATCAGAATGACCTGGGAAGCTTTTAAAATATACCAGCTTCTTAAATTGAACCTGTAGAAGTTCCACATTTAGAACGTTTTGACTGAAACCTTAGAATTAGACTTTCTAAAATGCTCACCAGCTGATTCATTGATATGTAGCCCAGAAACAGAGCACAGACCATAGGCTTATGGTACCAAAGGTATCAAGTATCTATTAAGTATTGTCCCTGATATCAGTCTTAACTGTGCTGTCTGCTAAGTCCACAGATTCTTCTAAATAAAGCTTCCACATCCAAATGCCATACTAAATAATGATCCTGCCCCGTGATCCACAGGCAATGGGTCAACAGAATGGTAGAAATCTCATGGTGAGCTCGTGAAAGATGATTAACTAGACCCATTAAATTCTTCACTCTGGCATAAAAATTATCAAATGTGGAGACAATGATGGGAGAGATTCAGCAGTGGTAAAAGTTGAAAGGTCATAAGGGAGACACTGGAGAGTCTCTGATGCAGCCACATGCAATTGGAATTTATGAGGGAATGGAAATTACAATTAAGTTCACATAGCTGTTAGGTGAAGGAGGAAACACCCCCGACACACACGCACACGCACACGCACATGCACACTAAGCATCAGGTAAGGAAATAAATAGAAGAATAATTTGAGGAGCAGATACAAACATACAAATAGTTACAGAGTAATTGGAGGTAACTGGGGTCCTAGAGAGAAGCTCCTGGATCCTTAATGGCTGAGGCCTCTAGTGCTGGTTTTAATTCAGAACGACACTCATATTTCTGGTCTGAGCATTTGGTTTCCAGTTTTCATTTGGATCGTACATATATGAATCCTTGGAATAAATGATATAGTGTAAGTGTGTCCTTGTTCTTTATAAACGATTATCAGTAACGTGTGTTCCTTATCTACACATATAAGAAAATGGTGAAAATTTTAGGATAAATAGCTTATCATTCACATTAGACCCTCAGCAATTTTACTATTTCTTAACACCTATACCACCTTATAGCTGAGAATACTTTCCAGGTGATGGGTGAAAATTAATAATGCATTCTTTGGTTTTTACCTGTATAATTGTGCAATTAAATTTAGTAAATTAGTTTTGAGTGATTATTAAATACATGGCATTATGCTAATATTTATTGGAGTGGTCTCACTTTATTCCAGAGTTCCATCATGGGTGAAGGTGTGAAATGGCATGGACAGTGATGTCCTGAGAATTCAGTAAAGGAGGGGACAGACTTGGAATTGGAATAAGACCCAGGAATAAGCTTGGTTCAAGGAGAGGAGGAGAGGAGCCAGGGGGTTAGATTCCTTGTTAGGTATGTTACTTGCAAAGACCTTTTGAAAATATTCTAATGACCCCTTCCCAGCTAGTTTAACCAAAATGACCATATTGAAATGTCATGTACGAAGAGTATTTAAAAAGCCAACATCCAAGGATACATTCAACTAGAGAAGAGAGATGTCCACTTTTCCCTCATGACCTCCCTTTTCCTTCATAGCTAAATATAAAAAATCGTGCTTTACATTTACCACCTCCTTTTTGTCACTCTTTGTCTCTTTGTCCTCTCTCTTCTTCTCACTCCATAAAACAGTTCTGAGTAAAGTTAACAGTAATCTCACAGTCACTCAACGCAGTGCACTTTTTTTTAGCATTCCTTTTCCTTGACACTTGTAGTTCTGGAAACACCTTTTTGCTTTGACTTAATGACCCAATCTTTCTGAGAGATTCTCTCAGTGTTTTTTTCAGATTCACCCAGCCATGAAAATTTGAAGTTCTCCCTGGTTTAGTATGAGACCTCCTTATCCTTTTTATCTTCTCATATAGTGTCTCTTCCCTGCCTGTGGTTCCACTGACCATCTCTATATACTGATGCTTCTCAGTATGTCAGCCTGATTTCTCCTCTAACACAAAATGTCGCAGTACTTCAAATTCAACATGTCTAATTGCTAAGTCCTGAATGTTTTCCACCTCCCCCACTTCAACACACATTTTTCTCAAACCTGGTAAACTTCAGGATATCTCAGTAAGAACCACCATCCTATATTTTGTTGCTCTAGCCAGAAATCTTAGAGTCATTTACAATATCAGCCTTTCCTTTATTTCTATACAAAAATCATCACCAAGTCCTTTTGATTCTTCTAAATATCTTTTCATTCCCACTTTCATACTACAAGGTCCAAGTAGAAACTAGCATCACTGTTTGACTGGCAGGGTACTATAGTTGCCAATTAACTTGTCCACCAATCCAATCTCGTCTCTTACCAATTCCTTCTCAATACTGCAGCCAGAATAATATTTTCAAAACACAAAACTGATTAGGTGACACCAAGTCACTACCTAAAATTCTTCTATGGCATGCCATCATACTTAAGATAAAATCCAAATTTTCAAAAGCACTGCGTGATCTCTACAGTGACACCTCGCATGGTCTCTGCTTGTTATTTTGCTCAAATCTATTTTGCCTGTCCTTAGTTCCCATATCATTTGGATTTCCTTATGCCATACGGAATTTTGTATGAGCTTCTCTTTTTTTCTTAAAACTTATCCAAGCTCCTGCCCTTCTCTAAAAATCCCTGCTTACTCTTCCTTCACATCTCAGCTGAAGTGTCATTTACTCTTGGAGGCCTTTCCTGATCCCGGTTTTACATCAATTTTCTCTGTATAAACACTCACAGAAAGATGCTCTTTTTTTGGAGACCTTATTCCCATTCAATATTATATATTAATATACTAGAATAACTTTGTAAGTCTGTCCTCACTAAATTTCAGCCTGAAAAGATAAGGAACTGGCTTTTTTGGTCAACATTGTTATCCTAGGTTTGGAAGTATGCCTTGCACCCACTAAGGGCTCATTTAAAATACTATTGAACGAATGTTCAGTGAATATAAGTAATTATCGAAAGTGTTATGGTAACAGTAAACATGGAAACAAGAGTACAAGCAAGAGAAATACGAGGAGAGATTTTCTAACAATGCCCTTAGTCAATGCCTTAAACTGTGAGGAACAGTACCTGGCTACAAATATAAACCAGCTCAATCAACAAGGTTGGGGAGAGTTAGCACATATAACAGGATCTCATGGAGTCTAAGACCAGGAAGCATATCTGGGTTCTCCAGGGTACTTAAACAGAGACTAGAAAATTAGAAATAGAAACCGACCTCTCCGTCTTTCTGGGGTTGCATAATTTCACATACCTTTTTGCCTCTGTGTTTCTGTTTTGTCTCTGTACTTCTGTTTCACTCTTATTTTAAACAATACTGGCTTCATCTTTTTTTTTTTTTTTTTGTTGTTGTTGTTGTTGTTGTTGTTGTTGTTGAGACAGAGTCTCGCTTTGTCGCCCAGACTGGAGTGCAGTGGCCGGATCTCAGCTCACTGCAAGCTCCGCCTCCCGGGTTCACGCCATTCTCCTGCCTCAGCCTCCCGAGTAGCTGGGACTACACAGACGCCCGCCACCTCGCCCGGCTAGTTTTTGTATTTTTTAGTAGAGACGGGGTGGCTTCATCTTCTTTAAGTTCAATTTGGATATCTGGCAAAGTGTAATATCTCCTCATTCCACTTAGGACACTGATTGATGGAACTTCTATATGGGTTACTTCACATTCCTGAAAAAATTTTTATTGATGGAGCTTGAGTGTTGTAACGATACCTGGTCCAATAAGCTATTGCCAGAGGGCTGAGATCACAAACATGGCTATTTGTCCACCTTCCAGAAAAGACTGGAATAATTCTCAGGGTTTGTGGATTTGGCAAGTAACACCCAGGAATGTGCTCTGCTATCACTGGCAACAGAATGGATATGAGAGATGATATATAGTTTAGAAGTAGATGAGTCTAGCATCAACAGGCTCAGTGGTTAGCAAAATTATAATGGTATTGGTGGAACTAGGGAGTCAATTAGAATAACTAGATTGGAAAAAAAAAAGGTTGAGAATCAGATATTGCTGTTGTATTATTAGAGATACTTTGTGGATGTAGATTGAAGAAAATTGAGACATTTATCATTGGGTGGTGAGGGTTTCTCCCTTGATGCATGAGAAATTAACATGAATAAGGCTTTCTCTAAATAAAATACCCTTCATATCATGATTCCTCAATCTTACAGACCAACCCCTTTCCTTTTCTCCAGGATTTATATACACAAACTAGATAAACATTTTTTTTTTTTCAGGCTATTCCCTTAGGCATACTTTCTGAAGTTCACTGATTGGCATTTGAAATTGAACAACAGATATGATTGTGGATATTTAAATATAATATGAATAGTGTTAAAGCAATTCTCTGGAAAGGAAAATGATGACTTAACAAACTCAGTACTTACACTAATGGTAAGATTATGCCTATGCATCACACTTCTAAACTTATGATGGGCTCGACAATTCACTCTGGATTGAGGACAATTGAACCACAGTATGAAACATATACTTTTTGCTTGAAAACATTTTTCATTAGTAATTTGTAGATAGTTGCCAAAAATGTTTCACTTGGCAGTCAAACTGTATACACTATGGACAGCTGAACTGAATGGTTCCTGCCTTGCAGTTATATGAAATGTAAATAATATTTTTCATAAGTGTGATGGCAATTGACTTTGAGAAAAAGTGGTACAATATAGATAGGGAAGTACCAAATACTACTGTCACACACTTTTTACTTTTTATGGGGCTGCTTAACAGTGTGCAGCATTTATATTCAAAATAAGAGAGCTTCAGTTGTATTTATGTTTTAAAACTACCAAGGCAAAAAACAAATCAAATAATTTATCACAGAATTCAGTAATATGACAAAGTATATCAAAATTTGAGATATGAGAATTCTACACAATAGCATGTGTTTTGTGGGTAGTGATAGCCCACAGAAATCTAATTTAATCAAATATTTAAAGAGGTAATAATTAATTTTTAACGAATTGAAGTGAACCATAACTAGGAAGAAATGTTATTGTTTATTTTTAATGCCAGAAAAGTACTCCTGATACAATTTTAATATTTCATTAAGGCAGTAACTTTCATATTGTGGGTTTTATCCCAGGTTTTTATGTTTGATGATATATTTTCTCCTCTTAAAAAAAAGTTGGAGTTTTATTGCCTAGCAGTAGTGGATAATGGGAAGTGCTCTTTTTCTGTCAATTTGATTATGTTCTATTCTCACTACATTGCTAGGGATTAATCAAACAAATTATGGAAAGTATATTGGCTTATGTTAGAACCAGAACATATTACCATGCACAGTGCTTTATATTTTATGGAAATTATGCAGAAATATTTCACTAGATGCTTTTCTTCAAAAGTTTTCCTATGCTGGATAGCTCCTAGAATATGTTACAATGTATAGGGTCTTTTCAAATTTGTCTTGCATTTTTCATTAATTTAAAAACTGTATTTTTTATACTTAGATTATTTGTCTCTGAATTTGGGGAAAGTCATTTAAATCTTTCTCACTTCAATCATAGTTTAAAGTGTGAATTACTAAAATTGAAAGGGTATATATACATTAACATGGCTGTAAGAACAGTATTTGGCAGAAGGATATATGGTAAATGAATGTTTAAAAAAAAAGCATTTAAGATAAAAAAGTAGAAAAATGTAAAGAAAAAGACTCAAGTTTGATAGATGAAAAACAATATATTTTCAGTTTTAATTTGTGAGATGCAAAAGGTCGTGTGCACAGAATTGTGCTCATTTTAAGGATTTAGCTTTTTTTTTTTTTTTTTTTTTTTGCATACTCTACCCTGACTCCAACTTGTGGTTTTTTCATCAGTGAGTAGAACATTTATATTCTGTCAGACTTGAATATTTAGTCATCTGTGACTCTTCTTGCTGCTTTGAATTCTGTAACCAATAAATTGTGAATCTCTTTATTGTATTCAAAGAGATGTTATTTTTTCATAGGGTATTGGTGGAATTCTGAGAACAGTCTTGCCTCAGTAGTGGGGCATAGTTAGTCCTAGACTGAATACTGTTTTGGTCCTGAAAAATAAACCTTAAATAGAAAACTAAAAAGCTTCAAACTGTATCTAAGAAATCTAACAGTATATCAGAATGTATCTCAAGAATATTTGTGGGACTATAACATCTATCTAGCATCCAGAAAATTAAATTACTATATACAGCATCCAATTTAAAAAACAGATATGCAAAGAATCAGGAATATACAAATCACATGGTGGTAAACCAATCAATTGAAACTTATGCAAAGCTCACACAGATGGTAACTTAACAAAGACATTACAACCATTCTTACAACTGTATTCAAATGTTTAAAAAATTGAATTAGCACATAAAGGAATGAAAGATATAAAGCAGACCCAAACTGGATTTCTGTATGAAAACTACAATGTCTGAGAGGGAAAACATAATGGATAGAACTGAATATACATTATGCATGGCCAGAGAAAAAGTTAGTGAAAGAAGGTACAGCAATAGAAAATCTAAAATGAAATAGACAGAAAGTAATAATTAGAAAAAATAAACAAAGCATCAGAAATCTGTGGTATTTAAAGTGGGCTAATCTATAATTAATTGGAATTCCTGAAGGAGAGTATGACAGAAAGTATATTTGAAGAAAAATTGGTCAAATGTTTTTCAAATATTCATATGATAAAAGAGTACTCTACATATCCAAGAAGTTCAATGAACATCATACACACAGGAAACAATATAAAACATCACAGCCAAATTGCTCAAAAATAAATAAAATATCTTAGAATAAATAGAAACCATAGAAAATAGAATAGATAGAAAATAGAATAAATAGAAAAAAATATATTATGGATAAATAGAATAAATATAAAAAATAATAGAATAATAGAATAAATAGAAAAAATATATTATGGACAAATTTAAGTATAGAATATTTCTCATCAGAACAAGGAAAGTGAAAGGACAGTAGAACAAAATGATTGAAATAAGAAAAACAAAAACCCTTATCAACTTAGAATTCTATACTCAGCAAAGGCAACTTTCAAAAACAATGGCAAAGATCTATTTCAATTCATAAAAATTTATTACCAGTAAATCCACATTCTAAGAAATATTAAAGAATGTTTATCTGACAGAATGAAAGGAACACAAGATGGAATCTACATCCATAGAAAAGAAATAAGAGCACCAAGAATAGTAACTAGGAAAGATCTATAATATAAACTTGAAAACCACCATTAAATACCAAAACAGAGTATAGCTAATAAGCCAAATAAAAATAAAATAAAATCATAAATAATCAGTTAATCATAAAACAGTTTGTTAAATCAACACATATTTTTTAATATATTCATCACAAGGGCTTACTCAAAGACTTAATTAAATAAAACAGAAACGAAACAAAAGCAGTACCACAGCTTACAATATAGCATCCTATAAAGAACTTAATGAGAGGAAACAAACAGACAACACAAGGAGGGGAGCCTCAGTCAGGAATCTTGGCTGGAGATCTACTTTTATTTTTATTATTATTTATTTATTTTTATTTTCTGAGACAGGGTCTTGCTCTGTCACCCATTCTGGAGTGCAGTGGTGCAAGCATGGCTCACTGTAGCCCTGACCTCTCAGGCTCAAGCGATCCTTCTACCTCAGCTTTCCATGTGACTGGGGCCATAGATGCACACCACATGCCCAGCTAATTTTTAAAAATATTTTGTAAAGGAAGGATCTCCCTATGTTGCCCAAACTGATCTTGAACTCCTGCGCTCAAGTAATCCTCCCACCTGCACCTCCAAATGTACTGGGATTACAGGGATAAGTCACTGCCCTCAATCTGAGTAGGTTTCTTGAAGGCACTTCTTAAAGTTTGTGGGGTTGGAAGGTTTGTTTTACATATCAGATACGAATGGCAGAAAACACATCAACAAGATGTTTATATAAATATCATATTAAATATAAATGATCCTATAGCCCAATAAAAAGTCATACATGGCAAAAAAAAAAAAAAAAGAAAGAAAAAAGAAAAAAGAAAAACCTAAAATGCAAGTACTTGTTGCCCAGAAGAAATACACCTCAAATACAGAGTCAAAGCTAGGTTAAAAATAATGCAAAAATGTATGCTAAAATAATACTAAGACATTTGGACTAACTGTTAGACCAAGTAGATTTAAAAACTGGTTTGAATACTCTAACTTAATAATAAAGGAGTCAATTGGTGAAGAGACATAACAAATATTTATGTACCTTTATTAGTCTGTATTGTGTTTTTATAAAGAAATACCCAAGGCTAGGTAATTTATAAAGAAAAGAGGCTTATTTGGCTCACAGTTCTGCAGGCTATACAAGAAGTATGGTGTCAGCATCTGTTTCTAGTGAAGCCTCAGGAAGATTATACTCATGGCAGAAGGCCGGGGGGAGCCAGTATGCCACATTGAAAGAGAGGGAGGAAGACAGGGGAAGCAAGAGAGAGGGGAGAAGGCACCTAGCTGTCTAAACAACCAGCTCTCACACAAACTAATAGAGTGAGAACTCACTCATTACCACCAGTGATGACACGAAGATGACTCATTAAGATACCAAGCCATTCATGAGGGATCTGCCCACATCATCCAAACACCTTCCACTAGGCCCCACTTCCAACACTGGAAGTCACATTTCGACATGAGTTTGGAGATAAGAAGCAACTGTGTCCAGGATGTTTTCCAAGGTAAAACAATATTCAATTATTTTTAAAAGATTTTTGCCATGCAAAGTATGTTTTTTCTTATCTCAATGAAATTAAATTTTTAAAAGTCAGTACAGAAATTTGGGGATTATTGAGCCATCTATTTGTAAACAAAGTAAGATGTGATTACATAATCTATTAGTCTTAGATGAAATCAAAAAATAAATTTACAAAGTATTCAATCTAAACAAAAATGAAAATGCTACATATTCAAACGTATGGGATGCTGCAAAAGCAGTACTTAGGGGTACATTTATAGCATTAGAAAGAAGAATGTTTGTGAATAATTATTAATTATTCATATTAAGAAACTAGATTAAACCCAATGTAAATAAAAAAGGAAATAATAAAGACCACAGCAGAAATCAACAAAATAGAACACAGAACCATAGAGTAAATAAATAGGACCAAAAACTCTATCTCATATAAGTTCCATAAGATTGATAAAACTTTAGCCAAACGGACAGGAGACAAAGAAAGAAGAAACAAACTACCAATATCAGAAGTGAGAGAGGTGGCATCACTATGTATTCTATAACTTTAAAAAATGTAAATAAATATTATGGACATCTTTATGTCAATAAATTCAACAAGTTACATACAATGTAAAATTCCTTGATAGGCACACATACCAGATCTCAGAAGAAGAAACAAACAACCTGTATATCATGTCGGTTAAATAAGTAGAATTTTTAGTTAAATACCTTCTCACAAAGAAAATTTTAGGCCCAAATGTCTTTGCTAAGAAATAAAACTTTCAAACAAACAAAAAAAAGACACTATTTATCCATAAATTCTCACATAATCGAAAAAAATGAAGTGCTTTTCAATTCATTTTTGAGATTAATACTACTCTGATACCAAAACAAATACAGTATTAAAAATTAAAAAGAGAACTACAGACCACTATCCTTTTGATAACAAATGTAAAAAGTTCAACTTAATATTAAAGAAAGGAAGAATACCTCATGGCCAATTTACCTTCACCTCAGCAATGCAAGGGAGGCTCAATACTGAAAATATGTCAATGTAATTCATCATATTAATGAACCAACATGAGCAAAACGATATGATATAGTTGGAGCCTCTGTCTTGTCCCAAATCTGATGTCAAATTGTAATCCCCGATGTTGGCGGTGGGGCCTGGCCTGGTGGAAGGTGATTGGATCATGGGGGTGGATTTTCCTTTGGTGCTGTTCTCATTATAGTGAGTGAATTATTGTGAGATTTGGTTGTTTAAAAGTGTGGCGCACCTCCCCCTTCTCTCTCTTCCTCCTGTTCTGGCCACGTAAGTAAGACTACCTGCTTCCCTCTCGCCTTCCGCCATGATTGTAAGCTTTCTGAGACCTTTCCAGCCATGCTTCCTATACACCCTGCAGAACCATGAGCCAATTAAACCACTTTTCTTTATAAATTACCCAGTTTCAGGTACTTCTTTATGTAAGTGTGAGAATGAACTAATATAGGATGTTATCAATAGATGCAAAAAAAATTAAGTAAATTATCTATTCCTAAGTAAAATTTTAAGCAAGCTAGGAATAGAGGGAAACTGCCTCAACCTGACAGAAAATCTAAAAGACATCTACCGAAAATCTACAGTTAACATTAATGATGAATGACTAAATGCTTTCCCCATAAAATCAGAAAAACAAAAACAAACAAAACAAACCAAGAATGTCCATTCTCACTACTTTCATTCTATGTGGTATGGTACTGGAGGTTTTATCTGACACAGTAAGAAAGGAAGTGGACTATATCCAGATTAAAAAGAAAAAAGTAAAACTGACTTATTGACAGATTACATGAATCTCCATGAAGACATGGAATCAATCTAAATTTCTATCAGTGGTGGACTGGATAAAGTAAATGTGGTAAATATACACCATGAAATACTACACCGCCATAAAATTGAGATGACATCCTTTGCAGCAAGATGGATGGAGCTAGAGGCCATTATCCTAAGTGAATTAACATAAGAACAGAAAAGCAAGGAAAGGGGAAAAAAAAGCATATGTTCATACAACTTTTTTAGGAATGTTCATATCTGCCTATTCAAAATAACCAAAACCTGAAAACAACCCCTAAAATCCACCAATAGGTGAATGGATAAACTAGCAATAAAAAGGAAACTATTAAAGCATACTACTACATGGATGAATCTCTAAAGAATTACAGTGAATAAAAGAATCCAGACAAAAAAAGTACCTAATTTATGATACCATGTATTAAAAAAGTATAGAACGTGTAACCTGATGTATACTGTCTGGAAGTAGAGCAGTGTTTGCCAAATTTGGTGTGTGTTTGAGAGGGGGAATGGGAGGAGGAAGAGGGAGGGATTAGGAAAGGCTAAAGTGAAAATTTGATGTGTAGTGAAATATATTCATTATCTTGACCGTGGTGATGATTTCATGGTGCTACATGCACATGTCCAAACTTAAAAAGTTATACACTTTATAAATGCGAAGTATATTGTATATCAATTATACCTCAATAATACTGTTAAATAGTAGAAAACTTACTTGAAATAGACATACTGTACTCGAAGTCTCCAGGGAAATAGATAAGCTCCAAAGTATTCCTACCCTATCCTTTTCCCTCTTCTTTTGATTCAAACTCAGAGAGAGAGGGAGAGGGAGAGAGTGAGGGAGAAAGAGAGAGAGAGAGCGAGAGCGACAGAGAGAGAGAGAGAGACCAACCTGTTGTTCTTACTTGAGTCACGTTCCTACCATTTATGTAGGTGTGAAGTCTGTGCACACTGAAGATAATTTCTCAGAAAAGTTTGAGATGCTATTCTGAAAATAAAGAGAAAAAAATACCAAACTAAACATATTATCTTAATTTAAGTATATTTATTCCAATTCACTTAACGTTCAACAAATATTTAGTTATTGCCTATTACATCCATGACTGTCATGGTGCCAGAGTTTGATATTTCACTGATGAAAAGACAGAGCCATCCTTGGAAAGTGGTACAATGGGAGAAATGTATACACCAAGAAGTAATGAGAGTAGTGATGCAGATTCTTATTCTCTGAGTCTCAGGTCCTGCTCAAATCCATTAAATCATCTCACAGTTCAATCTAGCACACAGGCATAAGGAGCAAACGAAACGTTTTAGGGACATAAAAATAAAAAAAGTAGTTGTTCCAGGAGTGATGAACAACAAGTACCAGGCATTTGGCAAAGAGGATTGGAGAAAAGCAAACTCCTTTAAGTGCAGTTTGAAAACAAAAGAGTGAGCAAGTACAAACCAGAAGTTTACGAACTTGCAGCAAATAGTAAAAGAGAAAAAAACAAACAAAGCCTTCCTACAGGTAAAGCAGACTAGCCAGGTGAGTTCAAGATCAGCAGAAATTGTGCAGCACTATTTGCAACAGATCAGAGTAGATGTCAAGAGTTTCTACCAGTTCACTGAATCGTAAGAACTGTGAAATCAGTCAGCACATAAATGTAGGTGAAAAGACCTAAGCTGACAAAATCCTCTACCGCTTATGGAGACAATTCATCCTGACAGTAAAGTTCTTTTTCGTTTTCTGATCTGTTCAAAGTTGATAATATTAGCTGATAATATCTGTTCAAAGTAGCCACCTCATATGTGCGTTAGGAGGCATACATGAGAGAATGTGCTTAAATTTATTAACAGAATACCTGTTTCAAGGTATGGTTGAAATGGTTTAGAAATTTTTGGAGCTTCACTCTATATTACCTATAATTTATTAATTCTAATTATATTCATATTAGCTGTGTAGTATCTTGTATATATTCTTTTCTTCTATTCATTAAAATCTCTAAAGAATCTCCCCAGTTACAGTCATTGCTAGGTATCTATTCTATACACAACAGTGTATCTCACTTATTCACTCCTTACTTCTTCTACTCAGTACCCAGCAGAATGAGTACCACATATTTGATGGATAACAGGAATGAAGTGGGAGAATTCTGTCTAAATACATTAGTCAGGAGTCCTGTGGTCAGAGTAACAAAAGAAATTAGTTCTATAGCAGCAGAGAGAATATTACCTACTTGCCTGAACAACTTGCTTCTAATTGAATTTAATACTGAGAAAGGTCTCCAGGATCTCTAATATTTAAAGTCTATAGGCTTAAAGTTGCTCTTCCTGGTTTCAGATATGATGTTGCCCCTTGGCTTTAATAACATGTTTTTGAAGAACAATTTTCCTTCTATACCTTATAATTATAGGAAGAAATGTGTAATTGATTTATATATATACATATATAGATATATAAATGTATATTTCAATTTATCTTACAATGAATCAGTAAAAAAAATTGAACCAGCCAATCTCCATTTTGTTTTTCTTTAACCCTGAAAGTTTTCTCCCCATAATAGATACAAGAAACTAAAATTTGTCTTTGTGCAAATAAATGTGCATGCAATTCAGGATATGCTCATTAATAATTAAGTAAATGCCACTCTTATATTTATTAAAAATTTATTCTGATATATATTTTTGGAGAATTATTTTTTACAGAATCATATACCAAGTTAATGTTCTGATTATTGCTTATTAGCAACATAGTATCTTGTATATATTTGTATTAATTGTATATAATATTAATTGCACGGAATATTAATTGCAGTTTCAAATGTAATAATGCAAACATTGAAGAAAAGGCTTTGCTGGCTAACATTTTTCTCCATAGATTTTATGAAGGACTGACTCTCTAATCAGAATTTTGAGCTCTTCAATTGCTGAACTAGCAGTTTGTAAGTTACATATAGTACTAGCCAAAAATGCAGACTTTGCAAGACTCTTCAAGAATTTCAGAAATGCACAAAAGGAAATATTAAGTGTATCCAGTAGTAAAGGTATGATGAGGAAGACACATTCAATGACAAAGTAAATTCGTTCAGAAAAAGAGCAGCACAGGCAATCAAGATAACCAGTGTTGTCACATCGCCCTTGAGAAAGGTATTGAGAATTCTGGCCTCCGTCTTTGCTAGAGATAAACTCATCACTTCACAGCTCAAGCTATCCAAAATAGAAAATGCTTTATTCTTACTCTCTTACAAATGGGTGAAATGACAAACCAAGCAAAGGAAGCATTTTTCAATGATCGGAAAAGCCACCTTACACCTTCTCTTGTCCCCACCTCTCAGAAATCCCTCAAACCAATCCATGTGCCATATAAAATTAGATGCATTAAATTTACTTTACAAGATTCTAATAGCTTTGGACCAACAACTTAGCAAACTAATGAAAGCAGCTTCTGACTTGGAAACATTTCTTTCCATTTGGAAATACCGCAGCCAAGAAAAGAGTTTTTGAAAAAAATATAGAAGGCAAATAATAATCTGTAATAAGAGAACGGAATTGTGAATAAAATAGCATACTGATGAAGAAGAAAGATACTTGACTGCCCTTTCCAAGGCGTATGTAGCGGGGCCTTTTTGGAAGATAGGATTGATTGGATTGGCCAGAGTCTGTTTTGTTGTGCGTGGAGCTTCCTGTTGGCTGGCCTGATACAATATGCTATTAAGTAATTTGGGCTGGAACATCATTATTCTCCATGAAGAATTTAAAGAAGATCTTGACTTGAGCTGATTGCAAGAGAAGTCATGCTGCGCCATCCAGTATAAAAATATCATCAGTCTTATGCCACTGGCACATTCAAACACCTAGTGGGATAAGCCAGGCATCAATGTTCAAGGTTTTATATAAGGTAACAGCTGCTTTGGTCAGACAGTTAATTAAATATGTTAATTTCCCATACAACCAACAGTAGCGACAACAGATCAAAGAGGGATTTTATGACATTTCTGGGTTCTCTCCTATGCCCAGGACGATGGATTGTGCCCACATCATCTCCCAATGTCTTTTGTGAAGTGGTGCTGCCTTTCCCCTTTGGAAATGGCCCTGTTCTATGACATTGCAAATATCGTACATGTTTTGGTACCACATTAACCACTGCCAATTGTCACCACTCCAGTCTTAAAAAGCTATTTGGGTCTGATCCCATTTGTAGTGTTTGGTTAGTCAGTAAATATCACAAATCACGCTGAAGGCAGGGAATGGGATCTTTCTCCATTTGCTTCATTCTAGCTTGGCATTTGTGTTTTATCTTCATGGAACTGACAGGACACAGATTGTAAATCGTTGTATAAGCAACGACAAGATTCCATCCCAGGCATGCAGAAGCATCAAAAGATTGTTCTAGATTGTGTTACAAGTTAATCACATGGAGTGCACAGAACTCAGAGTACCTATTTATACATAATACTCAAATGTGCTTTGTGGCAATATATGACACTATGAGAGGAGGAAAATGTTCTCAATTCATGAAAAATGCTAATCATACTATCTAGCAGTTATAAATATAACAGTGACATGGAACCATTTGTAATACTTTTTGGATTATACAGGGCTCTGAGGATGGCTAGGGAGATTGTACTCTCTTTGTGATGACAATGGCTTCTCTTGCCTTAAACAAAAGGTTCAGAGAAACTCTACTCTCAAAGACCAATTGGAGTTGGTCCGGATTTGGTAATTAGCATTTTGATAGAAATATTTATTAGACTACAAGTTTCCTGGGGAACTTCAAAATGCTTATAGTTGCTGATTAAATAATCACCAGTAGAATACATATATTCTCAGGACTAGTGTAACTTTTTAAAGAGGGGTAATGATTATATAGCACATGTATTAGTGACATTGCTTAGAAACGTCTATACTCCATGCCATTATATATGAAAACAAAGTGATGTGATACAAAAGAATAATGAACAAGCATTTCTTCATAATTGCCATCATGTCTCTATTTTCTCATTTGGAAAATGAGGGACTTGAGGAAATAAACCTTGAGATGACACCCATGTCTAATCTTCTACTGAAGGCAATGTGATAAAATCAAAACATTCTGGCCATCACTAACCAGCTGACAATCATATAAAATGTCCAATTAACACCAAAAAAGGCAGAAAAAGAGTGGAAGACAAAAATAGGAACAAAGAACAAGGGCAACAAACAGAAAACAGTAACAAATTTAGTAGATATTAATCCAACTATATCGGTATTCACTTTTAACATCAGTGGTCTAAATACACTAACTATAAGACTGAGATTGTCAGAGTGGGTCAAGAAACAAGACCCAACTATATATTGTCTGTGAGAAACCCACTTTAAATTTAAAGACACATAGAGATAAAAAGCAGATGCATGGTGAAAGATATCAGGCTAACACTAATCAAAAGAAAGCAGGAGTAGCTGTATTAATTTCAGATGAAACAGACTTCAGACCAAGTCTGTTTATCCCTGTATCAGGGACAAAGAGGGGCATTACATATTGATAAAGGGGTCAATTCTCTAAGAAGACATAACAATCCTTGATGTGTACATACCCAATAACAGAGCATTAAATAACTGGAGCAAAAACTGATAGAACTTCAAGGAGAAATAGATGCAGCTATTATTGTAGTTGGATGCTTTAACATACCTCTGTTAGAAACGAACAGGTTAATCAGACAGGAAATCAGTAAGGATGTAGTTGAATTCTACAATACCAATCAGCTGAATAAAATGGACATCTATAGCTTTATCTGACGACAACAACAGGATATACATTCTTTTCAAGCTCACGTGGAACACTGACAAAAATCGACCAAATTCTAGGTTAAGAAACACAACAAATGTAAAAGAATAGAAGTCATAAAATGCCTGCTATAAGACCACAGTATAATTAAACTAGAAATCAATAACAGAAAGATAGCTGGGAATATTCAAAATAACTTGAGATTAAACAACACATGGTCAAAGAAGAAATGAAGATAAATTTTAAAATACTTTCAAGTAATTGAAAATGAAAATAAACCTTATAAAAATCTATGAAATGAAGCAAAAGCAGTTCTTAGAGGGAAATTTATGGCATTGAATGCATCTATTAGAAAAGAAAAAATATAAAATTAATCACTTACACTTCTATCCCAGGAAACTAGAAAGAGAGCAAATTAAATCCAAACTAAGCAGAAGAAAAAGAATAATAAGTATTAGAGCAGAAAACAATAAAATTGCAAACAGGAAATCAATAAATCCAAAAGCTGTTTATTTTTTAAATATCAAAGGTCTTTTGCTTCAAAAAATCCAGAGATCAGTATACCTTTAACCATGCTAAGAAAAAGAGAGAACACAAATTACTAATATCAAAAATGAAAGAGGGGACATCACTACAGATCTCATGGACATTAAAAAGATAATAAACTATTTGACATATAGCAAGTTTTCTAATATGAACAATTCATGAAGGACATTTTAAAAAGATAGTTCTAAACGTATAATCAAAGATGGATACTGAAGCCTAGCATAGGTCTATAAAACTTGCTGAATAAAAAAAAAAGGCAATTTTTGGAGTAAAAACGTGATTTAATTAGGAAAAGGACATCCGTCTGTCAGAAAATGAGACACTAACATGTAGTATAGACGAGGCATCACTATTAACTTATCTTTCTTCAAGTACTGTCATCTAGGAGATCAGCGAGAATTCAACCAGAAGAGAGTAGAATCAATATCACAAGGAGTAGGAAGATCTTCAGAGCAAGAGAAAAGAGAAATCCAATAGCCAGTGGTTTTATTTCATTTCAGACCTCTAGGTCCATCGGAGTTTCCTCCTGAGGGAACAAATGTAGATTCTAACTATGACTGCAGAATACATGAAATACTTTAGAGGTTGAGAGAGTGAGAGTGGGGTGATTACTGAAATTATAAAATTATAATTTTAGAGTCAATGTTCAGCATATTAAATATGAATTGTAAGTCATTTAAAAAATAACAGTGATAGTTGATATGAAACTGACTGCTCTTCCTTGAATGAGCAGTTGGAGGATGGAAGTGACATGCAGACAGCAGTTTCCCAGGACCTCAATTAGGCAATACGAATCCAGGGCACAATGACCAAAACAAGCAGCTTGAGATTTCCAGGTCAGTAACAAGATAACAAATGCTGAGCTGGTTTTCCAAATGCAAAGATATCTAACGAAATGAAGATTACAAAATAAAAAAGGACAAAGCTTGCACAGCTGCCAAGTCTTGAGATTTCAGTTCATGAGTAAGTATTTGCACAGACGTCAGACATTTGCTCTGGTTTATATGCAGTGATTGCTACCTCCGCTGTAGGTCTCTAAGGCAAGAGTTAAAAGAACAGATGAAACTTGTGACTTTCCTCAGAAGCAGTATGATCTACTCACCTTATTTGCATATTGAGATATTTATTGTTAGAAAAACACCACACAAAGCATTCCCTGATTTTACTCTGACATTGCACATTATCTCACAGAATTGAAATTAGCATAATCCTTCTTGTAAGAGAGTTGAAGTTTTATTACTTTCTTTTCCCTTTCCTTTCTACTTTCTTTACATTTCCATATTTTAAAGTTGTCATGTACCTGACACTGGTCTACATACTAATGTTATCTCTGAGAAACTTTACACCAATTCCATAAGGAAACTACCTTTCCTTGTGAGGGAGAAGTATTTTACACATGATGATAAAGTAACTTGCCCAAGTCTGTCAGCCAGATAGTGGCTGAGGATTCCAATCCATGTTTATTTGACTTTTCAGTGTGAGTTCTTAATGTTCCACCTCTCAGCTTCCTAAGGTAGAAACTAGAGTTCTCAAAAGGGTACCTGGAAGAAAAGGAGGTTATATAAAATTATTATAACGTTAGGATGGAACCTTAGATATAAGGAATCCAACAGTCTCTTATTGCTCTTGTGAAACATGAGAAAAATATGGCAGGACTGTCCAGAGAACAACTGGCCAAAAGAGAATGGTATAATGAATATGAAGAGAAGTCTCTAGTGAGAAGTGAACTCAGTTTTTTGTACCACTTTACTCATTCAAAAAAAAGGTATTGATTAGTTGTAATTCCACATTATAATTTAATATTGTTTTATAGTTTATAGAGCACTTTAAAATAAGTTATCTCATGCAATTTGATCCTTACAGAAGCTCTATTACATATAGCAAGGGGGGAATGTTATAATCTTAATTTTATAAATAAGAAGGCTAAGATCTGAGTTACAAAACTATCTTGAAATTGTATAACAAGTAGATCTATACCAAAAGACAAGCTTTTTTTGTTGGGTTGGTTGTTTTGATTTTTAGCTGCAAATGTGTTCTATCACATTGTCCTTTTGAAATGACACACAGTCACCAAATTTTGTGTTTTGTAACAAGTACAAAAAGTTTGATAAATTGTAATTATCATAAAAGTGCTGAACTCAGGTCTGACACAATGGCAATTAATTTCAGTTAAAATAAATACATGTAAAGGCTACATTTATATTTTAAAAAGAACTGCCCCAAATTAAGAGAACTTGCTGGTCACAAGCCTGCTGTGAATCAATATTGCAATAAAATTTTTCATGAAAACAAGATGGAATTAGGAGAAATATATTGTTCTAGGGAACAGGAGTGACAGCTTTGTCTTTCGTGCATCAGTCAGAACGCAACCAGAGTTTTAAATTCAGTAATTGATAGCAAATTTAAGAGTGATACTGGTAAGCTGAAGTCTAGAGGAGGTGACTAATTGGTGAGATGAAGTCAGAAAAGGGCCTGGCTCTTGGGCCGGGCATTGCCCAGTGCCACAGGCAGAACTCTAAAGATCTGAAATCTACCGTTTCCTTTTATTGTCATAACAAACTTAGACAATAGACACTAGCACTGTTCCTATCTCACAGTTAAGTAAATAGTCATCTTTCTAATACTGAGTATAATCATTAAATGTTCATTTTGTGAAAGACTTGTCAAGGAGCACAATTAGAATGATGCAGTTATGCTAGAGAAACCCTAACATCCTATAAGTTTCTAGATTTATTTACTCTTTGATGTTCTTCTAATCTTCATCCCCTAGACCCTTTGGGTCTCAAAATTCAACTAAAGTTAAAGTTTACTTATGTTGGTTAGCATAAACATGAATAATGATGTTAACATAAACTTTACCTACACTATAACCTTACCTATACCATTGTATATAATATAGATCAAATGTAGATAACTATAAATTTATGTTGACTCTCCGTTCACCATACATTTTATATATGCCATAAAATTAGAAAAACAAAACTAAGTATTTCAGCACCTTAATAAAGTGTTGTTTTATTTTGTTGCTTTAGATAACTGAATCCCTTCTTAGCTATTCCTCTATATTTTTTCCAAAGTTTAATTATTTACTTAAAAAATTGAAACACTAGGTAAACAAAGACAGGGGACAAATAAAGAAAAAGTTCCATCTATCACTGCTCTGACACCAATTCTGTGACATCAATTAGATGTTCTGAATTTAACTGAATTCCAACATTCACAAGTCAAAGGTAAAGTTCCCAAAAGCCTATCCTTACTTCAGGCATCAGTCACAAGCATTGGGGGCCACTTCTGACTGACCAACTATACATTTGGGGATTCCCACCACCGTCTCAAGTTTGATAATTTGTGAGAACAACTCTCAGAACTCACTGAAAGCATTTTTCTTGATTGCAGTTTTGTTATAAAGGATACAAATCAGGAGCAACCAAAGCAGAGACATGTAGTGTGAGGTCCGAGTGTGAGCTCTTAATGCATAGCTTCTACACCCTCCCCTCCTGGAAGCTAGGCACATCACCTTCCCAGCACTGCAACATATTTGCCAATCAGAAAGATCCACTGAACCTCACATTCCAGAATTTTCATTGGGGTGTCATTAGATAGACATGGTTGGGTAAATCACTCGCCAACTGATGGAACTCAGTCTCCAGCCTCCCTCTTCTCCTCTGGCTGACTCAAAATTCCAACCCTCTAATCACATTATGATAAGTCTTTCTGGTTAGAAACCCCTTTCCTGAAACTATCTCCACCTGTACCTACTCACCAGCAGTCACTTCATTAGCACAATAAAGATACTCCTAAAACTTGAAAATGCCAAGGGTTTTTGTCAGGAACCAGGGACAAAGACTAAATATATGTTTTATTACGCCATGTTATCTATTTACTTATCTAGCAGCTTAATGTAGTTTACTATAAAAATGACAGATCCTTTCTATACAACCACATTTAAACTTTAGGAAAATATCTAGTTGATTTGAATGAGTTATATTCAAACATTAGAAAAATTCATGTTTTAAGAACATTTGCCATTTTGGTAATGAATAATGAGGAAATGTAGAGAGAGATTTTATTGATTAGCGATGCCCAGAATGATTCTGATGACCCCTCACATTCTGCCCTTTAAAGTAGTTATCCTAGGTTAAGGATAAACCTGGTCATGTTGGAGTGAATCTAAATTGCATGACTCAAAGAGTTTGCAACGTTTTCCCCTACCCTCTTGTCAATGAAGCACTGGCTTTAAACTTTCTCTTTACCATGAAGCATTCACAGTGATATTTTAATTATGTCGTCCTGTTTAGCCAACAACTCAATCTGATGCTTTTCATGGGAGGTTTTTGGGTCTAAATATATCTCTAAGAGCAAAGGTATATTTTCATTTATGTCAGAAAGTGACATGATCTTCATACTTGTTAATCCATAAATAAGGCTATGTCTATCAAAGGCAGAGAAAATGAAGGGGTGGGAAAAGAAACAATGCGTAGCAGCAGGGTTTCTGTGTGTGTCTAACAGAGCATGAGAAAATGAGGATGATGCTGGTTTAGTTTCCATTCTATTCATCCCTGAAGTTGTGTAGATAACATAATAAATGAATACTGTAGTTCCTTTAATTCAACATAAGGCACATGCACTTTATGAGGTTTTTAGCTTTCCTAAGGTTTTGTGGCAATGTTTGTAGAAACTTTAGAACAACTGTGAGGTCTACAGGGGATAAAGTCCCTGAAAAATGGAGTGCTCTGTTAGATGGAGTGGAGACTCAGGGCATACATCCTGCTTATTATGCACACTCAAGGCTTAATGCAAATGCTGACTTGACAGGTAGAGAGCAGAGAATTACCGTGTCTGTTCACAGTCCCTGAAATGACATCCTCTGGATACAGCTTCCTGCCGGGGGAGAAACAGACTATCTGGTATTTTGACAAAGAAGAGTTTATAAACACTCGAGAAAACTTGGACCTTTGGCAAAAGAGAGATTATGGGAGGGGGCAGGGATGCAGAGTCAAATCAAGAATGTCTGGATGAAAATCAGCCAGTACTAAACAACGTTGCTGAAGAATCTAATGATGTGCGTTTTAGTTGCAGAGAAGGCTGAGTAGCAGTTTGGGACATCTATTACTTATTTTTCTTATGTTCCATAAAACATATACACTTCTAATAAAAATCATTCTGAATAATTTCTAATTAAGTGGAGGCAGAAAAAGAGTGTGAGACTTAAATGTAGATCTTTATATCCTGGGAATGAAATATTTTCATAACCACACTATGGACTTGTGTGATTTAAGCTACCCTCCTAGTTACAAAATTTCTATAACTGTTGCTCATCAGATGAGAGAGGAAAATGACACGGTTTCTGTTTGAGCCTTAGGAAGGCTACAAAAGAGGCAAAGCTACCTTGGTGACACTTGCAGTTTTTTTATATTCACAAGGTTCTTATTTAATTAGCTGCATGTCTTTCTGTCACTATAGCTACTGCAAAGGTTTCATTATTCATTAAATAAGCAACGAGTATAGACAAAAATTGCAGCCACATGGGTTGCACAAATGCATTTTCATATTATTAACATGTTGCCAACTTGCAACTCTTCGAAGTCTGAGTAAATGTTTTGACAAGAAGAGACAGCAAGGACAAATAAGAAGTAGCGATCTTGAAGAAATTCAGCCCCAGTTCTAACAGCTTTAAAGTCTTAAGAGTGTTTTCACTGGGGCAGTACCAGATAAATTGCTCTTATATGTGCATGCAAGAGACTAAAATTCCTTTGAAAGTTTATAATTTCTCATGGGAAAACACAACATAAAAGTAACTTTTACTCATAGAAAAACAAAACCATATTTTCCTGTCAACCTTTGCTGTTGGGAATTTCAAACTTTTTGCATTTTTTTCCTGTGATTCTTAGCTGGCCCAAGGGACAGGCGTTTACAACATAATTTACTTTCAACGTGTCTCTGTAAATCATTGTAATACTCTCTATTGCTTGTGGAGAGAAGAAAGAAAGAAAAAAAAACCCAACATGGTTTTATGTCCCACTTTCCCTAGACTCCAACAGCCGAAACTCAAACAGAAACTTTCCCTTTTAATGTCCACATGCAAAGACACACACACACAAAAGAAATATGTACAGTGAGTACAGGTAAACTTAGAACTATGAGCAGGCTCCAAGGGAAAATTTGTATGCTAAGGTTAATTGGGAGAGGAAGAGTTGTCCTAGGAGGTGTGAAAATTGTAGAACTATTCAAGTCATTGCAGAGTAGCTGGGTCGCCTTCAGCCAAATGACTTAAAATCTTTTTTCATAAAAATCCTAAGGACCTGTTAACATACTTTTGCCAAGCTATTAATATCAAGGATCATTCAGTTTTATATGAGAATTTGATGACTATACACTGGTTGAACCTTCACCTTTTACAACCTTAATGGGGATTTATTAGCTATTTCTCAGTGTGTAAATTTGAATCTAGGTCAGATTAGGAAGAAAAATAGGACATATCGAGACCTAAAGAGTAACCTGAAAAATAATACATCAGAGAAAGAAAAGATGCAAAATTAAACAGATGACTAAATGTTTCTTAAGCAATCTGAGATTTGAAGACAGAACCTGCTAAATGAGGATTCAATGTAGACCATTTGAGCTCAAATGCAGGTGACTAGTGAATTTGGTTTCTAAACAGTACTGCAGATTAAGGAGTTAAACTAGCTTATTAACCTGCTTCGGCTAACTGTCTATAACAGGAAATGTAACCCAGGTGGGTTTGATATTCACAAGATTAAAGCTTATGTCTACCATCAAATGGTGACCACATTAAAGCTGTTTTAATGAGGCCAGGGGAGATAATGAATGAATGTTGCTTATTCACTGCAAAGGAGACAGCCTGACCTTATTCTAACCTCTTTGCTGCCAGGTATCTAAAGCAACATGTTAGTTCTGCTTAAAGCCAAACCAAAATGGGATGGCCCAGAAGATAAAAACAAGCCAAATGCTTAGGAGAATGACTTTGCTTGTATTAAAGCCAAAAAAAAAAAAAAAAAAAGTATTTTCCCTTACAAAAAGGGCAGTGTGTAACAGGAGGATGGTAGTCATCCTCACTGTCACCTTTATCACAGACACAGCCATCAGTTTCATCAGGCAGTTTCCTATGGTACTCCTCAATATTGTCCAGTTACAACACCCAAGGAAAATAAGCTATGTAAAGGCATGGGTGGAGGACTCTTGTTTAAGGATCTAACTCTCTGCTGGTTTAACTTAATCCTGAGTAAATTTTGGAAGATTTAGAGGGACTGCTTATCTTTCAGGTAAAACTTCATAAATATCAAGCATTTGATAGATTTAAGACAGCAGTGTATTAGAGATTGCACTTGCTAGAAAATAGGCAGAGTATAGCAAATTCTATTGCCAATTTATTGTGTTTCCACTTGTTTCACCAGTCAACAGGAGTAGGGGGTAGGTCTTTGTGGAAACTGAGGGCCTAGTGATGGTTTTTCCCAAATAAAATATAATTTGTCTTCTGCTAAAAGGTGAACTAAAGCAAACATAATTAGAAAAGGTGAGAAAGGCATGAAATACTCTGTCACATATTTTGGTCATTGAGTACAAAACTATCAAGTAAGGGAAAATTAATACAAGTGAGAATATATTTTAAGACTCGATCAACATAGATACAGTAAGTAATTTAAGTTACAATAGCTTCAAAATCTTTTCGGAAAGAAAAGAAATGCATTGGATGGAAATGATGGCGTTTACATTAACTTTGTATTGGAATACTCTTTCTTTTCAATAAGTTTATCAAGAAAGTTAATAGATGTGTTAAACGAATACTATAATTGTCTACATGTGCAGAGCCTCGGCTTTTTAAGGATGGATATCGTTAGCTTAAAATACGGAAGAAAACTTAAGCCAGAGGGGGAAATCCTTAAAATTACTTTCCAGGCCAGATTTATTTTGGCAGTCAGATTCAGGAAGCTATGCAGTGTACCAAGTTTTGAGTATTGTATTTGGACACTGATCCATAATTGTAGTCATCAGTTTACTGACAACCATCTGCTTGGACATTACTCCCACCTTCTAATAAGTAATGTTAAATTAAAATGGCAATCCCCAACAAATGGCAACAGACAATTTTGGCAACAAAAGTAAAAATGGTAATAGGACCCTTAAACTCACACAAAGTTATAAGTCAAGTAGTGATCCTATTTCATCATTATCTAAACACATTTAGATAAAGTTACCAATGCTTTTCATCACAACCAAGATCCTTGAAAAGATGATCTGCATCTATCTTTGCTTCTTTATCTGTCACTTCTCTATCCACAGCAATGAGTCCTAGTACTCAAGTCAAATGGAAAGTTTTCTGCTATCTTACATTAACTGAGCCATTTGATGTTATGGAAGTAAGATAATGGTTCAATAAGTGTTGGATGACTCTACCCTCGTTGGTGTTTTCTTAGCGTAGCTACCATGTATATCCCAATGACTCTCCAATATCCATGTCTAGTCATCTTATCGCAGGTTCAAAAGCTATATAATTAATGACTTACAAGGTGTTTCCTTTTAAGTGTTTCACAGACATACTCAAATAAAAATGCTTGATTAAAAAAATAAAGACTGCAGGTGGGGTTTTTAAAAAATAAATAAAAATTTTAAAAGAGAGAAAAATGCTAAAAACCATACATAGTTTTCCACTCCTCTTACCCCCAGTGCAACATTCACCAAACCTGCCCTTCTATCTCGAGTCTTGTCAAAATCTCAGGGAAAAGAATCACTCAAAAACCTAGATTCATTATTGATTTCTTTTTCTCCCTTCTTTTTCATAAACCAGTTAGTCACAACGTCCTGCAGATTAGGTTGTAAATAAATGATAATAAATATTTGCCTAAAATAAAACAAAATCATTGTCTTATTTACCTGAAAAGTTCAGGGTTAATTGGTTCTCTGGCTGAAATTCTGCCCCGGGACCTTCTGCATTGTTTTTATTGTTGGTAGATTTCCAATCACGGTGGCCAGATGGCTGCCAATAGTTCATATTCCTTCCTTCCAGAAAATCCAGCTGGAAGAAAGAACTCCTTCCTCAAAAGTTTCAGACAACATCTGTAAATCTAATTGTATTGCCTGTGTTTGGCCTGAATTATATCGAGTGTTTATCCCTGGTCTAAGCAGTGCAGGTAAGAAGAGGCAGCCACCTGATTGGTCAGGTCTGAACTGCCCATCCACACCTGCTCTAGACCCAGGCTAATGTCACCTAAGACACAAGAGTTAGAATGGTGGTAGGTTTAAAGTACAGAAATTAGGAGAGAAGTTAGTAGTATATTTCAAGACTGTATTTTTTATCTTCTTTTTCCTAAAAATAAGGGAGACAAATGTAGAAACAAAAATTAAAATGTGGGTGTTTTAAACCATAACCATGCTATAACTTTAACTATAAAGTAGGAATTGGGTAAAAGTAGGCATATTTTGGAAGTCATCTGGGTAGGTCTGGTTACTAGGAGGTCCCCTTGGAAAGCTTGTCTCTATCTTCTAAGCAGGTAACAATGTTTATATATAGTAAGTCTTAATGCTTTTATTCTTTCAAAACAAGTTCTGGATTTTTAAAAAGTAATTTAGTTTTTTCTTAAATAGTAGAATAATAGTTCAAGGGACAGATTGGAAATACGAAGAGACAGTTTTTTTTGCTATTGTTGTTGTTTTTTTTTTTTAGTTTGAGGAAAACTCAGGAATGACTTAAATCATGGAGATTAAGTACATAAAGATATTTCATACTAATTTTATCCACCAGCTGTTTCTTTCCACTGCAAATTAAACAAAGGGAAAAGCTTTATTTGCAGAAAGAGGATTTAGATTAGGCATAGGTATCTAATGTTTCTGTGCATATTGAATGCACCTGTAGCAAGAGCAGACCAACCCTCAGGTAGCATTGGCATGAAGTTGTGCTTCATCTTGCTACAACAACATAATAATTGTTTCTCCCCCGCACCATGCTCCTCTCTGATCCTTTCTGATTAAGGAAGCAGAAAAGCTCTCAGGGTTGGTGGGTGCTAAAATACATTCACCATGGGAAGGAGGTCTATGTCTTTCTCTTCTGCTACATTTCTAATAAGCTGTGAAAGATGCTATCTGCCCAGAATGATTTATACCTGTGGTTCTCAAAATCAGGCATCAGAATCACCTAGAGGGCTTGTTAAAACACAAATGGCTAGGCCCCTCCTTTCAGAGATTCTAACTCAACAGGTCTAGAGTGTGTCTGGGAATTTTCATTTCTAAAAAGTTTCCCAGGTGATACTGAAACTGCTGCTCTGGACAGCCTACTTTAAGAATCAATAGTTTCAATATTACCCTGTTGTAGCAAAAAAATAAAAAATAAAAAAAGCTTTTGCGGATTATTTTATAATTAGGTGACTGAAATGCAGGTTCCCAGGTAGTTTCACACATTTAATAAATTAATTGTAAGTCTCTATAAGTGGTATTTTCCTAGAATCCCTTTTATCAATAGGGCTTATATGGAAATTTTCTCAATATTCCTTAAAATTTAAGAGGACTGAAAATCTTACTTTTAGAGAACTCTGGCTTGTGACCTTCTCCCCAAGTGATTGAACATTTTCCTATAGGCCCAGGTCCACTCTATTTCCTACATGGTCTTCAGCCCGCATATTTTCCAGTCTCAACTAAAGAACAGAGATTAAGTCAGAACTGAGAGAATAAGGCCTGGGTCTTTATGTTTTTACATGACCCCCCAACCTAGTGGAAATAAAATGCCCAACTGTCCTAATGTTCTCCCCCTGGGTTTTTGCAGTTTAGTATAAATACCCTGTAACAGTATTATACACAGATTCAAAAGTGTTGCGTCTGAAGCAACTTAGATTGCAGTGGAGATGGGATGCTTTGGAAAACTTAGTTTATTTGAAAAGAGATTCATGTTATGAAGAAGGCACTGCTATGAAAGTATCACATGGGGAATCTGAATAAAATCGTCAAACTTGTGAGTATGGAATAAAACCAATTTTTTTTTTTTTTTTTTAATTGAGACAGAGTCTCGCTCTGTCGCCCAGGCTGGAGTGCAGTGGTGCAATCTCGGCTCACTGCAAGCTCCACCTCCCGGGTTCACGCCATCCTCCTGCCTCAGCCTCCCAAGTAGCTGGGACTACAGGCGCCCACTGTCACGCCCGGCTAATTTTTTGCATTTTTAGTAGAGACGGGGTTTCACCGTGTTAGCCAGGATGGTCTCGATTTCCTGACCTCGTGATCCGCCCACCTCGGCCTCCCAGAGTGCTGGGATTACAGGCGTGAGCCACCGCGCCTGGCCAAAACCAATATTTTTAAGTGAACACATTTTATAGAAAAGGTGATTTAGGTATGCCTGAAAAATAAAATTATAAATAAATTAGATGTCACAATGAGAAGACTAACTTCTCCATGGGATCTTTCCTTTTCTGCTGAATGAACTGGCCCTTTGACTACCTGGAGTAGCTCACTCATGAACTACTCAAGCCAGGGCATGAATCTCAAGGCACAGTATATATTCCAGTTGGGTTTGAGAAAAAATATTTAAATCATTACAATTTTTCCCTTCCTTTTTTTGTTTGATGTGGAAAGTTAAGGGTACAGAGGACAGAAGCTCCTTGAGAGATTTATTTTTTTTTTTCTCTTCTATTCCCTAACCTTGAAAGTTCCAGGGAGCCAGTTTTATTGATAGCACTTTAGTGTCAACAGAAAAATCTGTCATCATTATAAAACTAGTCCATTTAAACTGGCAGAAAGGGATGTCTCACCACCCATTTTACGTATGTGTGAAATTACGACTGAGAAAAACCATTGAGATAATGCAGGAAAAAAACAAAAAAACAAGGCTCTCTTACGGAGATTTAGTTATGAATTATTAATACTTTGAATCTGTTGTTTTACAAGCTTCCCTTCCCCAACCCCTGGATCTTTTAGGGACATGGGGGCAGGCAGATATTAGTTCTGATCCTACCTTCCAGCAAGTGATTCAGCCTGAAATATCTCTTTCAGTGAATGCTTGGTGTTTTCAGTGAGGAGAAATGAAGACATCTCCGGAGTATCCCAGCCTAAAATGGAGCACAGGCGCCGTCCTTTAGACAGGAAGTGGTATAGTTTACCGATTCCTTTTACTCTACAAATGTATTCATTATGTGGGCATTCCTGATTCTCACTGTGGTCAAAAACACATTTTGAAAACTAAATACCCCAAACTTCAGATTTTTTTTTTTCGCATATAATTCTATAAAATTCATTTTAAAAGAAAAGAAAAGGAAAGGCAGCTGTGGGATGAGAGATGAATCCAGTAATTATCAGTCTTTCAGATGGCAAGTTTTGAAGATGCAAGAAGATGACACTTTTTGGAAGGAATCACAAATGATTTATGGAACACCTTTATGTTTTAACTCCATATGAACACCCACTGAGGACAGACCTTCGGAGAAAGTGGGTCCCTGAGGAGTCCTCATTCTGGCTGGTCTCACATAGCATTAATGTATTCAGGCTTCCTTCAATTTGCTTGTTCATGGTTTCCTGTCTGTTGTTTGGTACACAGAAACCTTTGAAGGCTTTGAATAATTCTGAAGAAATTAGATATTCTACGAATGGTTGTTAAGATCCATCTTGAATTGAGTGTGTGGTTCAAATGCCACCATGAAATAAAAATGTGAAAAAATTATTTCCATAGATGTATGTTTTCTGTAATTCTGGAGACTTGGATAAAGAAACTCATAAGTAGATGTAAGTGACAGGATTAACTGAAGTTTTCTTATTTATGTCATGGTGATGTTTGTTGGCAGTATTTCCAAAATGAATAATAAATTTAAGATGTGTTAAAGCTCAGTAACATCCCATTAATGTTTCATCAAATTAGTATAATTTTTTCTTCCCCATTTATGGATCATATTTGCCAGTGGTTTACCTCTGTCAGTTAGTAGACAGAACCATTGATATTATATGATATATGTGTAAACATGAAGTATATGAATTAACTTTATATTAGTCTGGGTTCTCCAGAGAAACATGTATGTTTCTTCATATATATGTATATGTACAAATATGTTCACTTGTTATAAGCTCTGTGTGTGTATATATATGAATAACAATGTGTGTGTCTGTGTGTGTGTATATATATGTACTTGTTATAAGGAATCAACTCACGTGGTTATGAAGGCTGAGAAGTCCCAATATCCACAGTAGGCACGCTGGAGACCCGGGAAAAGTGATGGTAGAGTTCCAGTCTTGAATCTGAGTTTGAAGGTGGGAGGAGAGCATGATCAATATCTGAGCTCGAAGGTAGGCAGAGAGAGCAAATTCTCCCTTACTCTGCCTTTTGTTCTATTTATACCTTCAACAGATTAGACGGAGCCTACCCATATTGGGGAAAGGCAACCCGTTTTACTCAGTCAACTGATTCAAATGTTAATCCTACCCAGAAACACCCTCACAGACACACCCAAAATAATGTTTAACCAAATATCTGGACACCTTGTGGCCCGATCAAGTTTAGTCCTTTTCTCCTTATTTTCTTGTTTTTTATAACTTGAATGTGTATCTTTATTGGTACACTAGTACTATTTTAACCCAACTAAAATCTGAAGTGAAATGACATTCTTCTGGCTTTTGTCTGAACTTTACATTTTTTTTATTTTCTTGCCTAATGATCATATACTTTCTAAGTTTTAAAGTACAGAAATACTCTTGTGTGCATTTTGCATTAAATGACAAAGATCTTTTACGTAGGTCATACACTAACTCTGAGAGTTGACCATTAGTTACTAAGCAATAATATTTACACCGTATATCATTTATTTATAATACATAAATGTTTTATATTGTGTGGAGCTGTGTGTATAGCTGTTTCCTGGTTTATCTCTATGATTAAACTTTCTGCATGGAACTGTAGAGTATGGAGTGTGGCACCACTCACATGAGTAGAAACAGTTATCTAAGTCATGAATCCTATCCCACCTCAACCCACTTATTGTAATATTTCTCCTTAAGGAACTCCTTATGTATCATTAAATAATTAAAGAGAAGAGTTGATTTATTTTGCTTTCCTTTATCTATAATGACATTAAAAGAGGAAGGCAAGAAGGGAAACAGAATGTTGATGCTGTTAATAACTATATGTAATGTTTTACCACGGTTTGCTGGAGTAAGAGAACGAGCAAGCTCAATTTTCTTCTTCCTTAGCAGGCCCCTTGGGGTGGGGAAAGCACTCCAGATTGGTCCTTTAAAGCATCCTCTTGTTCTCAGCAGGTGCCAGACTGTTCTGGCATGTTGCCCATGTCCATTTATACAGATACATATGTGTGTGTGTGCATGTGTCATATATAAATCATATGTCTCCATAGAGAAACCAAAGATCAGGTAAACCTTGGAAGGGAAGTCAGATAACACCACTCTATCTTGAAAGGTAAACATTCTTTCTTTCAGAGAGCACATAATTACACACATCTTACCTGCCTCATATTATTCTAGTATTGAGAATCTCTCTAATATTCAAAACCATTATGTATTCTATGAGTTATTATTATATATTATAAAATATAAAAATAATTGACAGTGTATAATTAGGTTACAACATTACTGTGAATATTGATAACATATTTCATATGTATTCTATGAGTTATTATTATATATTATAAAATGTAAAAATACTTGACAGTGTATAATTAGGTTACGGTATTACTGTGAATATTGATAACATATTTCATACCTTGTGTATTATCACTTGGTTCCAAAGGTTGTAAAATTGTTCTAAACATTTTTTTTCTATTCAGAGTTTTACACAATCACCACGTTTGGAGAAATGTTATTTTTCTTTTTCTTTTTTTTTTTCTTTTTTTTAAATTTATTTATTATTATTATACTGTAAGTTGTAGAGGGTACATGTGCATACCGTGCAGGTTTATTTACATATGTATACTTGTGCCTTGTTGGTGTGCTGCACCCATCAACTCATCATTTTACATCAGGTATAACTCCCAATGCAATCCCTCCCCTCCCTCCCATGATAGGCCCCGGTGTGTGCGATGTTCCCCTTCGGAGTCAAGTGATCTCATTGTTCAGTTCCCACCTATGGTGAGAATATGCAGTGTTTGGTTTCTGTTCTTGTGATAGTTTGCTAAGAATGTTGGTTTCCAGCTGCATCCATGTCCCTACAAAGGACACAAACTCATTCTTTTATGGCTGCATAATTATTCCATGGTGTATATGTGCCACATTTTTCTTAATCCAATCTGTCACTGTTGGACATTTGGGTTGATTCGAATGCTGCTATTGTGAATAGTGCTGCAATAAACATCGTGTACATGTGTCTTTATAGCAGCATGATTTATAATCCTTTGGGTATATCCCCAGTAATGAGATAGCTGGAGTCATATGGTACATCTAGTTCTAGATCCTTGAGGAATCGCCATCCTGTTTTTCCATAATGGTTGAACTAGTTTTACAATCCACCAACAGTGTAAAAGTGTTCCTATTTCTCCATCCTCTCCAGCACCTGTTGTTTTCCTGACTTTTTTTAATGGTCGCCATTCTAACTGGTGTGAGATGGTATCTCATTAATAGTTTGATTTTTGCATTTCTCTGATGGCCAGTGATGATGAGCATTTTTCATGTGTTTGTTGGCTGTATGAATGTCTTCTTTTGAGAAATGTCTGTTCATATCCTTTGCCCACTTTTTGATGGGGTTGTTTTGTTTTTTTCTTGTAAATTTGTTTGAGTTCTTTGTAGGTTCTGGATATTAGCCCTTTGTCAGATGAGTAGATTGCAAGATTTTCACCCATTCTGCTTGGGTTGCCTGTTCACTCTGATGGTAGTTTCTTTTGCTGTGCACAAGCTCTTTAGTTTAATGAGATCCATTTGTCAATTTTTGGCTTTTGCTGCCCGTTGCTTTTGGTGTTTAGACATGAAGTCTTTGCCCATGCCTATGTCCTGAATGGGTACTACCTAAGGTTTTCCTCTAGGATTTTTATGGTAATGGGTCTAACATTTAAGTCTCTAATCCATCTTGAATTAATTTTCGTAGCAGGGTAGAGAAGGATCCAGTTTCAGCTTTCTGCTTGCGGCGCCAATTTTCCCAGCACCATTTATTAAATAGGGAATCCTTTCCCCATTTCTTGTTTCTCTCTCAAGTTTGTCAAAAGATCAGATGGCTGTAGATGTGTAGTATTATTTCTGAGGACTCTGTTCTGTTCCATTGGTCTATATCTCTGTTTTGGTACCAGTACCATGCTGTTTTGGTTACTGTAGCCTTGTAGTATAGTTTGAAGTCAGGTAGCGTGATGCCTCCAGCTTTGTTCTTTTGACTTAGGATTGTCTTGGAGATGAGAGAAATGTTATTTTTCTTTGATTTGGCCTTGTGCAAAAATGAGTTGTTGTTCATGACAAAGGATATCCAAAACTCTACCTCCTCTCTGAAATGTTATTGGATTTCACTTGTTCATTCACTTATTCATTTGGCAAGTATTTATGAAGTATTCTAGCATGACTCTGTCTGTTCTCAGTGAAGAGCTTGGACTTCTGCTGCCTTCTTCTTCCCTTGGTGTGTATTATCATCCTTGCCCCTTTTATCAGCAGAAGCATTGGAAAAAAGCAAACAGACGAAGAAAAGTCCAACATTCCATTTGTTGATTTTTATACCATTACCCTACAAAGCAATGTCACGTGTGCTTCTACCCCAAATTAAGGTTCTTAAATTGCTCCTTTGGATATCTACCACACAATTAACATAGGCCGCTCAGAAGCTCATGGATAGGGGTCCATTTTAAAGCCTTAGGTTACCAGGTTTCACTGCTTTTTAATGCCTGTCTCTCTGCAAAGTGGACCCAGAAGCCCATAATGTTGAAAACGTTCTGTATTTATTTACTAGGGCTGCCCTAACAAAGTACCACAAACAATAGAAATGTATTGTCTCACAGTCTGGAAGCTAGAAGTCTGAGATCAAGGTGTTGGCAAGGTTGGGTTCTTCTAAGGACTATGAGAGAAAATCTGTTCCATGCCTTCCCCCAAGCTTCTGGTGGTTTGCTGGCAAGTATTGTCATTTTCTTGCAGACACATCATTCCATCTCTGCCTTCAGGTTCACATGGCATTCTTCCTGTGTGTGTATTTTTCTCCAAATGTCACCCATTTATAAGGACACCGGTCATATTGGATTCGGGGCTCACGTTACTCCAGTATGAATTTATTTTAATAATTACTTCTATAACTACCCTATTTTTAAATAAAGTCAAATTCTGGGGTTCTAAGAGTTAGGACTTCAACATCTAACTTTTGGGAGTGGCACAGCTCAACTCTAGATACCGTATTATCGACTAGGAATTACAGACAATGGAGGAGGGAAGTGATTGAGAAGATGACATCTGTGTTTGCTATTTATCATCTCTTCCCAGTCATATTCTATAATCAACTGGATCTTGTCAGGAATAAAGTTTCTTCACAACTTTGAAGAAAGGCACAAGAATATACTCCATTAGGAAGGAAGGTGATTTGAGATTATATTTTGTTTGAAGGGAGATAATGCTCCTTGGGAAAGATTGTAATGTTACTACATGTGTGTCACTTTTGTAATTTATGTTTTAATGACTGAAATTTCTGTCATAAAATTTTTATTGTTTTGATTGCTCAAGTGGTTACATATAGAAGCTTCCAGAAATTTGGTAGTAGTACTCAAATTCCATGCTTATAGGATCATTATTTTTGCCTAATTCTTGTGATCCTAGAAGCTGCAGGATGGGGAGGAATATTTAGAAACTCAATGTCACCTCTGCCTTAGTGGCTTTATAGCTATTTGGAATTACCTACTGAGACAACAAAAACAATTACAAGTGATTACTTTTTGTTTTTCTTAACAATATATGAAAACTGAATTATACTGTGTGTTACCATCCAATTAAGTTTAGATATTTATTTTCTTTGAATTCCTTGTGGATTCTACACTCTAAAATAAGCAGTAATTAAATAAAAAATTACCTTTATTTTATTCATATAGAGACTTGTATCCCCATTGCTTCCACTATCAGCTGAACATATAGTACCAGCTGATTTTTAAGAGATAGCCTCTAAGAAGTATAAATAATTTTACACGACTTTTAAAAATTTGGACTTACATGGATCACCACTGACTGTGTGTACGTGTGTGGTGTCTGTGTGTGTGTGTATGTGTGTAAGAGAGAGAGAGAGAGAAAGAGAGAGAGAGAGATAGGGAGAGAGAGAAAGAGAATAATTTTACATGGCTCTTATTTGAAGCATACTAACATCCTAAAGGAGGATGCTTCTGTAGAGATTCTTTTGCACACATTTTAAGTTCAGTGCCTTTGGGGATCCTGGATTACCTGTGACCACCCATGACTATACAATGTCTAGTTGTGCCAGTCTTTACCCTCATCATGACCTTCCCATAAAAAGAAAAAGAAATACACTCTACTCACATGAATGAAGTTACAGATTGGGGAATTGTTTCTTGCTTTGCTATAAACCAATGGTTGAAAATCTGTCTGACTGGAAACATTTCAGTGGAAAACCAGACTGTGGGTTTTTGGAAACAAGTCCGCATGCAGTACCTGATGCTTGGTGGGTAAACTAGTGTGTTAGGTGAGTATGTTAGAAGGTGTGTATGTTTCTGTAAGCAGTTGGACAGTTCTTTGCAAATCTTCCAGACAGATTGGCTTCACTATGTTTTTACAGTTCGAATGATTTTTTTCAAGATAAGACAGTACCACAGTCTAATACCTTTTTGGCAGTCAGTTATACATGTCTTTTCAAGGGCTTTGGAATCTGTGTTATTGTGTACCTTAAGTTGGATTAACATGGAGTGCAGGAATTAGGAGAACTAGGGAATAAATTTTCCAATATTTCAAAAGGTCTTCTGGAAGCCTAAAAAGGCTAAGGAAATAGTCTTGTTAAACTTGTCCCCTCTGACCCAAAACTCCCTATCCCTTCCCAAGTAAGATAAACAATAGATTCTGAACTAAGCCTGCGATTTCGCATTATGTTTTCAGCTTTTAAGATTTGCATAGTAAAATATTTGATTTGAACAGTGAAAATACACTCTTGATATCTTTATTTCTTTGTTTGTTTGCTAGATTTATATAGCACTTCTGACCCAAGGTCCAGGGCACTTTCTTAGGTCAGCTCCTTCCCCACCTTTTTAAAATTGATCACTAGAGATGTAATCTGTGAATCACCCCGGTGACTTCCCGTAAGCTGCCACTGGCAGCACGCACCGGCTGCTCATGTCAGAACCACAGAAAACTACAGCGTGTCAGATCCATGCAACGCCAGCTCTCCGCAGAGAAAGACATTCGTCAATGTCTTATTGCAACTGATACCCACTTTGGGAATTCTGTTGTTGTAAAATTGTGGCCACGAGACTAGTAAAAAAAATCTGCACATATACAAAAAAGTGCAATTGGTTGTTATTTTTATTCCTTTTATTTCCATCAAACCATAATATCTTAATAGACTATGTGCATTGTGTTACCTCTCAAATGCTAGTGCTAAAAGCCACACAAATCTTCAAGGAGAAAGCTGATCCAGCTGAAAGCAAGTGAGAAGAGACAAATCCAGGGTCTGGGAAGAGGAACACAATGGCAAAGCGAGAGCAGGTCTCCTTTTTGGTGCAAAGCTACTTTTCTGATGATGAGGCTTTTCTCCGAAGACCCTCAGTTTAAAAAAGGGGAGGATGATGGAAACTGCCTTAGTTAATTGTCAGCTCACACCTTTCTTTAATGAGTTTCCTAGAAGTTTATGGTTAAGTTACCCTGGTGACTCAGGTGGGGTTTCCTTCAACTCCAGCTGAGACTGTCAGAATAGGAAAATGGGGGTCCATTTTCTGATTAATGAAAATAATAATTATATACAGATGAAAGCAAAGAGAGAAAGCAAAGAGCTTCCATGTTACTTTAAACAAAGAAGAGTTAAGGCCTTATCTTAACTATGCATTGGCACCGCAATGCGAAATGGTCATGCAAAATTAATTTTTAATGTGTTCAATTTATATTAAAAATTTCTGCAAGTGTGTGAATTTTTTTTCCAAGGCTGGAGTGCTACTTCATTTACAATATTCCCTGAAGGTGTTTTTTTTTAAAGAGACTCTTAAACTGAAGCCATTTTAAGGGTTTTATGAGACATTATGTGAGCTTTCATATGCAAGTTAGTCGTTAAGTACCAGATATTATATTCTGTAATATGCTTAAGTGATATTAGAGGCTGTATATAGCCTGCAGTAATGGCTATTGCTGCTTTTTTAATTTATCAAGAAAATGTTGCTTAAATAAGGAGCAAATCAATGCTGGGTTGTACAAAATATAAATGTAAGAAAGTAACAGTATTTTTTATAAACTTGCTTCTTCTAGCTTCACTGGAAGGGAAAAATACAGCTTACATTTATGACTTGTATTGACAGAAATTGTAAGAAAAATAAATAAAATGTAAAATAAAATAGTATATTTCCAATTCGATAACTGCTAAGAGTACCCAGAATGACATTGAACAATGGATACTCATTGTTTCACAGTGTTTCTTGATGAGTATAAAGATGAATTTTATGCCCTTGATAATTATTTTTTTGTATGCTTTCTGGCATTCAGACAAACTAAGATCTCTTACTTGGACTTAAACCAGTTAAGGCTTTGACTACTCTGCCTACAAAGAGAAATATTTGTATGAAGCTAGATTCATTGGTCAAGCTTTGAAAAACATGGATAAAGCCCCCGCCTGGTGAATGAAATGGACTTAAAAACATAAAGAGAGATTCTTTTTCTTCTTTCTCTTTTCTTTTATTTCCAACTTTGATTTTCACTTCAGGGGCACAGGTGTATGACGTGCAGGTTTGTTAAACAGGTAAATGTGTGCCACGGTGTTTTGCTGCACAGATCATCTCATCACCTAGATATTTAGCCCAGCATCCATTAGCTATGTTTCCCGATGTTCTCTCCCCTCCCACACTCCCTGACAGGCCCCAGTGTGTGTTGTTCCCCCAACTCTGGCCATGTGTTCTTCTTGTGCAATGATTCTCCCAATCTGCAATCCAACCACCACCACCACTACCTATTTCACAATGTGAGTAATTGTGCAGTGTTCAGTTTTTTAACATGGTTTCCAATGAAAGTTTTTTGGCAAGGAATAAGACATGACTAGTTATTGATAAGTTATATATTGTATTCAGGGGGTGATCATTATTAGCATAGGGGTTGGGTCTAAAATTAATCAATTTCTCATTTAAAAAAATTATCTTAAAGCAATAAATAACCCTAAGCAAAATGAATTTGATGCTTTGAAATTTATTTATTTCACACTTACATTTTCATGTTAAAAGCAAATGATTCTTTAGCTGCAATTATGACTTCAATTTAGATTTGAGATATAAATTACTCCATAAAAATATTGGCTGATTTTGGCTTCCCATTCTGAAAAATGTGGTGTAAGAAATCCATCCATGTTTTGCTTATTAGTGATTACAAGGATCTGGGATCTATAACCAAGTTTCAAACTTTAGGCTGGGCACAGAGGCTCATGCCTGTAATCCCAGCACTTTGGGATACTAAGGCAGGAGGATCCCTATAAATAAAAAAAGTCAAACTTTAAAATAAACAATTAACTTTCTCAGTGGAAGAGTAGAAAGAGTTGCAATCCATTATTTGGTAGGCATCTTTTCCACACTATGGACATTATCAACATACAAACATACATATCTATATATGTGTGCATACATATACACACACACGTATATGCACATATGTATACACACATATATATGCACATATATGTCATTGTTTTTCTTGGTGGGGGTTTAGGGGGAGACTTCTTAAATAGCATCTTAAATATCAACAATGGGTTGTGGAAGTTTCACACGTTAAAATCACATTTACTCAGAAGACAAAAAAAGAAAGTTTAACTGGATTTTTCTCGACACTGTGTTTTGTGAGACTAATAACAAGAAAATAAGCCAATATACAAAGCAACCTTCAGAGTATATTATAGACTCAATGCATGTTTAGAACCTCCATATCTAAAATGAGGTAATAATTGTTTATTGATTAATTTTTATGTTTATTCCAAAAACATTTACCAAGTCCAAAGTATATTTTTGACATAATGTTCTCAGATTCTGTGAGCTCCTAAATTGCCTTCAAAATCACCAACAGAAAAGTAAATTATATTCGCTACCATTTTAATGGTCAATATATTTTTCGTTTCCAAATTCTTAAAGGATGATCATAAAAATTTTTCATGTAATAAAGATAACTACGAGATAACCAAAGTGCTTGTTTATATCAGACCACTCTATCAACAACATTTTTCCGAGTTTTTGCTGTTATTTTCAATCTTGGAAAGAATTCCACTCTAGGAACTATCCTTATTATCATTACTATTTTTTTATGCCAACACTAGCAGACAGAGTTTTCTATATGCAACTCCTAAACCTAGGAACTCTATGAACAACACTTTTCTGAGTTTTCTGCTGTTATTTTCAATCTTGTAAAGAATTCTGCTCTAGGAACTATCCTTATTATCATTACTATTTTTTTTTATGTCAGCACTAGCAAACAGAGTTTTCTATATATAACCCTGAACTGCAGGATCTTTCTATGTATTCACAAGTTTCTGGTCCCCCTGGGTCCCAGGAATCCAAAGCTGCATATGTAAGATGAAGACAATATTCCAACCTAGAATTCCGCCTTCCTCAGGCCAGCTGCAGATTCCTGTCTCTCTCCTTCATTCTCCATTCTGCATTACGATTAAATACATTTAAAATCAAAATCATCTTTTCCACTTGCCTCCCTCTCCCAGCTGCTGATTCCCACCCTATCCTTCTTTTGGAATCAAATTTAATACGAATATTTAAAATCAAAATCATCTTCTGTTTCTTTGCTCTAGCTGAGCAGCTGCAAATTTCTACTCCCGGTACTGTTCTCAGCCTGTAACTCACCAAACATTTCTCAGAAAAAGAATACGACTTGTTTTTTCTTCCCAAACTGCTAGTATTTTCATGACCCTCCCTTTAACCTATTTTCTTTTATAAGGATCATGAACATGACCTTGCCAGAAGTTAAGTGTGTCAAATAGTGGTATGTATGTTGGGGGTTAAGGTTGCTTTGAATTAATTAACATTGGTATAAAATTACATGTTGGGTCGGCTGTACCATTTATTCCTATAGAACATATTCAAACACATATGTACATATTGTATGATTTTTTTGTTAATACAGGAAAAAGAAAACTGAATAAAGCTCAGCTCTACCAGATTTTAAAATAAACATTCAGAAGAAATAAGGAGAAATAAGCAAATAAAGTTTTTTTGGCAGAGAGTTTATTTATTTAGCAACAGCGATACAGTTGCTTACACTTTCTACAAATGTTTTATCTCTTTTTCCGTAGCACCTGTCCCTGAGTGAATAGAACCACATCTGTCTCATCTTGGCATAACAAGTACACATCTACATCTGTGAATGATGATTCCATTTTTGAAGGAAACAGTGTACACTTTTGCACTCCTGCAGTCTGGTGAAAAAAATGCACAATGGGTTTTGTGTCTTGCAGGAAGGCTTCTAAATAGTAAATAGAAAGTTTGGAACAAGTACAAAATTATTGAATTTGCAATTTTGGAAAGCTATGACTTTTATCTCTATCTGTGTATGCAAATTGTACATGTAAATGTATATATTTTTATTAACACAAATTATCAGATAAAGAAAAGATTCAAGTGAATCCTTAGTAGAAGGTATTATTTAGAAAAGAAAATGCTGTAGTGAATATTATTTTACAAAATCATATGATACTAGTAATTTGCATATTTTTCAGAAATATTTTCTAAAGGAACAAGATTAATTTTAGGTAAGGAAGAATTTGGGACGTTAACTGATATCAATTAGAGTTACTGATTGTGATAATTTAGGGCATTTTGTATTTTGCACACTTCAATTTTAATGCCAATAACCAGTGTCTATTGCAGAATCCTCTAATTAATGAACAGTGTGAGGGGAGGTAGTGGATCTTGGAAGCCATAACTTGGGATCCAAAGCAGAAGATACAGTCCTGAAAATACAAACGTTTTTCTTTCCCCCAAACTTATACTAGCTGCTGTGGTCTCTATTTGAAACCAGAAATGTGGACATCATCCTTTCTTTTTTATTGACTCTCTGTTCCTCATATTCTAATCTCTTGATTCTAGTTCATTTCACTCGATTATTCTCCAATCTTGTTGGAACCCACCATCATCTCCTATCTGAATTTTGCAAATGCCTCCAAACTGACCTGCCAGCCTCAAGACTAGATTTTTCTCTAATATCTCCTTCCACTGCAACCAGGAAGAACATTCTTGAGCTCACCTTTGACCTCAGACTTCCCTGCTTAAAACCCTTCAATGGCTCCCTATTGCCCCCAGGAGAAAGCCCAAACTCAACCTCTCATTGTTCTTTAAAAGGGGCTCATGAAATGAATTGTCTTTGTGAGATGAGGCAGTTTCACTTCACCTCCCTCTGTCCCTCCACAATGCCTCCAACCACTGATGAATTATTTCAGTTCTTGAAGCTCTTCCCCTATTACTGCTCTCTCTCTCTCTCTCATGCACACACACACACACACACACACACGCATGCCTGCGCGCGCACACACACACAACTCTGAACTTTTTAATATGTTATTTCTTTGTTGAAACAGTTTCCAATTCCACCCCTTCCATGGCAGCCCTCCACATTACTTTACTGCATAGCAGCAAATGGGGATGGGTGAAGCTACATAACAAAGGTGAAGCAAGTGACTGCGGGAATTATGAACTCAAACTTCATGGCCTTCTTATTTTTTTCTAGATGCCTATTTATTATGTGTAGAACGTGGTCTTAGGCACTGTGAGATTATTTTCTAAATGCTGCTCAAAAGTTTGGCAATGCTGTTAGGAAAACGGTACTGATACAAGCAGAATGTGCTGACCGATATACAAAATAGGAGTGGCACAAGGGTGTACAAGAAGCAGAAAATTATTTTGATGTTCAATGCAAAGGGTGAAGACAATTCCTTTGACATATTATTATTCTTTGATATGCCATTATCTCACATTAATTTTTGTCTACAAATAAAATAGCTAGGTTTTTGATAATGCTGATATAACGATTTGAAGCTTTCCAAGATAATCCTTTAGGTGATTCCATAATCTCCCTCGATATGATTTCCCAGAACTTCAATGGTCTTGCATTTATGATCTCCGCTTTATTCCTTTATTCTTTATTCTGGAAGTATATTTATTTTTTCTTGATCACTCCGTAGTGAGAAGGAAGAACAGCTGCTCTCCACGACTGTGTCTGTTCATATTGCTAAAGAGTTCTGTATCTCACCTATCTCTCAAATAGCACTCGTTTCTCGAAGGAAAAACTGTGGCTGCAAACTTAGCTGAGTTTTGATTTTATTTCAGGGACACTGGTGGTCTCAGGGTGCTAGCTGCACTGTTGCATTATCCTCTCCTAACTTCCCGTGAGAACCTTCCGACTGCTCTCAAATCTACACTTAACTTTGTTCCTTGGGTTGGAACTGCCTTCACGTGGCTGCAGTGCTGACCATTGGCAGGCATCTTCCTACGTACTTTTTTTTTTTTTTCATCTGAAGGTGAGAAGAGCAAACTGCATAATTTACCAGCACTTCCTGGGTGGTCACACCTTCTTTTTCTCTCCTGCTTGGTCTAACCCAGCTGCCATCTGTTCTCCTAAGCACCCCAGGCTGTCCTGGGCTTGACAATACACTGTGGTGTTACAGGCAGAAAAATGAGCTGTGATACAAATCTGAAATTCTTTCTCCATCTACAGTGTGTACAATTTCCTGTATTTTGTTAGTTGCAGCCAGTTTGTATATATACACTTACACATTTTCTTTTGCTTATTTTTATTCCAAAGAAAGAATTAAAAAAAAAATCAACCGAGAGGGTTATTGGTATATAATATTTAGTGATAGCACTCTGGACTTTTATATAAATATATAAGTAGTCAGTATTTTTCTTTTTTTTTTCTTTCTTTCTTTTTTTTTTTTTTTTTTTTGTGAAAGGGAGTCTCACTCTGTCATCCAGACTGGAGTGCAATGGTGACATCTCAGCTCACTGCAAGCTCCACCTCCCAGGTTCAAGTGATTCTCCTGCTTCAGCCTCCTGAGTAGCTGGGATTACAGGTGTGTACCATCACAGCCGGCTAATTTTTGTATATTTAGTAGAGATGGGGTTTCACCATGCTGACCAGGCTGGTCTCCAGCTCCTGACCTCGTGATTTGCCCACCTCAGTCTCCCAAAGTGCTGGGATTACAGGCATGAGCCACCGCCTGTAACTGACTGCCCAGCCTAGCAGTCAGTTTTTAAAAAATGTATGTTATACACCCAAGATAATAAAAGGGGTTGTTTCAGTCTAGTGAGAAAATTATACATATATTTTTCAAAATATATTACTTCATCAGTTTTACTGCTCAATTTGGGTGTGAATTTATATATTTTTAAAATACACATTTAAAAGAATATAGATACAAAGGATTTTTATCTGCCAGATATGAATTTTTTTCTAATTTTAAACATGCATATCATTTACAAATTCCTCAGATTTCTCGGCTAATTCCTACTGTTATGTTCAGAGTTAACATTACTATTTAAAAAATAAATCTTCAATAAAATACTCAGTGAACAATGAACATTTAAGAGTTGCAATAGAAACTTTGGCTTATTTTCTTAATGGTCAGCATAATTGTACTTCTGAGGAGAAAAGAAACATTGGTGCCAGTAGACACCACATAAATGTCTACCCTGCTTGGTGATTTTTAACCCCGAGTACACTTACTTCAATTGCTGTAACTCAAAATTACCATTTATCTTCAAACAAAATTGATCTATCAAATTTAATTTAATAAATCTTAAGTTTAGTAGATATCTTTCTTTCTTGACTATTTGAAAAACTGGTAAAAATTTGGAATAATTGCCATTCAAGATCTAAATTTAAAAATTTAACAAAAACATAATATTTGGCCCAGCATGTTTTTCCTTTTCAGTGAAGCTAACGTTGTAAGTTTGAAAGTTTGAATATATATTTACATTAGTTGTCTCTAACCTGAGGAAGAGAGATGTTGAGGAACAGAAAATAATGAGAATGAGAATTAGCATTCTTAGTTAAAGCTTGAAAATATTAAAAATCACTAAAAATAATGTAAGTAAAATCCTTCTAATTACCTGTGGCCATGAAATCATCTTCATTTAATATTATATGTGCCAGGTGGAAATAATATATATCTATGAGTATATCCAATAAGGCATTTATAAAGTAGCTGACACGACAGTGATATTTCCAATTAGAGGTAAGTATATAGCATTTATTAGAAATTGTCTATATTTATCTCCTATTTACGTGGATTCTCAGATTTACCTGCAATTAGTTTGCTCCTGGCTAACTAGTGTCAACATGGTTAGCTGAAGTCCCCTGACTCTAGGTGTGTAAGTTGGGCGGATTTTCTTAACTTCTCTTAGTTTCCTCCTCTGAACATGGAAATTATACTAGTTCTACTTTTATCAAATTAAGGGTCAGCAGACTATAGCCCAAATGCCAAATCCAGTCCGCAGCCTGTTTTGGGGCAGGACAGAAGCTAAGAGTGGTTTTACATTTATAAGGGGTTGTAAAAACAAAATGAATCAACAACAACGAAAGCCAAGAAGACTATGCAAGAGAGCACTTACATGGCCTGCAAACCTAAATGTTCAGATTCTGGCCATTATAGATCAGTTATCCAACCCCTAAAGTATATCATAACATAATTTTAAAGACTAAATGAGATAATACATACAAAGCAGTTGATAAGAAGCCAGGAATATGGGAAGGGCTCAATGAATGTCACTTCTTATTGCTTTTGGTAATACCAGGAAGAGAATAATATTACTATTCTTCTGAAGTGGGTCCATCAATTGGTGGTATCCCAATTAATGCATTATTTCATATTCTGTCTTATTGTACATACAGCCATTCATCTCATAATGATTTTCCAGTTTATATTCAACCACATATGTGATGGTGGTCTCATAATATTATAAGGGAGCTGAATTCCTATCACCCAGAGATGTCATAGTTGGCTTAAAGCCATAGTGAAACGCATTACAAATGTGCTTGTGGTGATGCTTGTATAAATAAATCTACTGTATTGCCAGTTGTATAAAAGCAAATAATACAATCATGACTACATCACTGGTTTATGTGTTTATTATACTTTTTTTTTTCTTGAGACAGAGTCTTGCTTTGTTGCCCAGGCTGGAGTGCAATGGTGCAATCTTGGCTCACTGCAGCCTCTGCCTCTTGGGTTCAAGTGATTCTCCTGCCTCAGTCTCCCGAGTAGCTGGGATTACCAGTGTGTGTCACCACATCTGGCTGATTTTGTATTTTTAGTAGAGATGGGGTTTCACCATGTTGGCCAGGCTTGTCCTGAACTCCTGACCTCAAGTGATTTGCCTACCTCTGCCTCTCAAAGTGCTGAGATTACAGGCATGAGCCACTTCACCTGGCCCTATGCTATATTTTTAAATTGTTATTTTAGAATGTACTCCTACTTATGCTTAAAAAAAAAAAGTTAACTGTAAATCAGCCTCAGGCAGGTCCTTCAGGCGTTGCTATCATAGGAGATGACAGCTCCCTGTGTGTTATTGCCCCTGAAGATTGGCCAGTACGACAAGATATAGAAATGGAAGATAGTGATATTTTGATGACATTGATGCTGTGTATGCTTGGGCTAATGTGTGTGGTTGTGTCTTTGTTTTTAATGAAGAAGTTTAAAAAGTAAAAAAATAAAATAAAAACACAAAAGAAAACCTTATAGAATAAGGATGTAAAGAAAAAAGATATTGTATAGCTGTACAATGTGTTTGTGTTTTAAACTGTTATTACAAATGTTAAAAAGTTAAAAATAGTTTGATATTGTTTGGTTGTGTCTCTACCCAAATCTCATCTTGAAATCCCATGTGTTGTGAGAGGTATCCCGTGGGAGGTGACTGAATCATAGGGCAGGTATTTCCTGTGCTGTTCTCTTTATAATGAATAAGTCTTATGAGATCTGACGGTTTGAAAAAGGGGAGTTTCCCTGCACAAGCTCTCTTCACTTGTCTGCCACCATGTGAGATGTGCCTTTCGCCTTCTGCCATGATAATGAGGGTTCCCCAGCCACGTGGAACTATAAGTCCAATAAGCCTCTTTCTTTTGTAAATTGCCCAGTCTCAGATATGTCTTTATCAGCAGCATGAAAATGGACTAATACATAACTAAAAATTTATAGAGCAAAACAGAGTGAGCTAAGGTTAATTTGTTATTTGTTATTGAAGAAAGAAAATTTTTCTTATAAATTTACTGTAGTTTAAACATGCAGTATTTATAAAGTTTACAGTAGTGTACAATAATGTCCTAGCCCTTCACATTCACTCACCACTCACTGACTCAATGAAAGCAACTTCCAGTCCTGTGAACTCCATTTATGGTAAGTGCCTTATACAGGTGTACCTTTTGTTTTTGTCTTTTATACTGTATTTTTACTGTACCTTTTATATGTTTAGATACAAAAATACTTACCATTGTGTTACAATTTCCTATAGTATTCAGTACAGTAAAGTAGCCTAGGAGGGATAGACTATACCATATAGCCTAGGCGTGTAAGTGGCTAGACCATCTAGGTTTGTGGAAGTATACTCTATGATGTTTGCACAACAATGAAATTGCCAAAGATTCATTTTTCAGAATATATGCCTGTCACTAAGCGACACACTACACTACTGTAACCATCTTGTGCTAGAAAAATTAAAAGGCATTCTTTATTTGGAAGGATGCAAAAGATTCTACTTTTAAAAGAAAGCTTAATAATGTATACTTCCTGATTTATTTTTATTAGTTAATTAATTAATTTGTTAGATTTTTAATACAACTCTAATGCAAGAATCTGTCTTGGGAGAAGGAAAGTCTGAAGATAGGTACATAAAAACATGTCAAAGACCACTGGAAAGGAAATAACTTGGTGTTCCTTCTCTTTGTGTGTGTTATTTTTATTTCTCTTGCGAAAGGAAGAATTTTAGTCATTTGACTTTTTTCTTTCCTTTTTTGAAGAGAGGCTTCTATTGGGAAGTGTGATTTTTTTTTTTTCCCAAAGGAGGAAGAGTGCTGAAAGAGAAGATATGAAAGGCAAATAAGTTGATTGTTTTGTTTTGTTTTACAAATGTGTTTGAAGAACACAGAACATTAAATCTCATGCTTTCTGAATGACCTGGCAATCTTAAATAAGCCCACCAAACATCACTCCTTTCTTTAAGTGTTAGATTTAAATACATTTTTTAAATAAGCCTTTGTTAGAAGTCCTGGTGGTAGAATCCTGTGGATTCCAGCCAGTGGGTTCATGGTAATGCCACAGTGAGGGGCTCAGCCAGCTGGGGAACAGAGCAGTGGAACCTGCTCAGGTCAGAGTCGTGTTTGAATTCAATCTTAAATCCAGTTAAATGCATGGTAAGAAAAAGCTAAGGATCCACTCCTTCTATCCTCCCACAACTGCACACACACAATTAAATAAATAAAGTAGGAAAACCAGCAGGAGTTCAAGTTAAAAGTAACAGCCTTAAAAACAGACCTGATTTGCTGATTTGGTCAAGCAGTAGCAGGATTTGTGAGGGCTATGGCTGGGTAGAAATGAAATAGGCCATGAATTCCTCACCAAATTCCTTTGCAAATAGGATTTCAGCATTCTTCCTTCCCTGTTCCTCTGCATCCTGATGGCCAAGCCACATGATCCTAAAGCCCTTACTTAAAAAAGTATCATAAACCTGTTAATACACAGAACCCATGCTTAATACTAAAAGGCATCAGTTGGACCCCCTTTAAAGCATTAATCCATAAACACTTTTCTTACAAGCCGTATTAGTCTGTTTTCATGCTGCTGATAAAGATATACCCAAGACTGGACAATTTATAAAAGAAAGAGGTTTGTTGGACTTACAGTTCCCTGTGGCTGGGTAGGCCTCATAATCATGATGGAAGGTGAAAGGCAAGGAGGAGCAAGTCACATCTTACATGGATGGTGGCAGGCAAAGAGAGAGCTTGTACAGATAATCTCTCATTTTTTAAAACCATCAGATTTCATGAGACTCATTCACTGTCATGAGAAAAGCACAGGAAAGATCTGCTTCCATGATTCAATCATCTCCCACCGTTTTCCTCCCATGACATGTGGGAATTGTGGGAATTACAATTCAAGATGAGATTTGGGTGGGGACAGAGACAAACCATATCATTCCACCCCTCGTCCCTCCCAAATTTCATGTCCTTACATTTCAAAACCAGTCATGCCTTCCCAACAGTCCCCCAAAATCGTAACTCATTTCAGCACTAATTCAAAAGTCCACAGTCTAACATCTCATCTGAGACAAGGCAAGTGCCTTCTCCCTATGAGTTGTGAAATCACAGTTACTTCCTAGTTACAATGGGGGTACAGGCATTGGGTAAATACATCCATTCTAAATGGAGAAATTGGCCAAAGAAAGGGGATACAGGCTCCACGGAAGGCCAAAATTTAGCAAGGCAGTCAAATCTTTAAGTTTCAAAATGATCTCCTTTGACTCCGTGTCTCATATCCGGGTCACATGGATGCAAGAGATGGGTTTCCATGGTCTTTGGAAGATCCACCCCTTCCAGTGGCTCTGAAGGAGACAGCCTCCCTTCTGGCTGCTTTCACGGGCTGGGTTTGAGTGTCTGTGGCTTTACCAGGTACACAGTGCAAGCTGTCAGTGGATCTACCATTTTGGGGTCTGGAGGACGGTGGCCCTCTTCTCACAGCTTCAGTAGGTGGTCCCCCAGTAGGGACTCTGTATGGGGGTTCTGACACCACATTTCCCTTCTGCACTGCCCTAGCAAAGGTTCTCAATGACAGCCCAGCCCCTGCAGCAAACTTCTGCCTGGACATCCAGGCATTTGCCTACATCTTCTGAAATCTAGGCGGAGGTTCCCAAACCTCAATTCTTGACTTCTGTGCACTTGCAGGTTCAACACTACATAGAAGCTGCCAAGGTTTGAGGGTTTCATCCTCTGAAGCCACAGCCCAAGCTCTATGTTTGCCCCTTTCAGTCACAGCTGGAGCAACTGGCATGCAGAGCAGCAAGTCCCTAGACTTCCCATAGCCCTGGGCCTGACCCATGAAACCTTTTTTCCCTCCTAGGCCTCCAAGCCTGTGATGGGAGGGGCAGCTGCAAAAATCTCTTTCATGCCCTAGAAACGTTTTCTCCATTTTCTTGGTGATTAACATTTGGCTTTTTGTAACTTATGCAAATTTCTGCAGCCAGCTTCAATTTCTCCTCAGAAAATGAGATTTTCTTTTCTATCAGATTGTCAGGCTGCAAATTTTCCAAACTTTTATGCTCTATTTCCCTTTTAAAACTGAATGCTTTTAGCAGCACCCAAGTCACATATTGAATGCTTTGCTGCTTAGAAATTTCTTCTACCGCACACCATAAATCATCTCTCTGAAGTTCAAAGTTCCACAAATTTCTAAGGCAGGGGCATAATACTGCCAGCCTCTTTGCTAAAACATAACAAGAGTCATCTTTGCTCCAGTTCCCAACAAGTTCCTCATCTCTATCTGAGACCACCTCAGACTGGACTTTATTGTCCATATCTCTATCAGCATTTTGGTCAAAGTCATTCAACAAGTCTCTAGGAAGTTCCAAACTTTCCCACATTTTTCTGTCTTCTTCTGAGCCTTCCAAACAGTTTTAACCTTTGCCTCTTACCCAGTTCCAAAGTCACTTTCACATTTTGGGGTATCACTTCAGCAACACCCCAGTATCGGTACAAATTTATTGTATTGTAGTCCCTTTTCATGCTGCTGATAAAGACATACCTGAGACTGGGCAATTTACAAAACAAATAAACATATAAACCAAAGAGGTTTATTGGACTTTCAGTTCCACATGGCTAGGAAGGCCTCACAATCATGGTGGAAAGTGAAAAGGAAGGGGGAGCAAGTCATGTCTTACATGGATGGCAGCAGGCAAACAAAGCTTGTGCAGGGAAACTCTCTTTTTTAAAACCATCAGCTCTCACGAGACTCATTCATTGTCACAAGAACAATGCAGGAAAGACCTGGCCCCATAATTCAATCACCTCCCACCAGGTTCCACCCACAAAAGGTGGAAACTGTGGGAGTTACATTTCAAGATGAGATTTGGGTGGGGACACAGCCAAACCATATCACAAGCTTTCTCACAGAAGGAAAGAAAAAATGATGATGGATTATCTAAGTTCTCAATAAGATGGAAGAAAATAATCCCTATCTTTCCACAATTTGGGAATTTGACCATTTTGGAAAATGTAACATGACCAGTTTCTTTAAGGTCAGCCTTAGGTGGAGGAGAAACAAGATGACATCAAACTGAGTCACACCAGTAAAGACAAGTCCCAGAAGAAGGGAAGCAACCAGAAGACTGAGATGATTATGGTGGGGTGTATAGGGTTTCTATCAGAAGTACTGTGGGAAGATCTTCTGCTAATAACCCTACTAGATAAGGTCAGTCTTCATTTGTAACATCCAACTTTGAAATGAAAAACAGATATTCCTCAAATTACTGCTGTGCCTATCCCATTAGCTGTACCCTAGCTACTGGTACTATGATGTAACCTAAACTTAAGAACAGGTGTGAATTTCAAGACTTTGGTGAGGACGTTGCTCCTCACTGAATCTTACTTGAGCTTATAGGATAATGCTTAAAAACTCTTCTCATTCAAAACTAGCACTCTTAGAAGTATTTTAAGATAGCTTTGCTGGTCAACTTGGAAACAGTTTTACTTAGTTTTTAAACAATTAAGTTGGTAGTTCAGCTGAAGTGCAATTACAGGTGAAATACTGTTCTGTGCTTTTCCTTTGCATCTTGAATCCTAACTTTTAACTTTATTTTGCAATTCCAGCTATGCCGGACCCACCCCATGACATGGTGATACTTACCCTAGGGTTTCAAATTTTAGGACACACGAGCTGCTTCTCTTGTTGTAAACATGTGAATGGGGGCAGAGTATGGGCACTGAGGAGAAATTGACAAGTCTCCCCACCCTAAAACTGAAATCTGTGCCCTTTGAAGTGAGATCATTCAAGATTCATTCCAAACCTACTGGTGATAACTAAAGGCATCTATCTATGTCATCTCTATATAAAGAGAGTTCCAGAGAGAGGCTAGATGCATGTCAAGTAAGTAGCACAACATATTTCCTACTAATCCCCTCCTTGAGAATCTGACCTCTGCCTCCAGAAAAACATCAGAGCCTTTTCTATAGGAAATATTATCCTCGGGATATATCCTTAAATTGTTTTTATAAGTATATGAATGATGAAATACAAGCAAACTGTAAAATGCTAAATACTGTGGAGTTTTTTGTTTTTTGGGTTTTTTTGTTTGTTTGTTTGTTTTTGCTTTTCAATGTCCACATTTCCTGCCACCTCAAAAGGGGAAAAAAGGTAAGGGACCGTGAAACGGTCATGTTGGCCAAAACACTTGAGAAATAGTTGCTAATTTCTGACGAAAGTCCTTGAGTTGCAACAACACACAGAGCTAGCAGCAGGCACTGTCCCAAAGCAGTCAACAAGGCTTGTCAATGTTCAGTGCTGCCTTTGTGTACTGTGTGCATCCTTAGTAAATGCCAGGCCAGGTCTGGTGAAGTCTGTCAGCATCTTTTTTTCTGTTTTTCTTTTCTTTTTCCTTTTTTCTCTTTTTCACTTTCTCCCATGCTTCCTGCTTCTCTCTAATCTTTATCATCGTGATAAAATTTTCTGGGATTTGGAAGGTTAAAATAAGCCTTAGCAATTTGAAATTGGGCAAAGATTGCATTTGGTTGACTTATTTTCTAATACGTTTGGTGTGATGTACTGGTCTATGAGTTTGCAAGGTAGTGTTGAAGTAGGTGAGAAACAAATGAAGAGAGAAAATGAACGTTTATTACTTGTTGGCTGTGTGCCAGGAACTGAGTATATCACTGTATACACATTATCGCACTTAATGATCATACTGATTCTGTGAAGTATCATTTTACTTATTAAATAAAAGAGAAGTTTAAAATTACAAATAAGCCCAAGATCATGCAGTTTGTAAGTAGCAGAATTGGGCATGAATCCAAGACTGTCCAACTCCAAAGTTTATGCTCTTTCAGGTAAAAATTCATAGAAAATTTGGGCTTATATGTTTGCAGACAAAAATATTGTAGGGAAATTCCATGAAATATATTACTTATTTCTTAGTATAATAAACATCTAAAATTGCTGCTATTTGCCAGGCTCTGTGCTAAATATTACGAATGTGATGTAGGATAAGACAAAGTCCCTGTTCTCTAGCAGCTTACATTCTAGTAGGGTAGGTAAAGAATGAATAATTAGGTAATAAATAAATTAGACAAAATGAGATGCTAGATAGTAACTAGGAGAGGGGGATAATCTACTTACATTAAGCGGAACAGGGAAGGCCTCTCTAAGGAAGTAATATTTGTGGAAGGTTGAAAAGGAGGTGAGCCTGCCAAAAATTGATAGATAGGTGTTCCAGGCAGACAGAACAGATGGGCAGGGTAAAAGGAATATTGGGAATGGGGAAAAAGGCAATTGGTGGGAGCCTGACGATGCTGAAATGACCATGTCCCTTAATGTATTGGTATTTATTTTAAGTGTAGTGGAAAGCTATTGAAGGGTTTGATGCAGAGGAGTGATAAGATATTATCTGAACTAAAAAAAATAAAAATAAAAATATCCTATCTGGCTGTTGAATGCCTCTCTCCATCTAGTATTCTAGGAGGTAAAAATGTGCCTTACAGCTCTGTGTTATGACATCTGAGAGGACTGAAGCCGATTCAGTGTTAGTGTTCTTTCCTTATTCCAAATAGTTTATCTGATTTAAATGCCATTGTTTTTTCTTACCTGTATTTAGCTCAAAACGTCATTGCCTCTGCCTTACCCATGTCTTACCTCTGTCTTTATGTGTAAGAGAGTGGATGAACAACAGAGATCACCTTCCTATTGGTCAGCACCTCTGCATGATCTACGCAAAAGGACTGTCGGGTTGTTTAGCTCCATGGTCCTGCCAATGGCATCTTTTACTGATTAAAACATGATATAGCATGGCTGGTAGGAGAATGCATCTGGAACCACACTTATATGTTGAATCCTGGCTTTGTCAATTACCAGTCAAGAATCCTTAGGTTAGTTACTTCTCTGTGTCTTAGGTTTCTCACCTTTCATGTGGAGATGATAATAATGTCTACCTCATGTGATTATTGTGAGAACTCAATGAATTAAAACTTATGTAATGCTTGGAACAGAGCCTGGAACATAGTAATCAATGAATAAGGGCTAGTTGTATCTCAAATTGTTGGATTAGGCTACTCTTAGAGTAGCCTGCCAAAATTTTTTACATCCATCCGTTTGCAGGGAAATGGGAAGATACTCACTCATTTTCCAATAACAAGGTGTTTGTAGGTGAATGAGATTGGATATTGGAAAAACTACTGGAAGGAAACAGAATGGAAAACAATAACCACAGGACTATGGAGAATATCAATATTTAAGAAAAGGAATGAGGGAAGTAAAAATGGGTCAGCAGAAAGAATGTTCTGAAAAAGTAGAAGGACAACCAGATGAAAGTAGGGGTAGAGTAACAAATGGTAACAGACAACGCGTGGTAAATGCAAAGAGATCAGTAGAATGGCAGGTAAAAATAGATCACATAGATTGTATCATTTGGAAATTTTGACTTTGTTTAGATGGTGTTAGGGCATACTTGGGACAATAACTTGATTTATTATTAAGTTATTATTATTAAGTTATTATTAAGTGGTTAAAACCTAAATATGAGGTGAAAAGTTATAAACAACCATTCTGATAGGAAAATCGAAGGCGAGAGAAAAAGTGGTTGCTTTGCAAGGAAGTTGGAATTATGTGTGAGAGAGAGACTGTGTGTGTATACATTAAAAATATATTGGGAAAATAAGAAAATGTTTATAAGATGGGAATATATTGCAATGGAAAATATAATGTAAACATCTAAAATTAACGATAATGGTTTTTTTCAAGGAAGATGTATTAGACTCTGGTTGCAAAAGGGGCAATTACAAGCACTCTGCATGGGTTTGGATCCTATCTTCAGCGCTTGCTAGCTGTGGCCATAGGCATGTTGTCAAAGATCTCTGTGCCTCAGTTTCCATAACTGTAAAACTGGAATAATAGTAGGACCTATCTCAGAGGGTGGTGACAGGATGTTATGCCGAGACAGACCTCAAGTGTATAATAAGCACAGTAGAATTAATAGCTGCTGATGTACAGACAGGGAAATGACATTTTCAATAGAGAGATATGTCAGCAAAGACGTAACTTAGTTGTGAAACATAGGGGAGGGAATTTGAGAAAATTCTTAACTGAAACCCTCTACTTTCTCAACAAATAAGAGGAAATTTTTCTGACATTAAGGAGGGCAAACATGTTGTCTGAAATTTAGAGAAAGTGTAGGATTTGGACAAGGGATCTGGAAATGGCAAAGAGAGAAAAAATAGTGGATTAAGACAGACTAATGACCCAGCCGAGGGTGATATGACCACACTTACTTAAAAGCCAATGTGCATGCTTGTGAGATTTTTTCTCTAGCATATTTTTTCAGGTAAAGATCCTCAGGGAATGATACAGGGTGGTGTATTAGCCAGGATATGTGACGTTATGCTGCAGTGACCACCCTATCTGGTCTATGCAGATCTGAAGGAGAGGTAGGGGTGGGGTTGGTGAGGTATCTGCTTCTCACAGTCATTCAGGAAACCATTCTCTCAGGGATGTCACAATTTTTTTTTACTTTTATTTTTAAACATTTTTCTTGTGTTAAGACATATATATATATATAAACATAAAATTTAACTATTATCAAGTGTACAATTCGGTGGCATGAACTATATTGACATTGTTGTGCTACGATCATTACTAAGCATTTCTGGAAATTTTGATTGCACCAAACTGACACTCTGTACCATTAAACAATAACTTCTCATTATACCCTCCTCTAGGCCCTGTTAACCACTATTGTACTTTCTGTCTCTATGAATTTAAGTATTGTACGTATGTCATATAAGTGGAATCATACAATAGGTTTTTTCCTTTTTTTGGTCTAGCTTATCTCACTTAGCATACTGCTTTCAAGATTCATCCAAGTTGTAGCATGTGTCAGAATCCATGTTTTAAGGCTGAATAATATTCTACTGTATATACACATCATGTTTTATCTATTCATCTGTCCATGGATATATGGATTTTTTCCACCTTTTGGTTATTGTGAAATGCTACTATGAATACTGGTGAACAGACATTTCTTTCGGTCCCTACTTTCAATTATGTTGGGTATCTATCAAGAAGTGGAATTGCTGGGTCACATGGTATTTTTGTATTTAAAATGTTAAGGAACTATCAGAACCATCATACTGTTTTTACAAAAAAGTACAGTACTTTACATTCCCACCAGCAGTGATTTTGTATATGTGTGTACATATATATACACACACACACAAACACACACGCATCCATCCATCAAGACTAAGTGAACTTTATTTTAGGAATGCAAGTTTGGTTTAATAGCCAAAAATCAATCAAGTCATTTCATCATGTTGACACACTATAAAAACAAATGAAAGAGTATGACCCTCTCAAAAGGTGCAGAAAACACATTTGACAAAATTTATAACCCATTTATGATTTAAAAAGTAAGTCTCAGGAAACTACGAACAGAAAGAAACTTCTTCAACTAAATAAATAGCATCCATCTAAAAGCCACCAAAATATTTTTTATAGGTAAAATATTGAATGCTATTCTGCTAAAATGTGGAACAATAAGGCAATGATCTTAAATAAACAACTTCTATTAGGTAATTTATTAAATATTCTAAGTGCACCAGGGCAAGAAAAAAATAAAAGTGTGTGGCCGGGCGCAGTGGCTCATACCGGTAATCCCAGCACTTTCGGAGGCCGAGGTGGGCAGATCACCTAAGGTCGTGAGTTTGAGACCAGCTTGACCAACATGGAGAAACACCGTCTCTACTAAAATACAAAATTAGCTGGGCATGATGGCACATACTTGTAATCCCAGCTACTCGGGAGGCTGACTCAGGAGAATCGCTTGAACCCAGGAGGCGGAGGTTGCAGTGAGCCAAGATCATGCCATTGCACTCCGACCTGGGCAACAAGAGCAAAACTCCGTCTCAAGCAAACTAATAAACACCACAAAAATATACAACAACAACAACAAAACCAGTGTGATGATTTCAAGGGAAAAGTAAAACTGCCTTTCTTTGCAGGTGATAACTATGTATGTCATCAAAAAGGTTGGTTCTATAAAATACTATTAGAAATAATAATTGATTTTAGCAAGGCTAATGATACAAGGTCCAAAGATAAACCAACTGTATTTTTATAAGAAATGTGATTTTAAAATTGTAACACATAATTGTAAAAATATAATTTTTGTTAGCAATAATAAACTTGGTAATAAAATTATCAAAAGATATGTAAAACATTTACACTAAGGTCTCCAAAATGTTGCTGGGAAATTTAAAAGTACTGAAAATATGAAAATATATCCTGTGTTTGTGGATTAGAAAACTCGATGTTATTAAGAAGCTGCCTTTCCTCCAATGATTCATAAATTTGATGCAAAGCCAAACAAAATTTCCACAAGCTCTTTTGTAGAAGTTAACAAGATGGTTCTAAATTTTGTGGGGAAATACAAAAGACCTAACTAGATTAAACAATTTTGAAAAAGCGGAACAATGTGCTACCTTTTTTATTAACTGATCTTAAGAATTATTTTAAAATTAAGCTAATCAAGATTATGTGGAATTGGCATGAAAAGAGATATATAAATCAATTGAACAAAATATAGAGTGCAGGAATAAATCTGTTTATACATGGTCAATTGATTTTAGACAAAGGCATAAAGGCAATTCAGTGGAGAAAAAGATACTCTTTTTTCAACAAATGGCTCTATAGCTATTGCATTAACATGTGAAATATTAATGGAATTATCCCCAACCCCTACCTCACAATATACACAAAAACTTAGAGATGGATCATATACCTAAACATAAAAGCTAAAACGATACATTTCAAAAAAGTAATTATTAGACAATTTTTTTATGACCTTTGGAAATGGAAAGATGTTTTAGTAAAAAACAAGTAGTAGCAACCATAAGAAGAATTAAATTTAGAAAGTGGACCTCACCAAAGCGATTTTTTAAAAAACTGCCAATCAAAAGTTATTATTAAGAAAATAAAAAGACACTACACAGAATGAAGAAAATATTTATAATACCTAAATTTGAAAAAGGTCCTATATCCAGAATACACAAAGAATCTACAAATCATTAATGAAGAGTAAACTAGTCAATAAAAATGGCAGGATACTTGAACAGCCACTTACCAAAATATATGGCAGGCCAGTAAGTCCACGGAACAGTCCTCCATTAGGACCAAATACTGACTCTATGCCCATTTGAATAACAAAATTAAGACTGAAAACACTAAATATTTGTAATGATATGGGAGTCACTAGAACTTTCATTCATTACTTATGGGGCTACAAATTATTACAGTCCCTTTGAAAGACTCCTTGGCTATTTCTTCAAAGTTAAACAAACTCCATCAATCTACCACCCAGGTATTTACAAGAGAAATGAATCATATGCCCACAAATAGCAGTTTACCAAAATGTTTATAGCAACTTATTCACAGTAGTCCCTAACTGGAAGTAACTCAATTATCCTTAAGAGAAAAACAGAAATTCTGATATATTCATATGATGTAGTACTACTCAGCGTTAGGCAAGAATAAACTATTGGAAGATGGACAGAAATATTGAAGAACTAAATGAAAACATTTGATTAAATTTAAGAATCAAAACAAAAGAGTACATACTGTATGATACAATATGTGTATGCTTCAAATACAGGCAAGGGTAGTCTCTATTGATTAAGGTCAGAGTATTGGCTGCGTAAGAAGTCTGTGGAATTCCTATATGGGAACAGAAGGGAAACTTTCTAGCACGATGGAAATGTCCTGTATGTTGGGTACAAGGGTATGTGTATTTGTCAAAATCATTAAATTGTACACTTAAAATATGCATATTTCATTGTGTATAAATTAGTTTAAAAATTGTGCAAGCTTGGCTAATAAATAACAACATGTAGAGGAAGAAGTGGTACTGATTTCAGTCATGTTGACTTTTTGGTGTTTCTTTTACACTGACCCCTTTCACACTCCTTCCCATTCTCTTCTCAACTGTAAATGGCTCTTGACAACATTTGACCTCCCCACTTTTGTATGCAGCTCCTTTCATGACAATCTCTCCTCTTCATTTTTTTCCTTCAAATACCTCTCATTCTTTTCTTTCCCATATCCCTTATTCCAGTTCCTTTGTCACTGTGAGTGATGAAGAGTATACTAAACTGTTGCCTTTTATCAATCAACTAAAATCAAATATTGATTGAGACAGGGTCTCACTCTGTTGCCCAGGCTGGAGTGCAATGGTGTGATCACAGATCACTGCAATCTTGATGTCTCAGGCTTGCGCAGTCCTCCCACTTTAGCCTCCTGAGTAGCTGGGACTACAGATGCATGCCACCACACCTGGCTAATTAAAAAAACTTTTTTTTTTTTTTTCTTTTCCAGACAGACAGAGTCTCACCATGTTGCCCAGGCTGTTTCAAACTCCTGGGCTCAAGTGATCCTCTCACCTCAGCCTCTCCAAGTGTTGGAATTATAGTCATGAGCCACTATGCCTGACCCATTTTTTTTATATGTATAAAATTTTAGAGCTCACAGTGAATGAATTAGCTTAAAAATACTTTGTGTCATCAAATTTGGAAAATCTTAATTTTACCTTGTATTTTAAAAATCAGTTTCACGACTAATACTGAGTCGTCAGAGAGTTTCATGGGCCTGAAGAGCTTTTAATCTGGGGTGACAGGGGTAGACCTTAATTAAATAACGACATAATGAATGTATGTAAACAAAATGACTTCTATCTCTGAGGGGAAGCAAGTCTTCTAAAGACTCTTTCCTCTCCCTTTTTATTTACATCTCCCACACATTTTTACCATGTATTCTACCCTTGAAAGGTCACTTTAATGTATCTCCTCAATTCTGTACCTTGCCCATTGATCCCGCTCCAGTGCCTCCTGTGTTTCACTTGCACCAAGATGGCTCTTTACCTGTCTCTGTGATTCCAGCTGGATCCATCTCTTCTCTTGCCACTTTTCCTTTCCACTTCCATCTTCACCGTCTGACTCATTCTCTCCTTATCTCTAACCAGACCAACCGTGGTAGTTTAGAAATAGAGTATACCCTTCGGTGTTTCTGTATCTTAACACCGGCTATGCCCTCCTTCAGGAAAGCCTACACCCAGGCCCTGACTCGGTCAAATATCCAATGGTTACTGAACTAGTCATTTCTGGGAAGCCTTCTCTGCTATCTCCTGCCCATGCTTCCCTTTGATTACTTTTGCTTATTATTATATGTACCATTTTGTCTTTTTACCTGCTGGATTGTAAACTCTTTTTGAAAAACAGATTCTATCTTATAATCTGTGTATTTCCAGCCCAATGCCTGACCCATTGTAAGCATTTAATAAGTATTAGTTGATTGAATGTTTCATGAGAAATATTTTAAAAGGTAACCAACCTTAACTCCAAGGAATTGTGTGTGTGTGTGTGTTTGCCTCATTTTTATTTATTTATTTTTATTTTTTTGATCTAATTCCTTTATTTACAAACATATTCACACATGGAAAATGATAAAATTTATTGTAGGAAAGTGCAAAAAGAAATAACATATCTAGGTACTTTCTCTGAAGCTGAACATTTTTGCCTGTTATTTTTTATGAAATAGATTCTGAAACAACAGTCTTCATTGTTAAGAAATTAATGAAGTAAAAACTGGCTTTTAAAATCATCTTCTTAAAAGAATATTAACACTTCTTTCTATTTTTCTTAGTTTTAAAGAAAAGTAGAGGAGTTAATATTCTTTTAAGAGGATGATTTACTTTATTCAGTAGAAGAGTGTGCACATCACTGGCCCACTTTTAACATGATGAGGATAATAGGTAGGTTTAGGTTGGTGATCAAAATTAAAGTCTGAAATCTGCATCTAAATTATGAGTTGCTTGCTTGTGAGAAATTTCCTAACTGGGCCTGCTTCCAAAAGCACTTCACTGAAGCTTCATGGAATTTTCTCAACTGCTTTATTTGTTCCTTCTCCACGCTTCTTCCCTGGTGCATAGAGGTACATCTGTCTGCTTTCTGCCTTATCAAGCACGAATCTACATCTGCGAGGAAAACTCCACTTCCTTAGCTAAAAACCTGTATCTGATTGTGGTAATAAAGCTCTACTTCCTCAGTTCAAAACATACATCAGACAAGACCAATTACTCCAAATGACTCACAGTAACAGGCACGGCAATAGTCATCTTTTCACAGCCTTTGAACTTCTACTGCTTCAAAGGTGTACTAAAATGTGGTTATGAGGCGATTGTCTAAAATTGCCAAATTACCAGTTTCCAAGCTTTGACATTTGTTATTTTGCATAACTTGACAAAGGAAATCAGCAAGATTACCCACCAAGAGGAAAAGAGACCAAAAAAAAAAAAGCACCAGAAAAGTCTCTATGACATAGGTGGGACTGGTGGTATGATGCCTCTTAGGCAAAGAGGAGAAACAGGCTTTAATTATTGCTATAATTAGGATATGAAGATAAACATGCAGATATTTTTTATTCTTATTCTTGCTCTGAAAAGTATAAACAATATATTACTCTCTGAATGGTCAAATGATAAAATTTTTCTTTAAAGGAAGCCACTGTCTGTGAATTCTGTCAAAGAAGTTCACATGGGTATCGAAAGGGCCAACAGTGGTGAAGAGTCGTCAAAACTCATAATTGCCTCCCAGCTGTTTAGAAACTTACATCAATTAAATTTGTGGTCATACTTGTTTCTGTCCTTTCTCCAAGGGTAAATTTAGCGGTGACTGTCTTCGAGGGAAATATTTTCTATACATTTATCACATTTCTGCCATACTTGTTCATTAGCATAAAAGACTTTTCATTTTATCTCTTATAAACATCTTTAAAATAACTACCTTCTGTATAAAACCTCTTTCTAAGAACTGTAGGTTATACAGAGAGGGGCAACAGAGTGCTGCCTTTGTAAGCATGTTCTCTAGAGCCCAATGCCTAGGTTCAAATCCTGGCCCATCCATGTGTCCCGCTAGATGATTGCAGGCAAATTACTTAATGTCTGTCTTAGTTTCTGCATCTAGGAAATGTAAATAAAAAGATGCTACTTACCTCATGGGTGGCTGTGAACATTAAATATATTAATATTCATGAAGCATTTCAAATGGTACCTGGCACCTTGTAAGCAGTATGTGCTTTGTAAATTTTTTAAAAAGATGAAGAGTATGCACATTTAAAAATTACTTTTTAGAGATTGATTACATTGGTGGCAAAATGTTCTGTGTTTAAAAAAGGAAGAAAACCAATGAGGAAAAATTTTGAAGCCCATTTCCTGAGTCTGAGGTGAAGCAGTTGGTAACCCACATTAGCCAGCTTCTTCTGTAATGTACACCACACTGAGCCACTAAAGGTTTCCCCTAGCTGAAAGTCCAGAGACCTTTACTAAATCTGCTAAACCAAGCTTTCCTCAAAATGCCTCTGCTTATTTTCTTAGACCGTCACTCCTGTTAAAAGGAGGAGTAAAAAAATCCCAGCCCTTGAAAATGTACTCTTTCTCACCAATAAGTAAGCTATTGTAATAAAGTGATATTATTCACAACTTACAAGTACGTGGCCCAGTCCTGGTGCTAGGTGGAAATTTAGATCAGGAGAGACACTGTAGGCTATTTGGTTCAAACTTTTCAGTTTACAGAAGAAAGAGACTTCAATGAAACAGATGTCAGGTGAGTATTCCAAGATTACAGTCAGTTAGCAATGGATTTGGGCCATACTGGTGGAGAGCATGCCTTGTGGAGTCAGACAGCAACAAGTTCCATTTCCAATTCTCTTAATTTCGTACCTCTGAACACGTCTTAATCTTAGTTTCCTCACCCTTAAAAAAGATAGTTAATATTTTTAGATGAGATAATAATTGTAAAGCAATTAGCACATTGGCTGGCTTGTAGCAAACTCTTACTAAAGGTACCCTCAAAGTCTATACTCCATGATGTGTTTTGAAACATATAGTTGGCACCTTAATTTTTTGGGCAAATGATGACTGAGTCAAACGTTCATACTCATATTTAAATATAGCTCATATCCTGTAAATAAACCTGCAGAGTCAAGTTTTATCTTGTCCACTCTGTGTTACCCAGATCTTGTACAGGAAATGGAGTGTATTTAATATTGATGACTCTGTATGTGTCATTTAATCGTCTCTATTGATTGGATTTCATCAGAGTGTGGGGCTTGGACAGAGCTTTGATTAGACTGTAAGGATTCTTTGCTGTTTTCTTTTACCCGACACCGTATCAATGTACCTTCTGGTGTGATATCACTTTCACAATCAATATCTGAAAAAAGCTCTGCACATAGGCCTACAGGAAAAGAGAGAAGGCACTGCCTCTAAGTCCCCTTATACACATAGATTAAACTTCTCCAATTGAAAAAGGTTTATTGCATGTTTTAGAGCAGGATGGAGAAGGAAAAAAGACCTGAAGGAGTCTCCATAGATTTCTTGTGTAATTTGCGCATCATTTTTTATTTAAAAGTGTCAAATTCTCCCTTTTAATGTTGGTTGACATTTGAGAATGGATCATTTTTATCAGTGAAATTGTACAGTTTCAATCTAGTGTGGTTTTTTTTCCTAGATGTAATAATAGTCTATAAATATATTATTTGGGCAAATTGATATCTTAGACAGACTATTCTTGTCCAGATTCATTTTGCATGGATTTTACTGCTGTGAAATGTCCGCTGGGCCTCCCTGACTAATCTTCCACTGAGGCAAAGTTTATTTTTCTATTTGCCCAAGTTGTTTCACCAGGAATACACAGAGCTCAGGCTCCAGATTTAAATAACACAAACTAAGTGGCATTATGCAAAAATGTGTCTTTTTATACTAGGTTCATGAAGTTTGTGGTGGTGTCTTAATGCTGACTGGGAAACGGGCTGGGAAAAATGCTTATTTATCTCTCCTCTGAAACATGGAGTTTTCTCCAAGGTCAGTTGCTGGGATCTTGTTGGTCAGAATTGCACCAAAACTTTTGGAAATAGATGAGGCAAGTCCAATAATGTTAAACTATTTTAAGTATCAAACCCTGTAGTTTGGAAAGAGTATATCCCATCATATAAAATGTAAATTTCCAATAAAACAATTATCTGGCATCAAGGTAGTTAGTGTTATCTCCTGAAATGAAAGTTTTCTGCCATAGAGTGGTAGGAAAAAATGGATAAATACAAGAAATCTATTCTTTACTACAACCGTCCTCTTTTTCCTGTACTTCTCACTTTCTGTAACTTCGGCATCTCCTCCTGCAGGTTCTTTTATCCTTGTGTTGTGTTCTTCCTTTTGTCATATGTTACTTTAGAAAGTGCTTGGCAAACCAAGGACCATGAGCCAAATTCTGCTGTCTGTTGTGAAAACAAAGCTTATTGGAATACAGCCACACCCATTTGTTTGAGTATTGTCTATGGTTGCTTTCCAACTACAATGGCAGAAAAGAATAGTTGTGACAGGAACCAAGTGGCAGGCAAAGTCTAAAACATTTGCTATCTGGCCCTTTACAGAAAAAGTTTGTAGACCCTTGCTTTAGAACAAGTTTACGTTGTGAAAGAATAAGCTTTATGTGAGAAGTTGGAGGAGAATTGGAACTAAGTGCTCCACAAAATACCAACCTGTTCTCTGGCAATAATTGTAATTTCTGCATATTTTCTATATCCTATTTTAAAAGATACAAGTATTTGAGTGTCATTTCTATGTACATTTTTACACGACATTCTTAATACAAGGAGGTATTAAGTTGCTGAAGATGCGGGTCTACACAGTTTGTTATTGCACTTTCCCTGATGACATTATAAACTAATCTTTTTTTTTTTTTTGAGACAGAGTCTTGCTCTGCTGCCCAGGCTGTAGTGCAGTGGCACGATCTCGGCTCACTGCAAGCTCCGCCTCCCGGGTTCATGCCACTCTCCTGCCTCAGCCTCCCGAGTAGCTGGGACTACAGGCGTCCGCCACCATGCCCAGCTAATTTTTTGTATTTTTAGTAGAGACAGGGTTTCACTGTGTTAGCCAGGATGGTCTCGATCTCCTGACCTCGTGATCCGTCCACCTTGGCCTCCCAAAGTGCTGGGATTACAGGCATGAGCCACGGCGCCCAGCCTATAAACTAATCTTTTAAAAATGTCTCTTCTGACTTACCTCACCTCCATAAAAAATAGTTTAAATGTGTGGTTGCCTCAGAAGAATGAGAGGGCATATATTTTCGTATCTTTTTTGATACTGAATTTTTTAAAAAATCATGTGCACAAATGTATTTATTTAAGACATACATTAAAATTAATACTTCCCAAAGAGTTTATTACATCTCTGGTAATTATACAAGGTATAGGTATTTTTACATTTAATAAGATAGAATATCATGTAAAAGTAACTTTGTAACACAGTATTTTTCACATTGCATTAGTCTATTTTGTGTTGCTCTAAAGGAATACCCAAGGCTGGGTAATTTATGAAGGAAAGATGTTTATTTGGCTCACTATTCTGCAGGCTGTACATGAAGCATGGTGTCAGCATCTGCTTCTGGTGAGGACCTCAGGAAGGTTTTACTCATGGTGGAAGGGGAAGGGGAAGCAGGAGTGTCACATGGTGAGAGAGGGAGCAAGAGAGGGTCCAGGCCATTTTAAGCAATCAACTCTTGCATGAACTAAGAGTGCAAACTCACTCATAACCACAGGGAGGGCACCAAGCCCTTTATGAGGGATCTTTCCCTGTGACCCACACACCTTTCACCAGACCCCACCTCCAACAACAGGGATCACATTTCAATTTCAGATTTGGAAGGGACAAATAACCAAAATATATCACACATAAATTTTATTTAAATGTTTCTATACTTACAATCAATGAACTTTAGGTAAGAAAATTACAGCTCTGTTTAACTAAAGTGAAGATTCTCAAGCATGACCTTTCCAAACTGTTCTAAAACGTAATAGAAGAAACCACTATTTATCGAGTACTTAGTAAGTATCAAATGTTTTAGGTAAAACATTTTAGTGAAACTCCCTAACAGCTCTGGAAGAGGGTATAGTTGAAGTGATAGAGGCTCAGAATTTAGCTCACTAGGGAAGCATAGGAAGGTAGGTATGTCTGAGTCTGTAGTTCAGGCTTTTCTACAATACCAGGTGCTTCTGACTAAAGGCAGTTCTCTGTGGCATGCAGACTTTAAATGCACTTGGCTGCCAATTTCAGTACAGACTCTGGGACAAGTGAGACTTGAGATAGGAAATAAGTTCTTGCTTGGACATATTGGTTCTCAAGATCATTTTTGTTTATGTACTAATCAAATGCATCACCATTTTTAGGTACAGGTTAGTGGGGCCTAGTGCATCTACAGTCAAAGCAAATGAACAGTGAATATGCCGTCCTACATTTCCTGTTGCTGAGCCTTTGCTCCCGCATTCCCTCCTTCTTGCTTATCATCTGATCTTCTTCAATTTGTCTGCATCTGATGAAAACAACCTGTCCTAAGAAGTCTGGCTCAACTGGTCATAAAATCTGAAAAGCTTCCCAGACTTCCTTAGTCATAAATAGTCTTTCTTTTTGAAGCATTTTGTCTTTACTTCTCTTTATGGCTCTTCACAGTAATCACCTAGAAGTGTATCTTCCTTCATAGGCATCTAGACTAGCCTCTTTTGTCTGCATAGACAAGGAAGTCACTCAGGTTATCATAAATCTTGTGGGTTTCTGTTTGCTTATTAGTGTTTTATAAGGGCAAAAGTGCACATATAAGTCTCAAGAGAAGAGAGACATAGCCCTATAACTGTTTCCCAGGAAAGCGAATTGGGAAACTGAAGGAACCCATGCACCTTGTGGGTACAGCAGTCATCTTCATTGGCCTTGATAGCCTAACATCATACAGACCCTGCAGGAAGGAACCACGCCCCATTCATCTCTGCATGGTAGCAAGTGTACTGCCTCAAACATTGGAAGCACTGAGCGCCTGCAGGACAGAGGGATGGAGATTTGCCTGGGTCATGGAATGAATATTTTCCTTAGAAGAGGATCCCATTCCAATAGCAGACTGAGTGAACTTGATTACCCATATATTAATAATTTCTTTTTTCCTCTCCATTCTTCTCTCCACAGCCAAAATCCTTCTGCTGAAACTGTCATTGTGCATTATGACAATGCTTAGTTTCCAGACTGTTATACTCCAATTTCCATCGCACTCTCTGTGAAGTCATCACAGCAAGGCCATCACACATAGAAGACTCTCAATAAATGTTGACTGAATTGGTGGCTAGCAACCAGCTGTAATATCATTCTGTGCACACACCATGTATGAGATACAGGGGTCTGAGGACTCCTCCCCACATAGTTTGTATTTTCACTGAGAGGAGGGAGTTATTATATTTAGATGCACAAGCTCTTCATTTCAATTGCCTGTTCAGGAAAACAACTACATACTTGTACTGAAAATGCAATTCTGTGGCTTATGAGAGCTATTTTATTATTTAATGAAATTTACTTATGCAGAGGAAACTAAAGATTTAAAAATACATATTCAATACTAAATAAATTCTTTAAATGATATCAAATTTGAGGGAAAGATATGAAAGCTGTGTATCTGAGGTCTGGATAAGGGTTGAGAGAAGGCTTATATCTTTAGCTGAGGAACTGGATAAAAATAGGGAGAATGCCATAAGCTGTAAGGAATAATTCTGAATTGGCACAACCAGGAAAGGTAGGATTTGCCTGCTACTTTGAACATATCCTTCATGTTCATTATACTGTAGACCATTAAGCTATTTTATGGGCAAGAGAAAAGTTCAAGTACAGCACAAGTTGCCAAAAGGATTATGAAGTTCATTTTGATTGATCAATAATTAACTGTACCTTGTGAAATTATAGGCTTGACTAACTGTGGAATGTATTGTAGTGAACAGCCTGAGCTGCCAGAAAGAACAGAGAAGACAGAAGAAAAAGCAATGGAAACTGAAACATCTGTCCCCTTCATGCTGCAAGAGCTGGTAACCAAGATCTCACTGTTTCCTTCTCTATCTAAAGGACAAACAGCGCAAAGCAGGGATTGGATTGATATGGGACACTACAGAAGATGTTTGCTTATAATTATTTCTAGCACTTTTTTTGAAGCTCAGGGATAAAACATTTCCAATTATTCATCAAGCTCTTGGAACTCATAGGCCTCTGTAATAGGGATTTAGCAGAACAACAAATAGCATGCAAGAATACAGATGAAAGGAAGGAATGTGAAGGGATTATTACCATAAAAAGCAAATGACTATTTGATGAAATTACAACAATATGGAGTGTCATAGAGATACAGAAAAGTAATGCTAATTAATAAATATGTAGTTGTTTAGCATTGGTTTGAATTGTGTCATAGCTATGAAATGAGTATTAACCTGTCACTTTCTTTTCACAGGTGACTATCAAAGGAAGAGAGACAGACCTTCTGAAAGATAATTATTATAAACTTTGTATTATTTCAGTAGCTGTGTTGGAAAAGCTGCCTACCTTAGACCATTGACAGCTCAAACTTTTAAAATATTTGTGTAAATACCTTTTAATAGCATCTGACAGCCTTAGTCTACCCAAATGTATGATGATTTTTATTACTTATTTACGGATTACACCCTATCTACTTCTAAACAGATTTTGAGCGTTGTTTAACATAGACTGTCTCAAATCTAAAACAAAGCATGAGGGCTGACTATCTCTGCTCCTGTTCTATAATTCCTCTGCATCCTGTTCCTCCTTTGCTAGTACAGAGAAAAGTTAAATTATCTATAGATAATGACAATTATAGCAGAGATATGCTTTAAAAACTTGCATTTGGCAGATTTTTAAATGCTGAGTGCTGTCAAAGTGGAAGGGAGGGAAGGCAAAATTGCTTTCTAGCCACATATAGCTGGGCCATCCTTCCAACAGTATACGTCAGTCCGGGAAATAGATTGCTGTTCAAAAATACATAGAATTTAGTTTTTTCAGTTACCTTTGAGTAGATGACATATTTCTGTTTATTTTTAAATAAAATACAACATTTTAAGAAAAAGGTAACAAAGAAATTCAAATTAAGTGGCAGGATGGAGTCTCAAAATCTCTTCTATTGTCCCAAACTGTAAGAAGCTGCCACTGGCTAAACCTTTTTGTAATGACACTGAAGAGCTCAGTGGTCCATTCTGTCATGAGCCCTGTTAGCCCCAGCACCTCCTTCAGAGGGCACAGAGCTGTTTAGGAACTAGGCAGTTAAGGTCTTTGAGGTTTTGTGTAGTTTTTTTTTTTTTTTTTTTTTCTCTAAACAACTAAAATTTCTGTTTTATAGGCATAAAATACTTGTTGGAGTAACCAAGCATGTGACTCACAATGGCATAGCCTAATAAAGCAAATCAATTTGCTACCTCTTAATGTGCTTTAAAGGAAATAGGAAGTTAAATTTGCAGTTTGGAAAGGTTCACGTTTATACATTAAGATACATCTGCCACCTATATAACATTAATAACTATTAGCTCTACAAACCTACATAATTATAGTTCTAAATAGAAGATCACCTCCTGGTCAGCTTGTGGGTGAAGAGGTAATAAAAGAGGTCAAATGTTCCAGGACCTTTAAAGAACTAGAACTTCGACAATATCCGTCAGGGAAATAAACACATGTGTATGAAATAGGATTGCACTTATTTTTGAACAGGAAGGAAATTTAAAGAGAAGGGGAGAAATAAAGAAAGAAAAGGTATCTAGTCATTTTCTATTCATAGTCTCCTGAAATTGAAAATAGGAAAAATATTTCAGTTTTATACTGATTTTCTTATAGCTTTTGGAAGTTATTTATGTACATTACACTAAAATACCACAATAAAGTTTTTGTTTACTATGATTTAAAGTAAAGTAAATGTTTTATGACCAGGATTTAAAGTTACATTTTTGACTGCAAATAATTCTTTGGAATGAATATTTCCCAGTTTTGCTCTTATACTAAACAAATCTGCAGCGTGTTACTTTAAAAATGAAATAAAGCCTGTGTTCATAGTGACAGTCAATAACACTACAGCATAATAATCAATTGCTATTTGTAGCAGCAGGACTAGCAGTGGGGGCAGATCAGTGCAAATTACTGTCACTGTGTGCTTTCATGTATGCAGCCAGCCTGTAGAACCCAAGACAAATGATGCCCTGTGCAATGGAAAGAGACAGTACTTAGTCATACCTGCACAGCAGCAAAGCCATGTATGCCGGCATCAAACGTAACAGGAAAGTGGATATAAATTTGAAACATTGATGGGTAGGAAAAATAAATTAATCCAGCTAAGAGTTCTGGTCCCAAGATTTAAAGTTAAATGCTTATCCTTTGTTTCTATGAGCTGGAAATAGGTGGATTACAGGTGTCTAGGGATCCACAAAAAGGTTAGATGGCTTTTTAGTGAACATCAGAGAAGTCTGCACTGTACTTTACTCCAGTGTTGCAGAGATGACTCTAAAACCAGATATTGAGTGTAAATCACTTGCTATGGTCAATTCTAGTGACAAATTGGAATCATCATTTATTCCACATACAAATAAGAAACAACCTGTAAGAGGAGTAAAAACCGTGTTTATCAGTATCTTTAATCATTAAACTATTTTTAAAAATCGTTTTGAGTTTTATATTTAATTTGAAGAAAGAAAGAATGCCTCTGGCCTGACTTTGGGAAACCCTTAAGTGTTTTAACAAACTAAGCAGGTTATTTTGAAGCTAGACCTGCTGACTCTCTACCTGGGTCTCTTGGACTAATGAATCCGGCCAGATTGCCTGCTCTTTGCAGGGAGGTAATATGGAGTAATGGGAAGGAAAGGAACCGGGTTTCCTCATTCAAATCCACACATGCCTATATTTACAAAAACCAAGTTCAGCAAATTGATAGTACACTAATCCCTCTATTTCTAACATTCCTCAGTAGTTAATTAAATCTGCAGAGAAGTATATTAACTCATTCAGGAGAAACATGCTTCAAATGTTAGCTTGAACAGGATCAGAACTGGCTACGTAATTTACTCCACAGTCTGCAAAATAGTTTGCAAAAAAATCAACATGGCAACAACAGTACATTAAACCAAACATAGGGCCTTTCTATGTCAGGAACCCCTTGTGACTGCATGGGTTGTACCTCCATGAAGCCAGCCCTCAATAGGAGACTTTTTCTTTCTTCTCTTCAACCTTATCGCAAACATTGGCCTAGTTTGGCTTAGGTTACTTAAACCTCAGCAGACTGATTCTGAAGGCAGGGGTTGCAGACTGATAGCCTTCAGGCTAAAGTTGGCCCAAAGACATATTCTGTTTAACCTGATGGGTGAAAATTATGGGTGAAGACTGAGTAACAGCTGTTGTCTTTGGATGAGACTTGCTCACTTCAGGTTTTCACAATCACTGTTATTCTTTATTGATTTACAATGAGCCATTTTTGCTCCTTACTTGCTTAGCCCCTGTTGACTCTTGAGTTTGCCACCTATTACATGGAAATGAAAATCTTTGGCCAGCATTTTATGCTCCTAAAACCAGCACAAATAATAGTAAAAACTTCATGCTGATAAAACTATATATATATACACACACACATATATATATTTACACATATATATATACACACACACATATGTATTATATATAGAGAGAAAATATTTGCTAAAGCACAAATGAGGTAATAGGATTGATTATATAGTGATAGTATTGATGAAATATATACTCAGTAAACTATTCTCTTAGTAGAAATGGCATTAACTCAGTACCCTATCTAATAGAAATAGAAACCTGTTGGGACCAAATGTCATTTTCTGTTTCACCCTGTTTACTTCACTGATCTAGATGGAAAAACTTCAAGAATTCATTTACCAATATGCTGAGCCATTTGCAATTCTGCAATCATATTATAAGCAACTAACAAACACCAAGGGTAGAAGTGAGGGGACACTTAAGTATAATTAAAATAAATTGAAGTGACCCTCGAGAGGAAACAACAATCAATGGAAAATAGCAACTCTCTTCCCAAGTATAATGACTCTATCAAACATGTCTAAGATATATACATCATTGGAAATGTGACAGTTCATCTGATTGTTAAACATGTTGGTGACAAACTGTAATTTCTCAAAAGGGAAAAAATAACCTGAAAATTAATGCACTTAAGATTAAAAGAAAACCTACCAAATATGACAATGCCTTGGGTTCAATATGATGGTTTCCTTATTGATAGTTCATGTTATTAATGTCTTAAAAGTATGACCCTGTCTTATAACTCCATCACTGGTTGACTCCAACTGCAAACCCAATTCACATTTCTACTGGTTTCAACTTCCTAGATTTATTCTAAGATAGAAAGCTTATGCCAATTTAATTGTGATTAGACTTAACTTTTGGCCTAAGCTCACATATGAGAAGATGAACAAATTCCAGAACATTTTTTTTTATTTTTGCAAATGATCATATTTGAGTACAGTTTCAGGATCTGAACTAATAAAATGAAGAATTTAGCATAAACTTCTGGTCTTTGCTGTATTTTACTGATAAAATATGTTTGCCTTATTTGAAACATTTGAAAAAAAATAATGCAAGTGGTAATACACTTGAATCAACATTATGCCATGGTCAGCCACTCTGTCTATGATGTCATGTTTATATAACTTCATATTATAGGATTTGTTTTCTCTGCTCTGCTTCCATATCCCAAATTAGAATTTCATTCAAAGAAATAATTGCCATGTAACCCAGCATGGATTAGAACTATCTTTGGGAGACTGATTTAAAAATATTATTTATGCTTACCTGGTAGAGAAAAGACATGACTACTGCTAACATTACTACAATTTTCCTAAAGATGTCCCTTTTTACTATCCCTGTTAATGCTGGAGATTATCTAAAGGCTTTCAAACTTTCTGTTTAAAATATTCACCACAGAGTTTAAACTAGGTATGTAAGAAATTATTTGTTTAGAACAAAGTCAAGGTGGAGTAACATAGGTTATAGAAAATGTTTTCCATGGAAAAATCTATCTCATGAGGGTGTGAGTTATTTGAACCAGGAAGGCTACAAAGATAGCACCACTAGACCATATTTCTGGGCTGTTTGCTTTTCATGAGTTAGTCTAGGTATATCTGCTTTCCTCTCTTGATTGCCACTTTTCTACACGAATCTCCTTTTACAATTGGCAAATTCCATTTCATGTTTTCTGTAATATCTACGTTTCATGAGTAAGAAAGCTGGCTTACGGGAACATGAATAAAACTTTGACTTGATAAGAATGAAGTAGCACTAAATGGAAATGTTCTTTGCACACGTTCTTTTATTGTACAGAACCATCTGAAACCAAATGGGCCAGGGATGAGGCTGACTTTGCAACTCTGCAGTTGATTAACCTACACAAATTCACATGTCTAATAAATGTCAGGACAAAGATCTGCACCTATGCTCAGAGGCCCCAGCTCTTTCCATTTTGCCATGTTGTCTTTCTGCAGGCCGTGTGGGTGATAGGGCTCGGTCCCTTAAAACCTCATCAGTAAATGACCCAGATGATACCTTTGAGTGTTTTTTAGCTTTTGTTGGTTACAAAGTTTATAGAACCGAAAATTCAAAAGAAAAATAGTTCCTATTCCCTCATTACTCCAAAACAAATTTAAAACTGGTATTGTTGAATTATAGATTCTCAAGAAAGAGGCAATAACAGATTTCTGCTTGTTTGTTTTAGAGGCTGGTTTTGCTGTATTGCCCAAGCTGGTCTGGAGTTCCTAGCCTCAAGTGATCCTCCCACATCAGCCCCCTGAATAGCTGGGATTCCATACTCAAGCTACCACTCCCAAAAGGAGATTTTTTTTTTGGAGTGCTTTTCCCAAGGTATCAAAGAATCTATGCAGATTGCATGTAATTGCCTAAAATGAAAATTTAGTAGAATCTTCTAAATCATAAGACAAATATTTATCTCTATTCTTTATATATTCGGTGTTAAGTGTAATTATTTGAAAATCTGTTTTCATTCACCAAGTATTTGTTGAAGGGATAGTATACATGCAACAATGAATGACACATTGTCCTCTCCTTAGTTTGCTTATATAGTACCTGTGTAACTTTTTTCAGTTAACCAAAATACTAATTATATCTTTCTTCTGGATACATGGTAACATACAGCATGTAAGAGACCATATATGGAGAAAAAAAGACTCAGACATTCAGGTATTGCAGGTACAAATATCAGTCTCATGACTATCTCATATATGTAGTTCCTTTTTGTGTAAGTACTTAAAAAGTAAAATGCAAGCTCAGTGTTATAATAATTTGGTCAATTAACTAGTTTTACTATCTGTAATTTTATCACAAACTTTCAAATTACTATAAACAGTAGTTATTTTTGATGCCCTTTCTGTTTTTTGCAAACTCCCATGTGAAATAAATAGCAGTGCATTCAACTCCACCATTCATTGGTAATCCTGTTCTTTATAAATAGAGAGAAGAAAGGAATCCTAGAAAAGCCCATTTATTTTATGTAGCATGTATATGATAAAGAGCATATCAAGATTTTTATTAAAATAGAAACTCACATTGACTGTTTGCTTGCAATGCTGACAGTATGCTCACAACTGTTGGTTCCAAAAAACATTGCGAAGAATTTTAATGATCTGAATTGTAAGAAATGCATTAACATTAACTAAAGGTGGTGAAGAATCTCTAGTTCTAATTTGCAAACTCCTTTTTTTATCACATCCTTTTCTTTCTTTGGGTTTTGTCATATGAATAGGTATAGCCGTATGGGAAGATATAAGATTGACTGGATAGCAGCAACTTAAAATAATGTGAATGGATCTAAAAGTCAAGATTTTGTTGAATAAAATATGTTTAACTTGTATTTTTTACTCAGAAGAAAAATTGTTGTAAGTTATTTTATTAATATTATACTATTTAAATTTTTGATTATTCACATTTACAAGAAGAAAGGAAAAAGACACAAAAGTGTATTGTGTTTCACATGTTGCAAGATGCTGGTGAAAAGGATGAGAAACCAGACACTAAGAAAAAAAAAACCTGAAGTAAAGAAAAATGCTGCCAGTGGCAAGGTGAAGAAAAAGCACCTCAGGGCCAAAATGCCCAATAAGGGAAAGCCCCACTGCAGCTGAAACCCTGTCTTGGAAGGATCAACAGATATTCCTAATCCGAGGAGTGCCCTGTGGAAGAGGAAGTGTTCAGCAGCTAAATGCAGGATTGAAAAGAAGAAAGGAGACGGTTCTTGCCACTTTCACAAAGCCAGTGGGTGGTAACAAGAACGGTGATCCCCCAGTGTGTAAGTGTGGCCATATGCTTACTTATTATCCTACTGAAGATGTGTCTCAAAAGCCATTGAGCCTTTACAAGAAACCGTTTCATTGGCATGTGAGAAAACAGAAATTGTGTCACTTCCAGGTCCCCTCTGTTTTCCCTCATTTGTCACCACAGAAGCCAAGGGATAGCTTTCCTGAGGCAACTGAGCCACTTGTTCATTGTGATTGGACCTCTGGTCCTCAACTGAGCTTCTCTGTGTTGAACACAACAGAAATGTGTCATTGCTACCTCCAGCAAAATCAGTGTAAAAATCCCAAAGTTTCTCACTGATGCCTACTTCAAGAAGAAGCTGCAGAAAGCCAGAGACCAAGAAGGTGAGACCTCTGACACAGAGAAAGGGGAATACAAGGTTACACAGCAGTGAAAGATCCATCAGAACATGCTGGGCTCTCAACTGATGCCAAAACTCAAAGCTGTTCCTCAGCTCCATGGCTGTCCGTGTTCCATGTTCTTTCTCACGAATGGAGATTATCCTTACAAACTGGTGCTCTAAATTTCTACTAAAGAACTCTAATTAAAACAAATGAAACATTTTTAAAAGCACAGTAATCCTACATTATCTCTTAGTTACAATTTGCATGTAGAATCAAACTTGTCAATGACAAAAATGTTATCTAATTTTAAAAGAAAAGGTTTTGAAAAATTGGCTATTGTGAATATTTTATTTTTAGTGAAATGTAAATTTGCTGTATCTACCAGAATCTCAAGAAAAAAGAATTGAACTGAAAATAAATGCTAGCACACATGGCTTTTAAACAGATAGGGTATTACCTTTACTATTCAATACAAATAAACACTATTTGTTTTATCAGAAATAAGGTTGAAATTTACTTTTAGTAAAATGCTAACTAGTTAAAATCACAATTCTGTTGGCATACATGAAGTTTTGGATAAATCTGGATTTTTATTTATTTCTCAGATTATATGATCTATTTATAGATTATAAGAATAGACACCAATAGATACAATCTATATGTTCCACATAGAATGAGATTCATATTATGCTATTTAACGAATAATAATGAATATCAAATTTTGCTTAGTTTGGGGAAAAATCTAAATTTCATAGAACACAGACACACTACTTGAAGAAAGAGTAATGCCTGGCTAACAAGGGACTCTGAGAGAGAAGGACCTGTCTGGTATCTAGAAAGTTATTGGAACCAGCACATGGTTAGTTTATCCGTGTTGCAATTTTAAATATTAACAACTCTGTATAAAACTCAGCAAAACTGACAACCAACAACACTACCACTAGAAATGTCATTTGTTTTTTCAAAGATGTCCAGTGAGATATTTTGCAGCACTTAGGGTTTATCAAAGTGTAGCATTTGTAATGTGGGAAAATGGCCTTCAATAATTGCCCAACCCTTAAAATGGTGGCAATTGCTGAGGGCCTAATATGATTTGGCAAAAAGTGCCTTATGTCCTTCAATCAAGAGCTGATTTAATCTTATTACAAAAACGATAGTGGTTTTATTGAAGTCCTATCTAGTCTCTATTGGTCTAGCCAAGTAGATGGAAAATTACTTCCTCTCTTTGTTATTTTAACTTAAGATATTTTGGAAAAGGAAATTAAACTTTAAGTTATCAAGGTAATGTAGTTGATGCTAACAGCAAAAAAACTTTGAAGTTCAAGGAGATTAGTTGGGGGAATGAAATGAGGCTTCTGTGGAGTGGTTAGATGCTTCATGCCAGTTATGATGGGGGCACCTTTTACCCAGAGATAGGAAAATGGTATTTGTTTTATATTATCTTTGAAGTCTCCATAAAACTACCCTTCTGCTCACAATAGCATAATTCATATGGCACCACGGTGCCACATAAGTTGTACAGACCTATTTGAGAGGTTGGCAAGCAAAAATAAATAACTTTGATACACATTTATATTCTAAGTTGAAAAATATGTTAATTAAAGTCTGCATATAATGCATATGGAGCGAAAGATTTGGAGATATAATACAAAGTTAATTGTAGTTGAATGTCAAGAGAGGGGGAGTTTAAAGATTTTCCTCAGTGGTTATTTCTTAGTTATTATCCCTTTGTGCAATAAGAGGCACTGGCGAAATTACTAAACAATAGAAAAGATCCTGGTGAGGTTAGATGACCCTGAACACAATCTTTCAATCCTCAGGGTTGCCTTGCTCAGCTCCCAACATCAGTCACAAAACTGGTCTAGTGTCTGGAACAAATCTGGCTCCTAGGAGGAAAAATATAATGCCTCAACATCAAATACGTCTTGTTTATATTCAGAATATTTAGCTCCCATGACTAGGCTCAAGACTTTTCCTTAAATTTTCCTTAAAATTAGGTCCATGTGTTATATTTCACTTTTAAGGAACTTAGAACTTGCACGAGTTCCCAGGGCCATATTCTCTCTGTGACAGAAATCATTTTCTCCTTTGCCCAAATCTCTTAACTTTTAGAGACACGTTTTTCAATATTAGTCTTTGTGACTGGGTATCTGTTACTCATCCTTGGCTCTATTGATTCTAACAAGATCTTTACCTAGAATTCTATTTCATGAGAAATCCTCCTGGCTTTTATCATTGAATCATTCAAACACTATTAACTACCTTAAATTTATTTATTTATTGAATACTGAATAGGTTCCAGGAGCTTTGTTAAGTGTAGGGATTGAGTAGTGGAAAACAAAAAGTGTTTTCTGTATTTTCCTGGTGTTTACAAGCTAGTGGGGAGGGCTGGCATTAAATTTGTGAACAGAAGAGTGATGGGTGTTTTTAAGGACCATGAAAAAGGGGTGCGGAAGTGTATATCCAACTATCTCTCCTGGGCTGGATGATCAAGGAATTGCTTCTGGTGAAAGAATATTTAAACTGAGACCAGAAATAGGAATTAGCCAGGTGAACATGGGCAGAAGAACATTTAAGTAGCAGCAAACGTATATGAAAATCTGGCATCAAAAAAATAATGGTAGATTAATTAAAGAAAATAAAAATCAAGAAGACAGGACTGTAAATGGGGTATGTGTCTGAATTTTTTTCTGTTGCCCAGAACTTGCCATGATCACCTGTCCTACCTTGTTTCCAGTTATATCCAATGCACTCCTTCCTCTTACATTGGTGTCTGTGACCTTGATCTGAATATAAAGTAACTTTAAGGATAAACAGCAGAGAAACACAAATAAAACGCAGAGTCTGATGAGAGACTAAATTAGATGTTCGGAGTAAACATGGCTCAGTGGGTTAGCTGTGCTATGGGATATACAGTATGGAAGACTTACCAGTGGCCCCTTACTTGGAGGGATACAAGGAGGAATAATAAGACCCTTGGGAGAATTGGCCACTCATGAGTTGAAGCCCTACCAGCTGAAGCAGTTAGAAAAATAAAATGACAAGTAAAAATAGCCATTTCCAGTCACATCTACATTGGAATAGAAGGTTCATATTTAAGTTTAATATTTAAATTTCAAAAACTATTTCTATGTCACTATATATATATGTATATAAATGACATAAGAATAATTTTAGAAATTTAGCTACCTAAAATTAATTTATTTATTGAATACTGAATAGGTTCCAGGAACTTAGTAGTGAATAACAAGAAGTGTTTTCTCTGTCTTCCTGGGGTTTACAAGCTAATGGAGAGGGCTGGCATTAAACTTGTGAACAGAAGAGTGATGGGTGTTTTCATTTTGGATGAGTCTCCAGAGAATTATGCTATAATTATTTTATATAGAGAGAGACATAAATAAAATATATAGATATAAAATAATTATAGCATTATATGAATCTCCAGAGAATTAGAATTCTCTATATAATTCTGCTATAACTATTTTATATATATTAATGTATAGATGTCATCATGATGTTAGTTGACAGTTGACACTAATTTGACTCAATTTTTATTCTTCTTCCTTGTCTAGGATCAAGCTCAAGTAAGCACACAACATCACTATGTGCTTATACATTTACGGGCTCCAAATCACCACAAAATACATGTGGGAGGCAAGTGTGAAACTGCTGTTTCATGTCCTCTCCAGGATTAGCTAGGATGGGACAGATTTGCCTACGGCAGATGGGTGATGTAGAGCAATGATGTGATTCAAAGTGTTACCCAGGACAAAGAGAGTTGAGGTAGGCTGGAAGAAGAGTCATAATAAGAAGGGGGAGTAAATTTGTCTCTGACAAAGCCAATCTCCCATTTTGAAGGCTTCATGGCAATTTGATGTGATGCGTGTGATCATTTCAGCCTGGCTCAGATGTGTGCCATATTTGAATAGACCCAACTTCGGTGTTCAAATAAAAAAGTTTAAGAGTGAGGTCAAATACCAAATTCAGGAATGTTGAATTCATCAAAGTATTTTCAAAAACATGGATTTTTTTCAATAACAGAACCAATCTGGTCCTGCTTGATTACATTTTAGTGCTATTTTATAAAAGGTTGCATATCTGACAGAAATACAGATACGACTTCATGTACCTTGAAAGGGTAGCAAAGAAATGTCTTAGGCAGCCTCTAAAATGACCCCCAACAATTCCTGCCTTTCCAATGCATGCCATATATACCCCTTTGTAATAAACTATCTTGGAGTATAGGTTAGACCTAATGATTCATTTCTAACAAAAAGAATCTTGCAAAAATGATGAGAGGTTTCTTATAAGACGAAACATGCAATTACCCAGCAATTGCATGGCTTTGCATTTATCCCAGGGAAAAAAGAACTTATGATCACCCCAAAACTTGTGCATAAATGTTCATAGAAACGTTATTCATAATAGTTAAAAATTGACATCACCCCAGATGTCCTTCAATAGGTAAATGATTAAATAAACAGTGCCACATACCTGCTGTGGAAAACAACTCAGCAATAAACAAGAATTTTTGATATACACAACTTAGATGAATCTCCAGAGAACTATGCTAAGTGAAAAAGTCAGTCCAAAAGGTTGCATACTGTATGATTCTGTTTACACAATGCTTTGAAATAACATTTACAGAAATGAATCTGCCCATTCCCAGATGTTATGGGTAAGACAGGATGGAGAGAAAGAAGTGGCTGTGATTATCAAAGCGTAACGAGAGAAATAATTGTGTTGATGAAACAGTTAGGTATCTTGACTCAGATAGTGGACACACAAATTTACACATGTGATAATATTGTAAGGGATTAAATACACACACGTATATAACAAAGTAAAAGTGAAACTGAAGAAATTGGAATAAGATGGATGGAATGTATCAATGGCAATATCCTGGATGTGAATTTTACTACTGTTTTGCAAGATACTACCATTGGTGGAAACTGGGTAAAAGGTACATGGGATTTCTTTGTATAGTTTCTTACAACTGCACATGACTGTATAATTGTCTCAGTAACAACGCCAACAATTTGATATAGCCTGGCTCTGTGTCCCTACCCAAATCTCATCTTGAATTGTAATCCCCACGTGTTTGGGAAGAGACATCGTGGGAGGTGATTAGGTCATGGGGGTGGTTCCCCCATGTTATTCTTATGATAATGAGTAAGTTCTCATGAGATCTGAAGGTTTCCTAAGGAGCTTTTTCCCCCTTCACTCTACACTTCTCTGGTTTCTTTTGGGTTGGACCAACGGGAAATAATCTTGGAGAACAGTGAAGTTAAGATTTATATTTCCTAGGTCTCTTCTTGTAAGGTCACCTGAAGGAAGGTTTATGACTGTATCCATTGAGAGAAGGTTCTGACCTTCTTAAAGCCGCTTGTGGCCCTGGATTCCAGACTCTCATTCTTCTGTTCATCTCCTCAGGTCCAGGGCTAGATAACATCTCTAACACTCTCAGTTCTGAGTTCTCTGAGTCATTGTGGTTACTCTACACTCCAACTACAGTTTTACAGATGTGCTAGAAAATTACCCCACTATGCTTCCTATTCAGATTCAATGATTTTAAATCTTACTGATCTCTTCTCTCACACTTTTTCTAACTTCACACCTTTTCCTTCCGCCAACACAACTAATTTGCTTACCTTCCTTCCCTCCCTCCCTCCCTTCCTTCCTTCCTTCCTTCCTGCCTTCCCTCCTTCCTCCCTCCCTTCCTCCTTTTCTTTGTTTCTCCCTTCCTTCTTCATTTTCTTTTCTTTCTATCTTCTTTCTTTCCTTCCTTCTCTTTCTCTCTTTCTCTCTTTCTCTCTTTCTCTCTTTCTCTCTTTCTCTCTTTCTTTTTCTTTCATTTCTTCTCTTCCCTTTCTTTCTCTTTTACTTTTTCTTAGGTCACCTTGATGCCGTTTCTATGATAATAAATTTAGCTCTTCTAATTCTCTCTCCGGACTTATAACTGAGCACCACGAAGAGTGTTACTTAGAAGAAAGAAATTGGACACTATTGTGAAGATGTTGCTATTTTGGTTCATGGCCACTGTGTAAAGTTGTGCAGGTTTTGTGTGTGACAACAACTTTCAGTCAGAGGGAGCAAATGAAGGCTGAAGTCCAGATAAGACCACGCTCCACCTGTCACACATTGAAGCTGCACATGCGACAGGCACTGACTCAATAAAACAGCACCCGTATTTTCTTCTATAGGCCTTTTCTGCTAACCAAGACATGCTCCTAGAGGGGTCCCTCTGCTGCCCGGAGGGGACCCTCTTTCTAAATAGTACCAAGGGCATTCTATGCTCTCTGAGGTTTTGTTTTTTCTGTCACATTAGGATTATTATTTGTATTGTTCCCTAAAACTGCACTAGGACAGAAACCCTTCAAAGAAACAGGAAGAATTTTTGGACCACAATGTGTGATTTTAGTGTAGAAAATTACAGAGGATATCTGTAGTCTGCTTAGGTAACCATAACCATCGTGTTTCCCTTTATTTGGCAAAGTTTCCTTCATTTATCATTTATCAGATTTCTGTAGCCCACTGAATGGTAGTCAACATGATTGGGCTTCAGTGAAAACATAAAATTAAGCCATAGTGTAAGATATTTTTGAAGCTATTTTGGCATCTCATTTTCACCAAAGCCCTGTGTGTTCTGAGATCCTCTCAGCCTATGATGCAGCCTCACGAGTTATCAATAGAGCAAAATTTAAATGCAAGTGACAAACACACACACAGTCTAAGCATAAGCATGGGATACCACTTTTAAAAAGTGTTCAGGAATTTGGATAAAAACTAATCTGTGAATTATCTCAAAACTGAACATGTCTTATTCACTAATTAGTTAATTTAATCATGGGATGGTCTCTGTGCTTTAGGGTATCCTGTGCTTTGAGGTTCCTGGGTCTATATAAAGGAATTTAGTTACTTCTGCACTGGATTTGCAGTGCATTGCATAGAACAATGACAGTTATTCTCAGGAAACAAAGCCTTACTTCCATGAAATGGCACTTCCCAAAGCTGCCCTGTGATATCACTTTCTTACTAGAGCTGAACCTTTTCCTATGCGGCTTAACAAAAAGGTACTGCTAAAAGTTCTGGGCAGTAATTTAATTTGATATGATAGTGTGATGATTAAATGGATCTATGTCACCTTTCCTTTAATTTAATGTATGGAACAGTTTTAATTTTAATAAATATTTTCTATGTAAACATTTAATTCATTGGAGTTCTAAATGTTGAACTTATTCTCATTAAAACTGCACTTTAAAATCATCTCCACTATGTCTTAATAAATCTAATATTAAAATATTGGGTTTTGTGAAGATTGTTTTCCCCTGTGATGCATATTATTTCAAAGATTTCACTTGTAAAGCAGGTAATGAGAAGATAGTCTTTTGGATTTTACTGTAATTTAAGTAACTCTTTTTATTAAAAACAAGTAAATAAAAATGGGAAATGGGATAAACATTGAGAGTAAAATGTTTCTCAAATATGACAGACTATAATAAAGCCCCTTCCAAATATATGTTTTTGTCCTCCTAAGCTAAAAAACGTATTCTCTCTTATGAACATCTAGCTTTTTAAAATAAAATAATATAGTAAGGAGAAAAAAGAATTTTATGTCCATAGAGCTTTCAAAGTTTTTATGAAGATTTATTAATAAATATATGCAAATATTCTTTTTTTCTATATTTTCTCCTTGTTGGCCAACTGCAAACTGATCACTTACAATTGTACTTGAGTGTTTAGTGACCAGAAAATTTACAAATGCTGCTGCCGCCAGAAAAACTGAAAGTGCACAAGCAGATTGAAGGAAATACTACAGGCAAAAATTAGCCATCGTTAGTTACTGCTGCTAATATTGCAGAAAATTGAAATGCTTGCCTCACTGAGAATTGGAAAACATTTCAAAAGTTATCTGGAACAATCCAAAAGACTCCTATATATACACAGATAAAATCATTCTATGACATTGTGTTGTTATATTTTGCAACTATATTTTAAAATTCATTTGTACTTAATTAGATCTAAGATAATTTTAAAAATATAATTCTAAGCTCTGTTTGCATTTTATGACTGTATATTTAAAATCTCATAAGAAGATAAAACTTTTAGGATATGCATGCCGGAATTTATTATTAGTTTTATTTCCACTAATTCTTCACTAATATAACTGTCATATTGACATTCCAGGGTTACTTTTACAAAATTACCTCACATTAAGATTTTTCCTCTGAACATGTCCTTACTAAGTCACCACTAAACCATTAACTAATCAGTGTTTTCTTGGCTGACTGACAGGACTTGAAATTACAATTTAAGATTCAGTTGGAAAATACATTCATTGAAGACATACTATGTTCAATGACACTCATTTAGGTCTTACAAAAAAATCAGAAATAAGTAAGAGGAATTATATTACTTAGTGAGGAAGACATATATATCAACAATCAAAATACCAGGCAGAATGTTCTACATGTTCTAATAGAGGTAAAGCCATGCTACTCCATTAAGAAAACAATTATTTTTCACTGCTACATGTATTTGTTTTTACAGGCTTTATTTATTTATTTTTTTGCCATATAATGACCTCTCTCTGTCTCTATCTTAAATATATTGGCATATTTAAGAGCTCTTAGTCTTTCTCTATATTTCAGAAAGAATGAGAGGGCCTGAGAGAGAGACAGAGAGAGAGAATCGTGAGGTAAAATTTTAGAATACTTTAAAAATACATATTCACATGTATGTGTTTAGTTTTTGTTTTTAAGGGACATCATAATTGATTTCTCCTATATATAGCTTTTCCCCCCTCTCATGCAACTAATGGCTATTGATATTTTCAGTGTTCATGCTTACAAATGACCTTATTGTGAATATCTCTGTCAAGTACATTTCCCTAACACCTGTTATAAAATGCTACAGGCTTCCATGCACATGTGACACCATATTGGAATGATCCAGTTCATTTGGCATAATGCAAATAGGTAGAGTACATGTTGCCTAACATATTTAAGCAGCATTATATTTTGATCAAGGGAGACTTTGGGAAGATTTTAGATGGTGTAATGTATAAAGATTCTTTCAGAGTGCTTATTATTAAAACCAACCAACCAAAGAAATGCCATTGAAAAACATGCCCTTCTTGGTTAAAGATAATGCTGAGACATATGATAAAATATGTGTAATTTAATTAGAATTTTCACTAAGTCATCATGCATATGGCCATAAGTAAGAGCATGTAAGCATATTATTTTTAAAGCATTTGCACTTTTATTTGACTCTAAATCTTTCCTGAAGTATTTTTTGACTCATAAGTTTTCTTAAATGGATTAAAATGATCAAATGGAAGAAGTTCTGTGGGAATTTTCATCTTTGAAGCCTGTCCTATATATTGAGGAACCATGAAGCATTTAGCACCATTAGTATGGAACTGATAAGAAGTTCTATCTGCCACTGATTTCTCACACTGTCAGTATGGAACAAGGTTAGCATAATACAGAACAAAAACGAATTTCAAGATTAACTAAATGACTTCTTTTATTTAACAAAATAATTTTATGTGCCTACTAGGTGCAATGTCTTCGTGCTTGGTTCATTGATTTATAACTGAATACAATCCAATTCCTGTCTTCAAAGAACTTTTATTACACACACACACACACACACACACACACACACACACAAATTCTCAGACATGGTGTGTACAGCCTAGCAAAGATTTTTCTCTCAGTTCGGGCATAAGGTGGTGGCCTGAAGGAGGACATAGTTATTTGAGAATACAAAGTTACAAACCAAACAAAAAAAACTGAAAAATAATGTCATTTTTCATTTCTTTTAGGACTGTAATTGCAGATCCCTTTTCCTTAAGAGGAATGAAAGTTCAGGAGACAGGTCATGCACAGAGGAAGATGTGTCCAATACAAGGGGCAGGCAATGAGAATCAGATTGATAGGTATACAAATGCCTATTTTTTTTTGCAAGCTACTAAGGTAAGCACTTAGCACACTATCACTGTCAGATAGACAGTGAAGGTAATGATCGCCAACCTTAATAAAGACCATATGACAAACATATGCTTCACCATAAATGTTATATGTCTCCTGAGTGTACAGTCATGATTCTTTTACTTCCCTTTAAAGCCATAATGTATGTATTCTATTATGGTATAGTAAATGTTTACTTTGTATGTGACTAGATTTTATTTTATTTTCTTCATCTTCTTCCTGGAATAACCTAACTTTTATTTTGTGTTTTTAAAACTCATGCCTTCAGTTTTCTATATATTACTCCTAACTGCTATTTAAAAAATAAAATTTAAAAACTGACTTAGTTTAATAAATGTTTCTACCTCTATAACTTATTTCTTAAATTGTAGGTTTCTGGTGTCAAGAATTTCTCATTTTTTTTTATTCGCAGGATTCAACCCAAGTAGATGGTCAATATATGTTGTTTTCAAATTATTTTTGAATAAGTGTGTCATACAATCAAGTAATCAGAAGGAAAAGGAAACCCAAAATCTACTAGAAATGCACAGCTCCACTGTAATACGACATGTTCCCAAAGCATGGTTAGTCTTAGTTCTTTCATCTTTAGGACTTAGTAAAAATGCAATCATAAACATAATAAACATCAAATAACAAATTGAGTAGACAGAAACATTAATAATATTGGATTCATAAGCTGCACTGCTATAGTTGTTTATACACAGGGCTTAGGTTTGATTAGGTGGCATGGGATGATGCAAATGGCATTACAAATCTCTATTAATTGGGAAAGATTTCTCAAAGGATGTAGATTTTAAATTTCCCTCTAAAGGAGCTGAGTAAAACAGAATGTTAGAGAAGGGACTCTTCTATGTGTGATAGCTTGTTTCCATTCATAGGTAAGAAAATATTAGGTATGTTGGAGAGGAAATGCACTTTGGTAGTTTTGTGGGAAACCTTGAAATTCATAAATATGATTGCGATGTACATATTGTGTTCGGTGACAGATTAAGTTCGGGTTGGGGATACACAAGGTGACTGCTTTGATGGCAATATTATGTAGGGGGAGCAATTTGAGACAGAAAGCCCAATGAGATGATGAAAAAGATCATGATGAGGATAAATACACACCATATATATATATATACACACAGACACCACCATATTTTATATATACATATATATTTATATGTGTGTGTGTGTGTGTGTGTGTGTGTGTGTGGCTATTTGTGATAGATTTCAGTTTATAAAATTTTTCCTACCTTTTTTGCTTTTAATGTTCACAAAATTGTTTAAGGCAAGTGTAATACCTTTAAAGGATGAAGAAATGTGGAATGACTTATGTCAAAAGTTCAGAAATATGGAATGGAGAAGGGAACTGAATCCAGGTTTTTCTATATCCAGTCCAAAGCACTTTGGAGAGGGAGTAGCAGTGCTCAATGAGGCAGCCGGGTAAGAGGACTTTTCCAAGGGTGGTGATTCATTCATTCCTGGATAATGTGAATCTATCAGAGACAAAATGCCTTGCTCTCTTTCAGGCTCCTTCGTATTTCAAATTTGTCTATTTAGAAATATGACTAGAGGGGAACAAGGAATATTTTCATTATTTTCTTGAAATAAAACCCTAGTAATTACCAAGTTTTTTACTTCATGAAGTTGTTTGTGCCCACTGATACAAAAACTACTACAAATTTGCACATTGTATGCTTTTCACCAACGAAAGCTTCTTAAATAGTATAATAACCACCTAATTTTGTTAAGCATTGCTGCCAATGGGAAATATGCATGAGTTAAGACTGGAGGATCAGACCTAAGCTCTTGGGTACAGTGGCCATAATTGGAGATTTTAGCTCATGAGAGGCAGGGAATTATTGATGGCTGCAGAGTCCTAAATATATCACCATTTTCAGTAAATTGAAAAAATATACCTTAAGTTGTAGTTAAATATATGGTCACTTGATACTGTCTATATGTAGCTTCATTGGGTATAGAAAAAAAGAGCTTGCCATTGAAAATATGCTAACCAACAGTTCTTACCCAGAGTGGTCTTATTTTTATTTTTAGCTCATGATTTTATCATCAGAATAACTGATAACTGTGTGTGTAGGCCGATCCATTCAAAAGAACAATGTTCTTACTGATTAGGATGGTTGTAGAGAGGAGATTTGTTGTTGCCTATTCTATGAGTGTGAGCTACGCTAGTCTTGAAATATTTGGTGTAGCAAGAACAGTACATAGTTTATGGGCTCATTCTAATGGTATGCTCCTCCATCCTTCATTTTTCATTGATAGTTAAACTGTTAAAGAATCAATTCAGAAGCACCAAATTAAAAGAAGCCAACTTGAATCCACAGTGCATATAAACTGCTTTGGTTCCAACTACAATCCACTTAAATGTCTAAAAATCAAGTTTAATTTGATAACTGGTAGAGAAAATGCTCTCTCAGAACTTTAGTCCGGTAAATATCATCTTCACTTTTTGGCAGATACTATCTGCAATAACGTCCAAATGAGAAAAATTCCCCTAGTAAATCACACATTTACCAAATACTATTATGGCAAGTGAAGCGTTCTTAGTACGGATTCACCTTAACAAGTCCAAAATAAGACTGAGATTTGTGCTGAGAAATAAAAAATGAACTAATTATTCAGCATAGAATGACCAAAAATACTGCAGAAGCATTTCCTGCAATTCCAGAATTTAATAGGGTGTATTGTTTATTATAAAAGATCATTGTTCTGAGTAACTTTTCCCAAGTTGTATAAGCTTGAGGATATTTGTGTTCACAATCACAGTCCTTCTGTTGGCCACCATGAGTTTAATTTTATGCCACTCTTTTGGAACTTTGTCATTCATCATGAAGTAATCGGTTAATAATTTATATGTTGGTGTATTAGATCCTAAAACCCCTTTTTGCTGATTATACAAGCGATATTCAGGAGAAATAGAAAGGGAAACAGAATACAAGCTGAACAAAAGACAATTCAAAAAATAAGCTGATGTAAATGATAGCATTTTTTAATCCATTTCATTGATATTGTTTAAAGATACTTCTGTAATTACTCAGATGCTTGCATGTCCTTATGCGTAGTCAAAGCTGTTTATTTCACACCAAAGTATGAGCTACAGACGATTTTTCAAGTTGTTTTTTTCCCCTAGACATTTAACAAAACCTGGTCACAAATAAGCTTTGGAGGAGAGTATTTTTTTTATTGGTAATTTAGGTTGGATCTGAGGAAACAAAGGGTAATTTATAACTTTAATTTACTAAAAGCATGTGAATTGAATATGCTAGGATTCAATATCGGTACTGCGCTGCTTAACTCCAGCTGTATCTGTCTTTGTGAATGGTGATTAAAAAAGGCAAATTTGCTTACATCTTTCCTTGCTGACACTGAGGTCATTGCTTTATGGGTTTACTTTCATTTGCTCATCCATAGTAATTTCTATTTTTGGCTACTCTTGCAAAAAATTAGATGCCCTGGATCAAAATAGATATTCTCATAGTGCAATTGTAACACCAGGCAAAAGCTACTGTATATGGGAAAAAAAAGAAGAGAAAGAGGAATATGGCTGGTTTCTTCATAAAATATAACCAATAACATTATGATACTTAACATGGAGAAAACATTTCACACGCTGCTCCTTGTTACCACATGAAAATGCCTTCATAATGGTTGTTCCTTGACACAAGGTCTTTATAAAAGAAATAATTTATTGTCCTACCTGTGACTGAAATAATGACTAAATCATTAAAGGAAAAGTCTAGTAGCTCTTTCAGAGTAAATCTTCCACAACTTGCTATAGTGCTAATCGTAAGCATGTTATACAGTAAGTTAGCCCGAAGCTAAGTTAAGCAGACAGATTAGGACTGTAATATAGTATCAGGACTCATAAATCAACCTTGCTTGCAGATTTCCTTTCACTTACTGCTCCTTCTTACAGTTCAGACAAGTCATAATTACACATCAGTAGGCATTGTGAACAGAGGAATGAGCTACAACATAACGCACAATAAACCCTGTCATATAAAAGCAAACTGGATAAAATAACAGAAGCAATACTCCATTTTACAACATCACACTAAAGAATTACACCATGCCATTGTGTATTATTCTGATCAATCATGAATCCATCCACAATTGACAGCTCAGTGAGCTAAAATTTACCATTGAAGAATGGTTTCCAGTTTTATTATTTTCTTGTTTGATTATACACATTGAGCGCAAGACTGTGTGTGATTCTGAAAAGCCACAGGTACATAATATAACACTGCCCTGCACGCATTGCAATTAAATAAATTCTGCTAATGCTCTTTTAAAGCTTTCTTTTATTAGACATGCTTAAAATAATTCATACCAGATGAACTGTAAGTGGTTCTTTATTCATGTTTTATTAGTATTATAATTTTGAGTAATTATTCAGGTATTCTTGTTACCTTAGACCAAAGAGATGTTGACTCTGAAGTCTTTTCTGTTATTTTCAGGCTTAGATGATATTACCACTAAGCTCAAAGGACCCTCCTTTATCACTAGGTTTGAGCTGAACATTGAAAATGGGATTTAATGAAACATGAGCAAATATTGGTTGTTTCAATTCTAATAAAACATTTAAAAGAACTAATAAATGTTAGGTAATTGTTGAATGCTAATCTAAAATTGCTACTACCAGTTTTATTTTATAGTTGGAACTCAGCAGGTGGGGGTATATATTTTTTACATTATTCATCAAATATTGTTTTGAGAAGCACGAAGGTGTTTTACCTACTCCTACTCCACATTCATAAGAATGTAATAGTTAATATATTAATGATATTAGAAATATAGAGAAAATAATTTTAGAGCCAGAGGGCAAATTATATGGTACTCTGGAATTTCCTTCCAGATGTTACTGGGTTCACATTTTAACTATTATTCCTATGTACATGAAGGAAACCCTATTGAGAAATGAGAAGTTCACATAATGACTTTTATTTTAATTCTGATTCTTTTAATTTTTCCCCCATAGGATACTGTTTTGTAGATATTAGGATTTGGAGAGAAATGGGGAAATATAAGATTGCAAAGGCTAATGGGGGGAGTATGACTCAGTCCTATTTTATGCAGTGACTTTGTAACCAAAAGTCCTAAGTTGAGGCTTGAATTGATCTAAATTCTACCATGTCCTTAAGAATCAGGGCCATGTTTTTGATGTCTGTCCACAAAACTTTTTATATATACACACATATACACACATATACACACATACATACACACATGTGTGTGTGTGTGTATATATATATATATGGTGTAGTAAATACGTTATGTTATATAATAGGTTAGGTCTCATTTAATCTTCAAAAAAAGTGAACATATGTGTGTGTGTGTGTAAAATTCCAATAAAATTCCAATTTTTTATATTGGCAATTGCTTAAGTTCACACAGCTAGTAAATGGAGAGCCCAAGATCTGAAGCCAGGCAGTACAGGTAAGTCTGCAGGTCCCTCTAGTCACCATGCCCCACTGCTTATTATCTCAGGTCAACCCTTTGACCCTTCCCAATCATAGTAAATGTAATTCTCCTCTCCATGAAGAAGTTCCTGTCTAAATGATTGAGGTCAAAGTCTGATGCTGGGCTAAGTCTCACACTGGCCAGGGTAGAATGCCATGGGACCTTAAACTGAGAACATTCTACTAGAGGGACTTGGCCAGAGAGATCTGCTGGAGGATCTCTTTCAGGATTTGCTTGCATTTGTCCTTCCTGATACTGTGGCTTTATGGGTTTGCTTTCATTTGCTCATCATTTGGATTAAAAAAAAAAAGTGTTTGGTTTTTCGCTGGCTTGCTTTGTTTTGTTTTTGTCCAAACCTTTTGAAAATCAGAGCTAGCCTTTTAAAAGGCTATAAACTATTTATCCATTACAGAGATATGGGTGCTTTCTGAATACTGTAATTGAAGACTACAATATTTTTTGGTAGAATTAGGCCAGAATAATTTCCTACATTATGGCTTGCTTTATTGAAAACATGGACATGCTTGTGCCTTTTCTGTTTTATGGCTACCCCAAATAATATTTAATTGAAATTGAATCAACTAGTTTATTTAGGCTCCATCACTCCAATATGTGAAGATAATGGTGAAAAATTGGTAATGGGGCACTGTGTCTAAATTAAAACACTTGGTTGATCAAATATTTGACATTCTATCTCTTATTTTCTTATTGTTGCAGTGTGACCTTAAGAGAATGAGGGAAGTCTATGAAAGCACAGGATAGGCCTAGGTTCAGGAGAGGTAGAAGCCTTCATACAATTCTGAATAGAAACTGTGTGTATATAATTAAAATTATTTAGAGTCCTAACATTTTATTCTAGCAAAGAAATTTTACCTCTTTCTTGTTGTGAAGCTTTGACATCAGCTGCTAGTAAATACTGCAAGCAAATGGTAACTTTGTTATAATAAATGAAAGGTTTTTTTTTTTTTTCTTTTATTCATTGTCTTAGTGAAATTAACAAAAGGTGAGTAGAAAATGGCAATAAAGGGAGGGACAAAAAAGACAATGGTCTAAAAACTGAGAGGACAACGCCTAAATAATTAAGATGCCTCTGTCTCTCTTGAGACTCATGCCCACAGTTAATTTATTAGAAATTGCACTTAATACTAGTATTGGCAGCTGAAGTCTGAACTGTTTGACTCCTCTCCAGTAAAGTGTGAATCAAGTTAACAATTCATAAAATAGTTCCTTTAAAATGACAGCAGATAAGGCTTTTCCTAATAATGAAATAGAGAATGTTATGAAGTTCTAAAAAGTTTCAAATGGAGAAGCTAAGTAAAAAAGGATTAGTGACTGTCAATCTATGAGGTGGTGGAGGGTAATTTTGTCTTAAGCTGGAAATGTTGCTAACATCAGGAAAATTGGTATACAAAACACTATGTGAGACATCTGTTAACTTGGTAGCCAAATTAGGAAAAAAAACTTTAAAATTTCTAAATAGTCATCACTTTTCAATGGGTATCTGTGTGGACAGCAAAACTCTATAAAATACAGTTGAAGTTCAACTGTATGAAAAAGACATTTTGGCAATAGAAAATATCTGTTGGAAAATATGGATACTGAAATAATGAGTAATTCATAGTTGATTTGCAGTTTGGAGATTATATAAGTATATGCAGCCTTAGGGTTAAAAAGGCTTTTTCTTCCTCATTTATTTTCTTAGAAAGTGTTATTATCTAGCGTGTTTAAATAGCAACTATGCAAATTTCTTATGCTTTATAAATCTTTTACCAAAGAATTCTCGACCAATCAATTAATTCTATTTATTTATTTTTCCTGATTGTCAGCAGATGAGTATCTAGTGAGAATGGTTCTTTTCTTCTATGTTGGTTTGTAAAGACTGTAAATTCATTTCCTGTAGAAGTCTTTTGGGAAGGGGGAAAATAGTGACTCACATGAAAGGAATTGTTTTCTTCCCCCAGAAAGTTCTCTCTCTTCTTTATAGCTGGAATCTGGAGGAGTGAAAAATATAGAATAGCTTTGGAATGAAAATATATTTAATGAAAATTGCTTAGTAGGTACTGAGAATATTTAGCATGCATTTGTGTTAATATTCATCTTAAACTGTCTCCAACCTTTTTTTTTTTTTTTTTTTTTTTTTTTTTTTGAGACGGAGTTAAGCTCTTATTACCCAGGCTGGAGTGCAGTGTCACGATCTTGGCTCACTGGAGCCTCCGCCTCCTGGGTTCAAGCAATTCTCCTGCCTCAGTCTCCCCAGCAGCTGGGATTACAGGCACCTGCCACCATGCCTGGCTAACTTTTTGTATTTTCAGTAGAGATGGGGTTTTGCCATGTTGGCCAGGCTGGTCTTGAACTCCTGACCTCAGGGGATCCACTAGCCTCGGCCTCCCAAAGTGCTGGGATTACAGGCGTGAGCCAACGTGCCTGGTCCTCCAACTTTTATTTATATAAATATCTGTAGGGTAGGAAACTGAGATAAAGTCTTTGAAACACAGAATCGCAATTTTAGAAGGAACATTTGAGAGTGTCATCAACATATAGATGACATTTAAAGTCAAGGAAAATGGATGTATGTAGCAAAAAGAACATACACAAAGTTCTATGGCATCCACCACTACAAGGTTGGGAGGAGAAGGAGAAGCTAAAAAAGAGTCTGAAAAAAGCAAATAGCGAGGTAGGAGGAAACTGAAAAGAGCGTGGCATCCTGGAAGCCAAGTGAGAAAAGTGCTCTCAGATCAAACATGATAGAAAATGAAAGTTTGGCACTGGATTTAGCAATATGGAGACGATGGGTGATTTGAAGAAAGGCAGCATCAGTGATATTTCTAGTAAAATGCCCTTCCAAGTAGGCTTGAGAGAGAATGAGAGTAGAAAAATTGGTGACAGGAAATTTGAACAACCCTTATGAGGAACGTTGCTGGAAAAGGGAGTGGAGTGAGGGGGCAGTAGATGGAAAGGGAAGGAGGGTATAAAGAGAGATTAAGATGGAATAAATATCTACATTAGGTATATCTCCTAATGCTATCCTAATATAAATGATGAGTTAATGGGTGCAGCACACCAACATGGCACATGTATACATACGTAACAAACCTGCACATTGTGCACATGTACCCTAGAACTTAAAGTATAATAATAATAAAAAAAAGATGGAATAAATAGCATGTTTATACAAAGGCAAGAGTGAGCAGAGAAAAAAACAGCTGTTGTAAGGAAAGGATAATTGATGGGATGATATACGAGTGTGACAGGACTGAGTCTAGTATACAAATGAAGAGGTTGGATTTGGACAGGAACACCGGTTTAAAACACAGCTATGCCTATGTCTGTCTGTATCTCTATCACTCTAACTATCTACAAGTTAATGTCCATCACACATACATATATTATTAGTAACTGAGGGCAAACGATATGGTTTCATTTGTTGGTAGGTGAGTGGATGTGATAATTGGAGTTTGTCTCTTCTCAGTGCTTCAGGTTTCTCAATGAAATGGGAAGCCCAGTGATTAGCTAAACACAGTATCAGGAAATAAATGTTGGAGTATTGTACAGAGAGAAGGATGCAATAATCTGGGAAGGTGGATGAGATAAACAGATCATGTTTGCCTGATAACATTAAGGTTAGGTTGTTGTTTATGAACTTAAGGCAAGAACAAGTAGCAGGTTATATGTTTCTCTCAAGCCCTAGGAAGACATAGAGTAGGAAAAGAATTGGATTGATGCACTCTTGTGGTTTTCCAGAGAGTACAATAAAGCAGCAAGCAAGGCAAGGGAGTTGGGATTGTAAACAAGGAAATGATTACACTGATTGACCTTGGAAATCAAGCTAGGAAGGACTTATGTGATCTTCTGCAACATTTTCTGAAGTGGTCTCCTTGACTGCTTTCTCCTCTTCCTCTCTATCCTCTATGCTGCCATAAATTATCTATACTATGTAGTGCAGAATATATCATCCCTCTCTCTTTCTTAGTAACCTCCAAAGACTACCCATTGTCCTTAGGAGATACTGTAAACTTCTTAGCATGACATTAAACTCCAGCTTCAGCTTGCACCTTGCTTATGTCTCAGTCTAGTCTCATCATTACCCAGTCATGGCATGTTCTTTTAAACACGTTATTTTGTTATATTGTTCTCTTTATTCAAAAGTTTCTAGCCCATATTCATCCTGAAAAATCCAAAATGAATTTATCACTTCGAACAAATTTTCTCAATTTTTTTCAAGGCACAGATTATTCTTCTTCCTTTATGCCCATTGCATCTGGTAAATATATTTTAAGACACTTTAACACTGCATAGTAACCAACTATTGACACGTCTGAATCATTAGATTTAAAGCTGCAGACTGGATACTACTCACATGTTTTATTCCTGTAACTCCAAAAATTCTTGGCTTATGATTATCAGTAGGTATTTTTAATGAATAAATACATAAACATGCAGGCTAAATTGAGGCCATATGGTGTGGTCTAATGACCTTCAGCCTTGGGTAAAAACTGGAGGAGTTCTGATTTAATATGATAGATATAGATCTTAACTCAGAAAATATGAAATATAAGGTACAAATATGGCAGCTGTTTTGGAAGTATTGTGTCATACTGTCTAACTGGGAAAAGTGGTAGGGTGTCAATTCTAAAGGCAACTGCTATAGACCTGAGAAGTTATTGGAGAACTATGCCTCTGGCCTAACGAATACAAACACACACATCATCCTTGCAGCTATGATCACTCTAAGTTGCTGTCATCCCCTCATTCAATGGGATTTGTGATTTTTCCCTGGATCGCATTAGCATTCGGGTATCTTGTTGCCCTTGAGCATTTGTGTATATGATTGTCTGCTTACTTGGTAAAATGCACAGTTTGTTTTCGTGAAGTGTCTCCAGTCTACTGTGCCTCAGTTTACCTTCACAAAAAGTGGGGGTGATGATTTTTTGTTCTGTCTACTTACAAATGCTGGGAAATATATATCAACAGAGGAATATGAATGTCTTTTAAAGTGCCAAAAATACAAATAATTATTGTCTGAAACAAGAAAAAAATCTAAAATATTCGTTGTGTTGTGAGAAATGGAGAGTTAGGCACACACTGCCTTCATCTACTTAATAAATAAAAGCTAATTTAATAAGCAAAGCAAATACTTGTGTCGAATCTTTCACATTAGTCCAAAAAATGCACTCAGAGGGAAAATGAATAACTTTAAGCTTTAGCTATTGAATAACTATGAAAAATCTGGCAACAGCACTAATGATTAGAATGTTCCCATGGTATCAGTCATGGTGGTTTTTTTTAAAAAATGTTTTTTATGGTATATGAAACAGTGAGCTAACAACATAGTGAAGGCTTTTCTCAAATAAGGGAGAGTTTTTAGGCTTTGAAAGAAATTAGATTACCACGTAGAGTTTAAATAACCTAGGCAAAACTTAAATCAGAAAGAAAGGAAGGGAAGTGCAGAGCGGGTAAATGGATGTTTTCAAAAGCTGGAGAATTGATAAGAAAAGAGAGTAACACAAATGTGCTAAATTACCCAAGCAAATTCATTCAGCATTCTAGGCCTGAAAGGTCTAAAAGAAAACATAGCTATCTGAAAAGCAAGCAGCGTGTCCGTGTGGCTTCTGTCACTAGGCTCATCATTAGGGTGTTATGTGTGGTAATTGCGGGCTAAACTTTTGTGTGCTAGTTGAAAGAGCTGTGACCAACTACAGTTTTCAACCTATAGTATAGTTGTTTGGAGACTTCTCACTATGTCTGAAATGTATTTGAGTGAAGTCCTTGATTATGTGTCTGGCATGTTGCATTTTCAATCTAGTCTTCTAATTAGCCTTTTATATGTGTATATATCTGAAAAAAGTAAGAGGTAAAGCAAGGAAGAGGAAGGAATGCTTTCTTCTCTGAACTAAATAAAATGTTTAATAAAGATAAGGAAAAACACCTAGCAAACTAAATCTCTAAGGGGATTCGTTCTAATTAGGAAATGATGTTTGGAGGGTATTGTAAATAAAAACGTTAAGTTTGAAATCATATAGACATATGATTTTAAAAATACATTCATTTTCCTGTGTAAAATCTTCAGAGAATTTGATGTTATTTGATGTAAGAGGAGGGAGAATTTATAAACTGCAGGGATTTTCAATTACAAACCTGAGGGATTCCACCTCTCGCATGCTGTAACTCTATATCATAAAAGAGATTACGACTAAATTACTAACTAAATGCTGGTGTGCCAGAGATGACCTACAAGCATGGCACATTTGATAACTACAGTGTCGTAAAAAAATGTTGAATAGATGGCAGAGACTTAAAAGTTGAGAGATTTTACATTCAAAACCAATCCAAATTTCCAGTTAAAAAAAAAAAAAAAAAAAAAGTGAAAGAAATCTCGAGAGCTGGCAACACCGACCACACATTGCTCCCGGGCAGCAAGTAAGTGGATTTCATAGTAGTTGATCCTTTACATGAGGCATCCATTTCCTTGATCTCTTAGATTGTCCTCATTCCCTATTTGTCTTATAACATGCTGACTTCACTCATTTAAGTTCCCTGATGGGCACCTGTTAGCATCTGAGTTTGAAACTTTGCCCTCAATGGGATCGTGACCTCCTTTGACAAAACTTGACTTTAAATCACATGCTGCTATGTTAAAACTTGTAGCATATAATGAGGGGCCTGTGCAGCTGCAGAAATAAAAGCAAGATGTTATGTGTCAGTTGTAATTGACACCCCCCAAAAAAGAGTGACTTAGTCGTTTAATCATATCAATTGAGCTATTCCTTAGGTGGAAATCACGAGGTTAATACAGATTATTTAATGAAAAACTATTTTTACTGATTAAAACAAAGGCTAACTTGAAATTAGGTCAGCACCTTGTAGTAAGAAAGATGATCATTTAGACATAAGGAATGGGAAGTCAATATAATTGGTTATATGTAAACAAAGAAAACAGAAAAATAATTTTTTAAAAGCACCTGCATCAAAACCCAGACAAAATGGTTTCAAACAAATGGCATAGATTTAAAAACTGCCACAATACCATTTCTAAATAAAATCAAGCCGATTTTTAGAAATATAAAATGTTCATATGTTATTTTTCCCATTTGAACCAGATTTCTCGGATTAAATTGCTATTTAAGTTGAATTTGATAAAGATAAAATCCATAAATGCATGCAGAATATATTCATAACAATATTGCACCTTGAGGATAAAGTAGATGAAGTAGATAATATGATATTTTTTATTGGACCAATAAATAAAAGGCAATTCTCGAGCCCCAAAGTCTCAAGTACATTTTCACTTTAAATGAACACACTCATGAAGCATTTTATTGCAACAATTTCTTGTGGGAATATATAGGTAAACTGCTGCAAGAATGTGAAAGTGCATTGTAAATTGTAAATCTCTATTTAAACATTCTTCATGTTTTTAGCATAGAGCTGGACCTTATTATGACACCTCTGTTTTATAGAATTAAAATAAATTACAAGAGAAAGGACCGGTAAATATTCCCTCACGTGGAGAAAATGATTAGACTTACAGTATGACAAAATCATTGATTTAGCAGCAATATGAATAAATATAATTATATACTCATAATGGTAATTTGCATAATTGTTATACAGTTATACTTTCAATTACATGATTGTAATACTAATAGCTAACATGTATTGAGTGCTTACTATGTGCCAGTAAGGACTTTGCCTGTATTAACTAATTTAATCTTCACACCATTCCTAGGAGTTTGAAACTATTATCATTTGCATTTAAAGAAGAGGAAATTGAGACAGGGAGGTTAAGTAAATTCTTTGAGAGATCACACAGTTAGAAGTTGGCAGAGTTGGGATCTGAACCTAACCAATCTGGTTCCAGAGCCTGTGCTCAATTAGATGGAAAATTTCAGGACAGGGGCAAAGACTTAACACTATGATAAATTTGTGTTCAGCCTCACTCAAGGAGTATAAATTTGGCAAACTCCTTAATTTATCTGCCTCAGGGTTTTGTCTTTGGCGATAATAAAGCAAGTTCTTAGGTGTGCAGTAAATGTTAATTAAATCACATAGAAAGCATGTAACTCTATATATGAATCTATATGTCCAATAATAGGGGGTCAGATATTGTTACTATTATAGCTTATTAACAATGTTCACATGGGCATTAATAATAATAATTGATTGGCACCTAGCATAGTGATTTACAAATCAAAAGGTAATTAACATTTATAAGAAAATGTAGGAAAGAAGAGGTTAAATGTCCTCCTTATCTGTAAGATCTGGCCAAAAGTTATCACAGTGTCGTAGAGCCTAAATAAAATGCTGGCTAACACCTTTTTTTGGTAGATGGACAAAACGTGGTTACTTGCTCAACTGTACATGAAGGTACTGGCCTTGCAGATTTTACCCATGCCACAAAAGTAGCAGAGCAGCACAGTGTGGATCACTTGGTGGATATTGTGAGTAGAAGTGTCTAATGACATCCACAGGCAATAGGGCAATCTTCCCCATGTCCCCATACAGGTATAGAAATTGAAGGAGGTATGGAGGAAGAGAAAGACAGAGACGGGGGAGGGAGACAGAGAGAGAGAGAGAGAGAGAGAGAGAGAGAGACAGAGAGAGAGTGCCTTAGCCCAAAGAGATATCAAATTTATCATGAGGGAAGGCACACACAGTTTTGTAGTATGCACCAAGTGATCAAGGACAAAGGGAGTATGGAACATTTAAGTAAAAACTAGAGCACCAGTAAATGGGGAATGGGGATTTCAAAAGGTATCAGCAGAAAACAAATGCCTCAGCCCAAGGTCTGCCCTCTCCTTGATGCCATATGAGATCCTCTGAACAATATCTGCTACAGTAGAAGAAGAGCAATACAACATGATTTGGATGCATTCTAACCTAAATGAAAAGGGAACGAACACTGACATTATTGGATTTGCCAGAAACTGATTAGGTTACAAGTCCTCAGGTTTCATGGAATCTTAAAAATTATATTCTTGACATACATAATTATAAATCCCTTGGAAATTATAAATATAGCAGGTATAATAGTATAGGTCTAATTAGAAAATCTGAGTAAATCAGCATGAAATGATTAGATCTAAAGATAAGAATGTTGTACATGACACATTATAAAAGTAAATATAATTTGTACAAAGCAAGAAAAAATATAGAAACCCATTAATATTAACAAAAATATATTTTATATATATATGTTATATATCCGTAGGTATAACATATCCCTAGGGATATACATGTTATAAAGCTAATCAAGAACACAGGATCCATATAAAGATAACTATTGCATTTTTATCGAGAGATTGAAAATTAAATATATGAAAAAGATGACTATGCTTTTATATGGAAAGACCATAATATCAAATCTTTCTAGTTTTGAATCAATTCATTCAAATTAAAAATAATTTATATTGGCCAGCTGTGGTGACTCACACTTATAATCCCAGCACTTTGGGAAGCCAAGACAGAAGGATCGCTTGAGGCCAGGAATTTGAGACCATTCTGGGCAACACGGCAAAACCTTGTCGCTACGAAAAATACAAAAAAATTAGCCAGATGTGGTGGCACGTTCCTGTAGTTCCAGATACTGGAGAGCTGAGGTAGGAGGATGACCTGAGCCCAGGGAGGTTGAGGCTGCAGTTAGCCATGACTATGCCACTGCACCGCAGCCTGGGTGACAGAGTGAGACCCTATCTAAAATAAACAAATAAATAAACAAACAATTTTATCTATTGGTGAAAATGTCCCCAATTTTATTTAAAAATAATGGGTAGGCCGGAAACAGTGGCTCACACCTGTAATCCCAGTAGTTTGGGAGGCTAAGGCAGGTGGATCACCTGAGGTCAGGAGTTCAAGATCAGCCTGGCCAACATGGTGAAATCCTGTCTCTACTGAAAATACAAAAATTAGCCAGGCGTGGTGGCGGGCACCTGTAATCCCAGCTACTCGGGACTTTGAGGCAGGAGAATGGCTTGGGCCTGGGAGGCGGATATTTCAGTGACCTGAGATCCAGCCACTGCACTCCAAGCTGGGTGACTGGACGAGGCTCTGTCCCAAAAAAATAAAAATAAAAGTAAAAACAATTGGGTAATATAAACAATGGAATTCTGAAGATAAAAGGTAATTGGTAGAGGAATCTCATTACAAACTACTAAAATATATACTAAATGATAACAGTAATTATCACAGAGAAGAAGTGGTTCTAGAACAAAAAGAAAAATAATGTTTATAGAATAGAGAAGGTCAGAAACAAACACAAACTCACGTACGTGTGTGTGTGCATATGTGTGTGTATGTGTGTATACACCATTTATATATATAATATATGTCTGTATTCATAGATGACAACATTACTCCAAAATACTGGTACAAAAATATATTTCATAAATAGTACTGAGATAATGATTAATTATCTGAAAAACTTACTTTATTCCTGGTATCACAGTAATTTTGAGTTGGTTATGAGAGTTAAATATCAAAGAGTAATGCCCAGAAGAAGTAAAAAAAAAAAAAAAAAAATTGGTGTTTTTGAAGGTAAAAAGATTATCTTATAGTATGGTATTACAAATGAATAGATTGATTTATTTGACCATATAAAATTTATTCTTGTTGAGATGAACAAAGGAAAATTTCCACCATGAACAAAGAGAAAGGCAATGACCTAATAGGGGAAATATTTGCTACATATGTATTATATTTGGATGATATCGTTCATGTATAAAGAAGTCCTGCAACCAAGTAATGACAAAATGAATGCAATAATAGAAAAGTAGGAAAAATGCATAGCAAAATGTTCAACTTTCTTAGTAAGCAATATATTGGTTTTTGCTTTATCAAATTAACAATTTTTTATAACATCTATTTTGGCTAAGGATAAGAAAGGTCACTCTAATACATTGCCAGGAGCAAGGTAAATTAATACACACTTTCTAGAGGATAATGTGGTAATATTTTTCATAACGCCAAAAAGAACATAGTCATTGACCCAGTAATTCCATTATTTTTAAGGAACTAATCAGACAGTTATATAAATGATTTTCATTAAAATGTTGTTTATAATAGTAAGAAAACATAAAACAATCTAAATTTCCAGTAATAGTAAAACAAATTATAGTAAAATTTGCAAAATGGAATATCACCTAAATGCATATTGATCTTTTGACATGGAAATAAGTGTATGTGTGTGTAAGTGTGTAAATGTATGTGTGTGGTATAGATGTAATTTTGTTAAGTTGATTTTAAAGTAATATTATATCACACACATACACATACATACACCCACATACAGAAACACACAGAGAATATAAATGCACAAATACATGTTTTCATTTGCATATAATTTACATATATCACATACGAGACATTTAAATATCACATAGACTAATAAACCACTATATATAAATATACATATATGCACATATATACAAATATACATATGTGCACAAATACACATATATGTACATATACACATACGTATACATATGTATACACATACACACTATAGCTGTACACACAAACATATAATAGCTGTAGTCTTTTAGTCTTTTATTTGCCATGTATCCATATATTAGTATCTATGCATATATATCTAATATACATCCTCAAATGATATAATCCATAGATGTTAACCACGATTATGCCTGTGTAAGAGGAATAGTAACGATTTTTACATTTTCTTTATGCTTATTTATGTCTTTAAATTTTTCTATGATATGCTATGTAGAATATTGCTATATAATTAAATAAATAATGTGAATTTTTTTAATAATGACTTAGTAAGTAACATCTTGGTTCTTTCACACGTGTGATCAGTGCAATTCTGATTACATTTTGTGCTTGGATGAAAATAAAAATTCCATTTCTCATTTTAATCAACCCCTGCATTAATCTCCGGCAGTAGTTGGGTATACTGAATTGTTCTTTCAGCGATAATCTTGTGAAAGGTAACTGTTTTCCCAAAAATGCATCACCCTAATGAACCACCCATTGATACTGGGCTGTTACTCATTAGCCGCCTTCTATACACTAAGATTTGAAAACCAGGGAAGGAGAGTTTAAAACTGACACAAAGTCACAGTAATGAAGTGTACTAAGATTTCTTTCCCCCAAATTACAATGAGGAGAGCTCTCTGGATTTATTGTAAATTCTCAGTGAATATTCTCCATTAACAACATACCATTTTTCTTTGACTGCAGTGTATGTCATCCTTGCCTAGTGGGAACCCTAATTTGCTTTAAATTGCCAAAGTGCTCATTATGGAATGCTTAGTAGCTAGAGTTTGTACATAATATTTGAAAATCAACCTTAATTTTTCTGCCTGAGATGAACACTTGGATTCCACAGTAAACATAATCAGAGATTTACAGAAACCTAGTGAACTCTGTTTATTATACTTGTCTGAAATAGCTACAGAAAAGGTCAGAGGTCCAACGTCTTCATGCAGAGACAGATCATGTTCTAGCTGGTTCTGAAGAGAAAAAAACAGTAGGTGATGCTTTAATGAATGGCTTATCATGTGAAACACACTATGTGATAATAGCAGTGTTGGTAAGACAAGAAGGAAGTTTTTTCTTTCCTTCTTTGTAAGAGCTTAGTTTTACATTGCTTTAATGCTAACATTTCAATAGTACCATGTAAAACAGTTCACTGAGAAACTTCAGTTCTGCAATGAGTCAAGTGATTGATTTCATAAACTAAATTAGAAACTTTTAAATTTTATTTTATTTTAGCAAAAGCTGGCCTCTTATAAATGTAAGCATCTGGGCTGGAAACTTTTTGATTTCTTGAATTTATGATTTTCTTTTATTCTTCCCTAGGCCTGAAGTGAAGAAAACAGGAAAGAGGCCTCCCAGAGGTGGAAGTTGTATTGTAAAAAGTGGTCTTATGTTTTAAGACAACTTGCGGGAATGATAGGAAGGATATGAATAGGCATCCCTTATTTTGGTGAGTTCGTTTTTCTCAATGCAGTGAACCAATTAGAACATTTACCTTACCAGA